>NC_133617.1:531894424-532248591 GCF_048593235.1 Sminthopsis crassicaudata | reverse complement strand
GGAAGGAAGGAAGGAAGGAAAGAAAGAAAGAAAGAAAGAAAGAAAGAAAGAAAGAAAGAAAGAAAGAAAGAAAAGAAAGAAAGAAAGAAAGAAAGAAAGAAAGAAGAAGAGAAATTAACTAAGAAGCCAGGAATTTTATACTGTATATTCTTGTTTTGAGTTTTTTCACATACTTACATTTCCCGGTTAAGTAACCGACTTTGCCTATTAAATCTTTAAACATAGTTCTGTTTTCTTCTGTGCCTTTTTAATCAAAAGGTTTCTTGAAGTACTATCTTTTTTGTTTTGCTAAAAACTACCCCTCATCTTGTACCCAATCTCCCACTTCCCACTTCAAATAAAAAACAAAAATCCTCCCTCTTGTAACAAGTTAGCAAAGTCTCACAAAGCAGATGCAAATATTAACCATAGCCTCTTTTTGTCAATATCAGTTGATTAAAGTGTACAGTAACATAAGTTTTCCCTTAAGATTATCTTGGCTCAGATCGCAAAAGTGTAGATACATATGAGAACCTGACATTTTCTACAATGAAATTCATCTATCGTTTTGATGATTTGTTTTCTGGTCTATTGCTTTTAGCATTAAATGATTCATTCTACATTTAAAATAAAAAATTTTCCTCAAAGGGTCTGTACTGATTACATTTGTGACAATGACACTGTGACAATACAGGATATACTCAATATTTCTGCTTTCTTACATTTATTTTGAGATTTTTCATGCTCTGGCACACAGTCAAAATTTGTAAAGGTGTCATGTACAGCTGATACATATACATACATACACACATATGTGTATGGCAAAGGCATGTGTACACATATCCTAGTTTCCTTCAAGAATCAGTTCACATTTCACCTCTTGCAGCAGGCCTTTCCAGGCCCTCCCCCACTGGTAACATTACTGTCCATCCTCTCAGTATCTATATTACATATACATGTAGTTGTTAATGGCTATCTCCTCCATTAGAATGTGAGTTCTTTTAGAACAGAAACTATATTTTTATCTTTCTTTGTAAATTTAGCACTTGGCACAATGCCTACCACATAATAGGCACTTAAAAATGCTTATTGAATAGAAAATAGATTTATACTCCCTCTCTCCCCATTTTAATGTTCTCAATTCACCCAAATTATGAGATATCATAGATAGTATCCTCTTCTTCATTTATCCCAAAGTATTTACCTTCTCATTAAAAAAAATTTTTTTTTGACTAACAAGCATTTATTTTCTTTCAACCCACCTTCTTCCCCAAATTTAACAAATACACATAGTTAAGCAACACAAATTCCCACATTGGATATGTCTATAAATCTATGTTATTCTTCATCATGAATTCATCATGCATATGAAAGAAGTGGGTAACATACTTTATAGCCTATATTCTAAAATCCTGAATAAACATTGAGTTGATCAGTCTTTTAATTTTTCCAACTTATTATTCTTTATAATATTACCATTATTGTATAGTTCTCCTACTTCTGCTCCTTTTACTTTGTATTTAAGACATAGAAGTCTTTCCAAAGGTTTTTTTTTTTTTGAAACTATCATTTCCTTTCATCATTTCCTACACACAATTTGGCACAATGGATACCACATTAAACCTGGATAGAAGAAAATATGAAATTAACTTTGTCTTCAGACACTTAATATTTGTGTTACCCTAGTTAAGTAACTTAAACTCTCATTTGCCTCAGTTTCTTCATCCATAAAAGAGAGATATTAATTACTTTTACTTTCCAACATTGTCACAAAGATCTGATGATCTTTGCATCCTTAAAGAGCTCTACCTATACAAATGCTATGACTATCTATATACAATAATATATAAAGGTATATGTATAAATGTTTGCTATTGTCACTAATATTATTACATTCACATACCATGATTTGGTTATGATTTTGTGGGGTTTTTCTTTTGGTCTATTTCACCTTTCCGAACATGACTAATATGGAAATGTGTATTATGTGATTACATATATATATATATATATATATATATATATAAAATATAAATCAAAATGCTTACTGTATTAGGGAGAAGGGAAAAAATGTGGAACAATTTTTTAAATTAACATTAAGATTTTTCTTTATATGTAGTTAGAAAAAAATAAAATATAATTTTAAAAAAAAAGAAGTTTTACAAACTTCATTGTCCTCAGTTAGTTCTACCTAGATGTCTATCTATAGTCTGGGTATTATTATAGTCTTTCACTCCCTATAAAGCTCTCATTCCCCCTAAGGTCACAGTGTTACTTTGATCTTCTAACCTGTTCGGCCAGACTCATGCTGGAATTATTACCAGTCCCTCTCTTTCAGGGTTTCTATCTTTTCTGTGTAATCCTACACTGGATTCAGAGGCTTACTAATGCTTCTCTTAGGATTTGTTGATCATTTTTCAATCTAATGCCCTTTTTAGATCACTGCAAGGGCATAGAAGGGGCAGGATTACACTTCCAGGAGAGCTTGGTACCAGTAAACTGAATGCTGGGCCTGAAGCCAGGAAAGTCTGAGTTCAAATGTGTAGTAAACACTACATACACTAAGTAAGTCACTTAAAGTCTCTAGGCCTTTAGTTTGCTCCTCTATAAAATAGGGATGAAAATATTATCTACCTCCCAGAGTTGTTGCATGAATAAAATGAGACATTTGTATGTGCTCAGTGCTGGGCAGACATTAGGTGTTATATAAATGCTAGCTATTAACTTTACTAATATCATTATTATTATCCTCTGTGCCTTTCACTGACAGCAATTATTTAATTACTTTAATGTTCAGAACAATATTAAGTTATACATTTAGAAACCAGGTGAACTTTTCATAACTAATCTTTCTAGAAGCAGAGCTTTAACAAATATGGTCACCTCTATCATGTGTTCTCTTGTTAACAATAAATAATAATACAATTTCAGGTGAACAAGCCAGAAGATCAAAACAACCCCACATAACAAGTACAACCTTAGATGAGAATGAAAAAAACTAAAAGACAAACAGCACTGACTGGGGACAAGTAGTATATCTTTATCTTCAGAGGAATTCAAAAATATTAGCCAACCTTTGTGGAGCAGACAATCTGTACATGAAAGGTGACTCTATCTTTAGATTCTTATTAAAAGAAAAAAAAAGTTAAAAGGAAGTTTTTTCTGCTTCTATCAATCATTAAACTCCTACAACAAGCTTACTTCCAAAATAGAGATTTAATCTTATGGGCAGCTAGGTGGTTCAATGGATACAGGATAGGCCTGAAACCAGAAAGCTCTGAGTTCAAATCTAGATTCAGATATTCACTAGTTCAGTAACCCTAGACAAGTCATTTAACTTTTGTTTACTTCGTTTTTCCTCAACTATAAAATGAGGATAATACCTGCACTTACGTTGCAAGGTTGTTATAGGGATCAAATGAGATAATATTTTAAACAAAACAAAACAAAACAAAAATTGATGGTTAGCACAGTGCCTAGCACAAAATAGTCATCAAATAAATGCTTACTTACAATCCTACCCACTTAATTTGGTCAAGTTTCTGAAAGCCAATGAAAAAATCATAGTGACTCAAAGTTCAATTCTGGGGGTTTCTGAGAAACAGACAAACTAATTCATTACAAATTTCATGTTGGTACATTGTAAACCAGCCCAGTGAACCTGATGTCACAACAAAAGACTTGGGCTCAATTCGTAGCTACAATTTTAATCGGCTGTATATATCAGATAAGTCAGTTTTTTTCATCTGTAAAATGAGGACTTTTTTATTTTACAGGTTTCCTTGCAAGAGAGTATTGTATAAAACTTAAAAGCACTACATAAATATGTTATTGTTTCATAGGCCTAAGCAGAAATTTGAGGGACTTGGATCAGGTGTAAAGTACAATTCTGGCTCTGAACTATACAGACTGGATCATGTACTCTCTCAGCAAGCCATTTAGCTCCAGGCAAGACAACAGCTTGCATTGTTGGTGCTGACTTGCAAGAGTAAAGGTAATGTCCTCACCTGGGGGTAATACCAATGATATCACAAGGTCAGTCTCTATCCCTCTTAGTTAAAGCTAGAGGCCTTAAGTGGTAATTCTCGGAAGAGCTTGCAAAGGGAATATCATTTCCCACTGGTGAGCAATCTCTCATCCCATCAACTCTCCTCCCCATGGCTGCAATTCAGATTATTCCAACGCCTACTACCATGCTCCCTCATCCCTATTCACCTCAATACTATCATACCCACAATGTTCCCCTTCAGATCTGCACTCCCTTTTCACTATGGCCTCTGAAACACACTCTGTATAATTAAGAAAAGGAACCCAGCATTCAGGCCTGCCTCACCTGTACAGGGTGTACCTTCTTCCATATCCCCTGACCTAGCACTTTCACACTCTCCCACCAATCACTTGGCAATCTCCTCTTGTTCAGGGGTCAAATTCACCACTCAATTCAGACTGTGGTGTTTTTGCTGACCCCACCCAAGACCCTCTCTTTTTTCTCAATAAGGTCAGTGTCTCATTATTATCCCAAGACAACCAAACTCCTGACCTTATGCTGAGGGACATGAAACTACATGTAACTGTTCCCTTCCTTCTCCTCAACTGCATCACCTTCCCCGACCTGTAACTCTCATTCCCCTCACCCCTTGGATTCTGCCATCACCGTCACACTCCACACATCTGTGGTTCAAGAACTCCAAAGTTCCTTGATCCATCTCTCCCTTCGTCTCATTCTTCCCAAATCTTATTCTCTGTCCTGCCCAACACCCAACAGGGCGCCTCTACATGTCAAAATTGTGTAAGCACTCAGCCCACTCTGGCTACATTCTTCTTCCCTTCTCATCTTTTAATCAGGTCAAGTGAGCAGGCCAACTGTTCTTTCTGCTCAGCTCCTGAAGCCCTCTGTTCTCACAGTCATGACCTTGCTAGCAGGCCCTCAAAGCTCTCATCTGGACTGCTGAAGTAGCCTTCTTTTTGGTCACCCTCGCTAAAACCTCTCTCTGTGACAACTGATTCTTCATTTAGCAGTCAAAGCAGTTTTCCTAAAACAAAGTTATGATGTGATACACAGGTCTCTTCTTCCATATCGCCTCAAAAAACAGATCTAAAATCAAATGGCCAAAGTTTTACACTTCTCAGTGGGACACTTTCCACAACCTAGCCCCTTCCTAGATTCCCAGTCTTCTTTCATTTAATTAACTCCTCAGGATCCATGTTAGAGTCAGAGAGAAGAACGTGCTTTTCCATCCATGACACTCGAGCTCTCCTCTCCATGCCTCAGCACCCAGGGTCCCAAACATCTGAAATGTGCCCCCTCCCTCCTTTCCGCAGTCTCTCGGAATCACTGGTTTCCTCCAAGGCTCAGTCAAATGTCACCTTCACCAGGAAGCTTCCCCCTTCCATCCACTGCTAGAAAAATATCTCCCCAAACCATACTTCATTCACATAGCATACCTTCCAGACCTACTAATTTGTGTATGTTGTCTCCTATCCTTGGAACAGGGTAAGGATTATTTATCTTATACCCCATACTTAGTACAGGGCCTTACATCTAGACCAATTGATCAGCACTTTTCCTTTCCTTGAGGGCCTTTTGGGGAAATTGTCAGAACTTCATTTCTGATTAACCGAAGGCATGAAGCACATATTACTCTAAAGTTCCTTTAACTCCTGAGATTCCATGACTCTCAGGCTGCAAGAGAACTAGATCTAGAGTCAGGAAAAACAAAGTTCAAACCCAGCTTCAGTGCCTTACTACTTCAGTAAGCCTCAGTTTATTTAATTCTAAAATGAGGACCATAATAGCACCCACCTCTCAGGGTTCTTGTGAATATATAAAAAGTTTTGGAAACTTTATGGCTCTAGTATGAGTATTAATATTTCATTTTAAAACCACATATTTCACGGGCATGGGTATTCCTTCCATTAATAAATCTTACAATCTCTCTATAACTTGGTAGATAGTATACATTTCACATGAACAAACATACACACCACAAAACTATATTTAATTGAAACAATCAGAAAAGGCACTTGGAATTATAGTATACTTTCAAAGAACTTATATATTATTGGAAGTCTGCTACTCTTGGGCTTAGGATAACTAAGTTTAAGTCCTGACTTAGTATAACCATATAATATACAGGTATAACCATACTTGACTTAGTATGATTATATTCCTAAGCAAGTCACAACTTCTATCAGACTCAGATTCCTCATCTGTAAAATGAGGAGTATATACAACGTATTCTGAATTACAGGATTTTTGGGAGGCTCAAACAGTACATGTAACATTCCATGAAAACTTTAAGTCTACAGACAAAAATTAATTGTTATTATCATTACTACTAACACTTTCAGAAATACCAAAAGTGGACAAAGTATGGCTAAACAAAGCAGTGACTTTGATAAAGCAACAAAGAATCATTTATAATTAACATGACTTTTTAAAGACACAAAGCAATACTATTTTCAAATTTGTAAATAAGACTACTTCCAAGTATGTAGCTAGATATAAAGTGTCTGGCAAATGCATATATGAATGCTTTCTGGGATATTGATTCCTCTTGTAATTTCATATGTGGTTTTTGTTCAGAAAAAAAAATTTTCTTATGGGTCTCACAATTAGAAAATTTAGCCCAAGCTCCTCTCCAATGATCACAAATTCCAAAACTGAGTAGCAAATTAATGAACCTCTACTGTAAAAGATATCACATCTACACAAAGGAGGAAAAAAAAGAGAGAGAGAGAGAAACAGTCAATATGGCCAGATTTAATATGGACCACTGTCTTTTTTTTTTTAATAATTGAAATAAGAAGCTTAAGGAATCAATTACAGAGAAAAAATACCTGGTTGAAGGAATAAGGTTGAGTATCCCATTAAGAACATAAGTGAACTCAGCATGATTCTGTACAACAAGTGCCACCAGACCCTCACAGCAGGCAGTTCGGACCACAACATTGTCACTGCAACACTTCTCCCACAAGAGATTCAAAGCAGGAGTCTGAAATCCAAAGAACATTTCCAAATGATGTCTGGTGAACAGCTCATATGCATTCATGTGCATGCATTGTACCATCCTCCCTACCACTTATTCCTAAGCAAGGGCAGGAACCGTCTTTTGTTCCAGTACTCAGCACAGTGTCTAACACACAGTAGGAGTTTAATAAATGTTAACAAATAACAAAATCAATAATATTGATCCATCAACAGCAAAACATTTTTCCAAAAATAAGCAGATTCAAATTCATAAAGCAGGAGTCTCTTACCTGAATTAATTTTGACCACAACAACTAAAGCCATTATTATCTCTTCCTATTCTTTTTTACTCCATTGTCTCTCTATGAATGCCCAAAACACCCTGTGGCTCCCCACTTTTGTTCAATTGCTTCTACTCCTACTATCTAGAATGCCATTTCCTCATTCCTTCAATGATCCCATTCCAGCTGTTTCAAATACTCTCCCTGTTGAAGACTCAGAATTTCCTTCACTGATTCAGGATACTTTGTACATTTCTCATAGTACCTATAAATTATACAATGCAGGAGAAGTTTCTGGGAACACATTTTATATTCCCTTTTAAAATATAAGTTCCATGAGAATGGAAACCAAGTCCTATTCTTTTTCAGATCTCCAGAATGCCAAGCACAATCGGTTTATATAAAAAGGGAATAAGAAAAAGAAAAAGGACCATATATCTATGATTTCACTGGTAGAGGGATCTCCTGAATAAGTAAACTTTTTAGTAATGCAAGTTGGCAGCTTCCCTAAAACCTATACAGTCAAAGATAAGACCAGAACACTGAGAGGTCAAGTGACCTGTCAAAGTAACAAAACTAAAATGTATCATGCACAGGATTTGCATCCAGGTTTTTCTGGTTTAGAGACTAACCCTCTCTCTATTCATTACTTGAGTGGTAGTCAAACTTTTTGGTCACAGGACCACATCACACTCTTTAAAATTATTAACAACTTCCCCACAAAACTTTTATTTACATGAGTTATGGCCATTAATAGTGACCACATACAAAATTAAATTTGACAGAAATTTTAAATATGTATTCCTTCATTTAAATATAACAATAAGGGTTTAACATATATTTATTTCTACCATGTTTAACATATATTAGACTACTTGCCACCTAGGGAGGGCATGGGGAGAGGGGATAAAACTGGAGCACAAGGTTTTGCAAGGGCTAATGTTGAAGAATTGTCCACTCATATGTTTTGAAAAATAAAAAGCTTTAAAAAAAGAAAAAGAAAAGAAAAAGAAAATTTTAGAAAAAGAAAAAATAAATAAATATAACAATAAATTTACATGTTAACATAAACAATACTTTAAAAACATACATTCTTATATATATGCATGTATATACAGACATAGTAATGAGAAACAATGCTTCACATATTTTAGCAAATTTTCTTCATATCTGCCTTAAAAGACAGATGAATATCAATATTTGCTTCTGAATTCAATCTATTAGAATATGCTGTTCTAACTAAAATATATGAAGAAAAACCAGCCTCACACAGATAGATAACTGGGAAAGGAGAAAATATTTAAATAGGTAAACAACGTCTTCATATTATTATGACAATAGTTCTGACCTTGATAATCCCTGGAAGAAAGGTGTCTGTATAACACACTTTGAGAACTACATTATTCAGAGGTGTGTTGGAGCCAATTCATAATGTCTTTAAAGAGCCCACTATTAAATTTCCAATGTGACCATTTACACCTCAGAATTAGACAAACACTAGAAATCAAGGCTTAAATTATGTTAAGGGGCTAGTCTCAAAAAAGTGATAGAGAAAATGTTAAAAATTCAAATTATACTTTAGGAATGTGTCATATTTTCTCTTCTTGCCTTCCCCTCCAAAAAGTCAATTTTAAAACATTTATCAGCATATACCTGGCTACACTATATCATGCTATATATGGTAGGTGTACATATACACATATATACACATATGTGCATACATATATATCTGTTGAATGAAATTTCTTGAAATTGATACAAATTCAGACAGACAGGATGGGATTATATGAAAGTCTAGGTTCATAAAATGCAACTCTCTTACAGGGAGCAAGCTAATCAGTCACAAACAATGCCAGTCAGGTTTACACCCAGCTCTGAAAGAGCAGAATGTTATCACAGCATGGAAAAGAACACATAAGTAGAGTCTAAGTTCATCACTGACCCTGTTTTTACAGGTAAGTCATTTAATATTTCTGAGAATTCTTTTTGGACACTGTCTCCCACCCCTGAAATGCAGTTTCCTTTTCCTCACCTCAGGCACCTCTACATTCCTTAAAATCCCTAGCATCTTCCTTCAATGCTCATGAACCATTTCTTACGGGGAAGCCTTCCCTGATCTCCCTTCCCCTTGAAACAATCCTGTGTATAATTATCTATTTACATGTTCAATTCATCACCAATATCACTTCCTCCCTCCAAGTCAAATAAAAGCTCTTGATTTTGTTTTGTTTTGTTTGTGTATCTCCCTGCATCCAGCATAGTGTCCTGCATATAGCAAGCACTTAATAAATGTTTAATGGATTGTATTTTCTGAAGCCAACCTCCAAATGGATTTCCTATTATTATCGTTGTTTTATCAATGTTTAAGCATGATCATAAATATACCTTCTCACAACAAAAGTTGAAAAACTGAGCAATGAGTCTTTATTTAGTCACATTTACCATCTCCCAAACAGCAAAGGATACACTAGAACTACATAGTAAAGACCAATAAAAGAAGTAAAATAAAAAATAAAGTTCAACACAGACCTGATTTGTAGATTGGCTGATCTTTTCAGATGAACTATTTTCCTTCAGTACTGCAGCAATAAGGTGACCTACAGCCTAGAAAACAAGTAAATAAATCTAATTAACAAAGAAGTTCTTCCCAAGTGTTTTTCTTATCTAAAATAAGTGGAGTACATAAAAGTACAGTGGAATACTGGACATAGAATTAGGCTTCAAATGACACCGGACATGATGAGAACAAGTTTTTATATATATATATATATATACACACACATATATATGTATATATACATATATATGTGTATATATATATATATACACATACATATATATGTGTATATATATATACACACACATATATATATATATATATATACACATATATATGTGTATATATATACACATACATATATATGTATGTATATATATATATATACACATAAATAAGTCCTTTAATTTTTTTCTGAACCTTGGCTTCTTCTATAAAATGGTTATACTACTACTACCCATGATACTCAGCTCATAGGGTTGTTGTGAGGCTTGAAACATGTAATCTATGTAAATCACTTTAAAACTGTTTAAGTGCTGGATTGTTATTATTATTTTTAGGGTTAGAAAGTACATTGTAAAATTGATTTATCATCACAGAACCATTAAACATGTATTTCAGACAGAAGAGAATCCATCTTGTTAGCAAATGTCAACTCTTAAGTATTACTAAATGTGGTCATGATATAAATATAGTTTTCATTTTACTCTGCCCTTCATAAAACTGCCCAGAAAATTCTTGGTATCTTAAGCCAACAAAAACTTGAACCAATTCATAACAAATAACAGTGTCTACCATCTGCAAATTACTGTAATAATCAAGACAAAGATGAAAAATCAGACATCATTTACAACACAGAATCTACTGGGGGTAGGAAGGCAGTATAGCTAAAGGCATTTATGAAAATTATGATACAAGGCAGGATTAGGTTAAGTATAATGAAGAGCTTGAGATAAAATATTATGAAAAATATACAAAATAATTATTTAGGGGGAGAGAGGGAAGGAGAGAAAGAAAGCAAAGGAAGGAGGGAAAGAAAAGAAAGAGGCAGAGAGGGAAGTAAGGGTGGGAGGGAGAGAAGGAAAAGAGGGAGGAAGAAAAGGGAGGGAGGGAGGGAAGAAAGGAAGGAAGAAAGGGAAGGAAGAGGGAGGGAGGGAGGAAGAGAAGGACTTGTTATGCACTTATTATGTTCCAGGCACCATGCTAAACAGAAAAGACAAAAATACAACCAAAAAGGACGTCATCTATACTAAAGGATCTTACATTCTCATGAGGGAAGAGGAAGCTGGAAAGCAGAGTATATGGCAAGAAAATAAGAAGGGGATAAAAAAAGAGCACGAATAGTGAAATAAACATTGCCTGGGCCTTCATCAAGCCAATGAATATTGGTCCAGATCAGGGACTTAGGAATTCAAAGATAGGACAAAACAGTTGCATCATCTCAACTATATCAGCAAAGTGGAAATGCACAGAAAGTGAGGAAAGAAGTCAGGAGTAAGGAGCCTAGGTACCTCAAAAACAGAATTCTAGACCAAGAATTTCCTAAAGAGATCCCAAGGAGACATATCCAGGGCAAAGAGGCTAGTGGTGATAAGGTAGACTACAGGAAGGGGAGGAGTATAAAATAAGGCTGGAAGCCAAGACACAGAAGACCTAGAAGGCCAGAGTTCTATAGTCTCTTTTTTTACTCCATAAGTAATAGGGAACAAATGCAAGCTTTTGAAAAGGAGTATGATTATCAGATTTGCACAATAAAAAATATCAGTTTGTCTGAAGGACTACTAGAACATAGCTAGTTGAAGGCTGTTGTCATTCCTGTCTTTGTATAACCTAGATGCAAGCATAGTACTTGTCATTGAATGTTTTTTAATTGAGGGAGGGAGGGATATTTATTAGACTGGACTGGATAGAGAGAGGATCAGGGAAAATCATAAGACTGAAAAATAAAACCATAATTAAAGAACTCAAATCTTCAGATGGGTCTATGATCTCACCAATTTGAAAGTTTCTTGCAAACATGCAAATCACTCCATCTTTGACTGCTCATGCTTTAGAATTCTTGTACAGGTATTTTTTCCCAAGTATTTTATTTTTAATTTATGGAATAAAACAAGCATTCCAAGGGTTCCATTGCAAATATTAGAAGCTCTCTTCAATTCTCCCTGCAGATAGTGCAGAGTACTTTGGCTCTGCATCTGCGGTCTCTTGCCCTGACCATCCCATTAGCTCATCTTCTCTTCCTAGTGAACAATTCCTTTTATTCTCATTCTTCAAAATTCTTCACTGGTTACATGTTGCCGCCTGCTCACATTTACTAGGCTTCTTTCCATTGTTTTTAGAATATTAATTTTTAACTCTTCAGAGACAGTTACATTCCATCTCTTGCTGCCATACAGCAACAATAGTATTATATTATTAAAAAGCTAAGCCTTTGCTTTCATGATAAGCATGGTGTTTCTGATGGAGCCTGCAATGTTCTAAGGGTAACTTAGCCTGCTCCTCTCCTATGAAATCCTCAGCTCAAATTATTATTCATCTGTCCTGTCTGTCCCAGTTTTACAAACTGATGAACAAGCTCTATAGGCTGTCCATCTGAATACATGTTAAACTGGGCAATAGACATTCTTTGTCAACAAGGACTTTCCTATGCAGATGCTCAGGCCAAATTCCATTAAGTGACTTCAGATCTAGGAGGTCTGTAACCTAAAATGACTAAATACAATCAGTGCAGTCATCTGCAAATAGGAGGATCTGGAGAACTTCACCATTCTCTGAGAATTCCTTCTCAAAACTACTTTATACTACATCTCTTCCATCAGAATGACAAACCTTTGAAAAATATGCATCCCCATGTTTTATTCCTTACCTGATTTTTATGATCAGAGAATCATTGATCATATTTCTTTGGTAAGCATACATCACCATATTTTATTCCTTGCCTAATTTTTATGATCAGAAGATCGCTGATCATATTTCTCTTGTTAAATTAAAGATCATGGGATCTTGGATGATTTTAATTTATAAATTGGAGATGCTTTGTTGAAAAGTATATATTGTACCATATAATGCTGCCAAATAAAATACCTTTTTTATAGCCAGCAAACAATAAACACAGTGGTTCTTACAGGCTCTACATCGATTCTTCATGACATGATAAAGATGTAGTTCATTTTTAAATATTATTCATGAAAGCCTATTTGTACCTTGCTAGCGATGCCCTCCATTTATATAGAGGGCTCATTAAGATTTTGTTTAGCTGGTAGATTAAGAGAAATACAGGTCAGTAGTTATTTACTGTTCTCTTCCTCACCTTTTTTCAATATTAGGAAGATGTCAGAATTTTTATCTGTACATTTACCATCTCCTTTTTTCAGTTATCTCATATCAATCTCTCAACACCCTCACAACTGTGAAGCATCCAGCATAGATCTTGCTCTATTTATATGGTCAATGGCAGCTGCTTTTCCCAGTCTTTCTCTTTAGTATCAGTCTTATCTCCCAATAAGCACATCTGGATCTGTGATGTCATAGTGGTAATACTGTCCTTAGTGGAAAAAAAAAAAAAAGTTCGTTGTCATTTTTAACACGTTTTCCATTTTTCGTTTGTTTTTTGTCCTCCATCCATTTCTGCCCTTAAATATCTTTAGAATGTCTCTATTTTGTCAAATTTTCTGCCAACCCATCTTTTATATTGTTTTTTGCCTTTCACTGCTTGTCTGCTTTTTGAAGTGATACTGCTCACAAACATCATTTAGTCTTCCTACCAAAATTTTACAAACTTTAATTCTCACCCTGTGAAGCCTCTGACTATACTCCACTGGCAACAAAAGCATGTGTTTGCTGCCTTAGATAAGCATAGGCAGATGGAAAGTACAGTGGGTGGAATGCTGGACTTGTTATCGGGAAGATCTGAATTTAAATCCTACCTCACACTTTTACTAGGTCTGTGACCCTGCAAAAGTCATTTAACCTTTAATTGGTTTCCTCATTTGCAAAATGAAGATAATAATAGCAATAATCTTTAGGATTAAATGATATAATATGTGTAAAATGCTTTGCAAACCTCAAAGCCTTACATATATATATATATATATAGTTATAGTTATTTAAAGCTTTGAAACTTTTTTAGTTTCTTTGTCCACTTCCAATTTTTGCCAGTCAATTGTTTTAAGTCCAATCTTTTTGTTCATTCTCTCTCTCTCTCTCTTTTTTTTTTCCTGAGGCAATTGGGGTTAAGTGACTTGCCCAGGGTCACACAGTCAGGGAGTGATAAGTATCTGAGGCCAGATTTGAATTCAAGTCTTCCTGGCTTCAGGGCTGGTGCTCTATCCACTGGACCACCTAGCTGCCCCTTACTCTCATTTTCTTAAAATTCCTTATTGCCTTTTACGAATTCTGATTTTACTTCTGACAAATTGGTTATCTCACTACACAGACAACTGATTCAGGGATAAATCCAAATCAATGACAAATCTTTTACAGACAGTTCAAATATAATCAACTCGCAGGAGCAGGGGGTATGATGCTACAGGGTGTCAACATCAATGCTTTTCTCAAAGAATATGCTCATGATATAAAAGACATGAGGCTTCTGGGTCACCTACAAGCCTTTGTTCCCTCTATTGATTTGTCCTTATTCATGGTTTCATACATTTCCCCTTCTTTTCCAAATTTTAAAATGAAATCACCAAATATCAGAGTATTTATCTTGATTTAGTTTAGAGAATCTTCTCAAATTATTCTACCTCAGAAATTAGGAGTGACATATAATTTATAATTATTTTATAGATTTTTTTTCAAACACTACATCAAGACTTTGATATAAAACATCAACTGTTCAGCTATCAATCATAGAAAGGATCTGCCCATCTGTTTCCATGCCTCAAAACATATCCAATATCCTAAATGAGATTGTGATTTTGGTAGACACCTCTCTAAAGGAAAGCTCTGAACTTTGGGGCAAAGACTAGAAATGTGGCGTTTGTTCTTTTCATTCATTTCACCTCCCCACCTTCACAATCTCTTTGATATGTCTCTTGTCTCTACTTATACAACCTTTAGCACCTCCTACCTGTACTATCACAATAGCTTTCTATTTAATCCCTCTACCTCAAGTGTTTCCCTTCTGGAGTGCATCCCCCATTTAAGAAATGACCTTCTTAAAGCACAAGCTTAATTACTTCATTCTCCTACTTAATAAACTCTAATCACAATCTAGTAACTCAAGGATAAAATGTTATTTTATCTTCATCTCGTGCTTTGAAAATTTCTATTTCTGAGTTCTATAATGTCCATAATTAGTACAGTATTGGATAATATAATCCACAGATAAATTAATATACATATAGTAAAAGTGTGGATTTACACAAACAAAAAATTTTGGTGATTACCACTCTGCCGTGACCACATTAATGAGTCAGGCTGTTCTTCTTTCCTGTTAGAGTTCCACTTGAATCATGCTATATAGAACATGAAATCCTAAGGGTTACAGAGAACTATTCTAGTAAATCTTTTAAAATTGTGAGCTTTTTTCCTTTCAGGTAGATGTAATATAATTACCTTAATTCAATGTGTCAATTATGTAAGATTCAGGACTTTTTCATGATCTCAGAATGCAAGGACAATTTCCTCTCAAACTGTAAACTGTTTAAGGCATGAATAATAGATTTTTTTTTTGTTGTAATTTACAGCGACTGAAACTCAAGGGAAGGAAAGAAGGAAAAATTATGCAGTACATATAGGCAAAGTTTTGGAGAGAACCCAGAAAGTAAAAATTATGACTCATAGCCATGAAAACTAAGGGACTGAAATGTGAATCACAACATAGTATTTTCACCTTTTTGTTGTTGTTTGGTTGTTTGTTTTTTTCTTTCTCATATTTTCCCCTTTTTGATCTAATTTTTCTTGTGCAGATAAATGTGGAAATGTTTAGAAGAATTGCAGATGTTTAACCTACATTGAATTACTTACTATCTAGGGGAGGAGAATGGGGAAAAGAAAGGGAGGAAAATTCAGAACACAAGGTTTTGCAAGGGTGAATGTTGAAAACTACTTTTGCACGTATTTTAAAAATAAAAAGCTATTATTTTTTTTAAAATAAATAAGTAAAAGTGTGCAATGTGCAATAAAAAAAGGGGTTTCAAACATATGGCCCCACAAACCACATGTTTCCCTATGAGACTCCGTAATGTTCCCCAAGCCAGATTAAAGTAAAGCTGAAAAATCTTTAACAAAATAATAAAAGCAGAATGAAACATAGATGTTAACATGTGATTTTTTCTATGTTGATATATGGCCTACAAGGAGTCATATGTCCCATACTGGTGTCCTGTTTTCTATTTGAGGTCAACATCACTATTTTATTTTTCTTTTTTAAAAATAGTATTTAATAGTAATTTAATAGTAAATAAAATAGTATTTTATTTTCCAAATACTTGTAAAATAGCTTTTAAAATTCATTTTCTTTAAGATCCTGTGTTCCAAATTCTTCTCCTTCCCTCCTTTATGTATCCTCCCAACCAAGACAGGAAGCAATCTGATACAGGTCAAACGTGCACAATTCTTCAAACATATTTCCATATTTGTTATGTTGTGCAAGAAAAATCAGGCCAAAAGGGGGGAAAAAACCCATGACATCATAATTTTTTTAGCCAGGAACAGCCAGGTGGCACAGTGACGAAGTGCCAGGCCTGGAGTTAGAAAGGCTCCTCTTCCTTAGTTCAAATCTAGCCTCAGACACTATTTCTGTGACCCTGCACAAGTCACTCAATCTTGATTACCTCAATTTCCTCATTTATAGCATGAGCTGAAGAAGGAAGTGGGAAACTACTCCAGTGTATCATTGCCAAGAAAAACCCCAAAATGGGGTCAGAAGAGCTGGATGAGACTGAACAACAACTAGTTTAGATCAAAAAATGGGTCACAAGAGAATTTAAGACTTCTGAGCCCTAGACTATTAATCTTTTCCAGAAAAGAAGCAAAAGGAAGCAAACAAGGTAGTAACTGAAACCCAGAGGAAACTCTCTCTAGGGATCTCATATGGAAGCACTTTTTCCTTCCATCCAGGAAGGCAAGGACCAAAGGAAAAATCCAAGAATACTAAAACAAGCTGCAGAAAGAAAGTAGAATATAACCCAAAGTCTGAGATGGGACTAAAATTAAAAACAAAAACAAAAACAAAAAACAAAACCCTAAACTCTTCAATAAAATTTTTAGGTCCTTCAGAGAAAAAATCTGTTGTTTTTCGATCCTTCTTCCCTCCCTAATTTTTGTCTTTCTATCCCAAGTGCCTAGTATATAGGAAGGTGCTTAATAAATGCTTGCTGGAATGCATTAGCAATATAAATCTACTTACAGTTGGAGTCAAAGAACCTTGGTCAGGGTTACAAATCAAATGTTACAACCCAGGAGCAAAACAAATGTAATGCCATCCAATAAAACCCCAAATACAAAACTATTGAGAGTAGTTTCCCTTTTTAACAAGAATTTTCTGGGATAATTAGAAAACACACTGACAGGAATTAGGTTTAGACCAAAATCTCACACTGTGTTCTACAATAAGTTTTCAGATGTATTTTGTGACCTAAACATAAATATTCACACACAAAAAAAAAATGTAAACTAATGGCTGGAAGACTTTTAGCCAAATAATGAACAGACATGATTAGATTTAGACCACAAGGGATTCATAAAAACCAAGGAAGCCTTGTCTGAATGTTTACAGTGAAAGTGAGAAGAATCAGAAAAACAATTTTACATAATAATCATAATAATGTGAAATGGAACAAAAAAATGAAAAAAATGAATTTGAGAAATTCTCTAACCAATTATGACTTCAGAAGACTAATGAGAGTGTGGTCTTGTTTCCTTTCAGCAGTGGACAGAGTGTTACTAGGTGTCACTATTAGTTTATGGTCAATGTGTAGATTTTAGTTCACTGTATTTTCTCAATCATAAGGCATGAGGTGGAAGTAGGGAGGAGGGGCAATCATTAAGAAGTGATAACACTGTCACTTTTTTATTTTTAAATTAACAATATAATATTTTTTAAAGTCCTTATAACTCTAAGAACAAATGAAGATAAATAAAAATGAAATGAAAGTTTTTTACAATCATAATCTCCCCGAAATAATAAAAAGCAAATAAACAACAGCAAAAACAAAACAGGAAGATCAGGTGGTTTCAAAAGTTTTCTACTAATTAACCAATATGAGACTAAATTTTTACTTAGTTTGGGATACTTTTTTTCTCTCCTTATATTTTTGATTCCTTTACAAGAAGACTAACTCCTAACCAAGAACAAAGAGATGGATTCGTGAAAAGGTCCTGGGTCTTATCTGAATTACCCATAAAAGAAGGAAGACCCACAAGTCTTAAAGACTTCTTATGCTTGTTCTATTTTAATATTTTAAATCTGTTCATTCACTTATGTCAACTAGAAACAAAAAACCTTTAGAAAATCTGAAAAGGGCTGTTGTTATTATTATTATTATTATTATTATTATTATTATTATTATACAGGCAGCAGAGTAGAGAGGACAAGTATAACCTGCATCCCCATCTGAAGAGAATCAGAAAGAACTCTGATGAGAGAATTAAGTGGTGTTGAGAGGGAAATGAGAGACCTCACAGAGAATAAAGAAATGTTACAGTACTGACCCAGGACCAGTAAAAACACTGAACATATGCTGAATGTAAAAACAACACATGAAATGTTTCACTTTATGGTTTTTATTTTTTCTTTTTTTCCTCTCATGGTTTTTCCCTTTTGTTCTGATTTTTTCATGATTCATAACATGATTCATAAAGAAATGTGTATTTTTTAAAAATTAATATACATGTATAATCAGAAAAAAAATTTTTTTTAAACTTCACATGGTTTCACAAAGGTCATTCTGAAAAGTAATTCTTTTTGTATAATACCACAAATAAAGAATATTAAGACATTAAGAATAGATCAAAAACTCAGTCCTTCATAGACTACTTAAGTTTGCTTTTTAAAAAATAAAAAAATCACCAAAAAATTACTTACTTTCTTATTATCTACTTAGGACAAAAATATTTTAAATATTACTATTTTCAGAGGAAATGTACATTAATCAGATTCTAGTGTGCTAAGAAGGGAATTGTGATATAACAAGAGAATCCAGGGAAAGCAATCTGTCTCAGACAATTATCCTTAGGTAGTGTGTTTCTAATGAATCATCTCGTAATTTTAATTTTGACTTTTTAATTATTTTTAAAAGAAGTGTTTATAAGGCAAAATCATTTAAAAGTCAAAAATTCAAAAGTTAAATCAACATAGCAGTAAAATTTATAGGTTGTCAACAAGATAATTACCTGTGACTGGATAAGAGAATTAGGAAACTCAAACCTTTTCTTTATATCCTCTGACATTTTTGCTTATCATACAAGATAGAGAGAACCTGCAAAAGATAAGAGAATACTTATTAGTACTAAAAAAAAGAACTCATGGCAAATTAAATACACGTATGAGGAAAAACCCATAACCCTAAATTAATAAAGGAACTCATTCAGAAGACACTTAAACACTTGACATGCTCATTCTTATTAACCACTTGAGTTTTACAGGGCTGAAATCAATGCCCTCACTCAGAGTAACTCTCTGATATTTAGTAATACTAAAACAGAAATACTAATGCCTAAAGGGCCAACTACACATTATTAAGAAGAAAAAAAGACAAAGTAGCAAAATATAGAATAAGACAAAAACTTTTAAACTTCCACAAAAAGTAGATGAAGTAGAATTTTCATTTTCAAGTGAAAGTCAACAGAATTGCTCAAATTCCACAGTCAAATTTTTACTTTGATAACTAACATATCTACTATTTTCCAAGACAAAAAAATCTCAAGTCTTGCCACCATGCCATTGCATAGGATTTGTCCTTTGCCTGAAAGCTAACCTTCCTTACCACTAAAAACCATCTCAAATACTTTCTCTAAATTCTTTTTTCTGATTTCTTCCACTCTTCTCCCAATGTGACTGCCTGAAATTACATTGGATACATATTGCTCCCCACAACCCTCCATAGCTTATAATATTGTATAAGTCTTCTCAATCTTTTTCCCTACAATGTTTCCATAGGAGAATTTACTTAATTTGCTGGACTACTTCTTTTATTCCTTTTGAACCTTTTGAACTAGCCCTTTCATATATTGATTCCCATTAACTACATTCCTCACCCATTTTTTCTAACTATACACTTTTTCAATGACATCTTTTATGACAGTTATGTCTAGGTCCTCAAAGATTTTCAAAAGAAAATCAACATATCAATTTTTAAAATAATTTTTTAAAATTTTCTAAATACATGCAAAGATAGTTTTCAACATTCACCCTTGCAAAACCTTGTTTTCTAAATTTTTCTCTCTCTTCCTTCTACTCTCCTCTCTTCAAGTAATCCAACATATGTTAAAATGTGCAATTCCTTACATATTTCTATAATTATCATTCTGCACAAGAAAAATTACATTCCCCAAGTGATGGACATCTTCTTAATTTCCAATTCTTTACCACCAGAAAAAAAGTTGCTGTAAATATTTTTGTACATGTGAGTCCTTTTCCTTTTTTCTTTGATGTTTTTTAAGTTACAGACCCAGAAATAATATTGCTGGGTAGATGGGTATGCACAGTTATGTAACCCTTTGGGCCTACTTTCAAATTGTTCTCCAGAATGATTGGACCAGTTCACAATATCACCAACAATTCATTTATGTTTCTATTTTCTCATTCTCTCCAGGGTTTGCCATATTTGATAAGTGAGAGGTGGTATCTCAGAGTTTGATTTGCATTTCTCTAATCAGTAGTGATGAAGAATACTTTTTATATCTCTACATATCTTTGATTTCTTCTAAAAATCACTTATTTCATATCTCTTGATCATTTATTATTTGGGGAATGGTTTTTCTTTTTATAAACAACTCATTTCCCTGTATATTTGAGAAAAGAGGCCTTTATCAGAGATACAGCCTATGATAACTTTTGCTATTATTTTGTCTATGATTTTTTTTTGGTAGTTTCCCTTTTTTTTCTTTGAATTGCCTATTTTTGATTTGTCTAAGGTCATGATTGTGTAAACATGTGGTCGGAGCCTGGTTTCTAAATCTGTATTGCAGTCTGCTTTCATTTTATGACTGTCCCATTTACATTCACATTTGTGATTATTTACTGTGGGTCTTATAGTATGTTAGTCTACTAAATAATCTTTCTGGTACCTGTCAGAGGTAAGATGATATGAATCAGGAAATGGGGACAGAGCTCAGCTGATCTCTATCAGCTACTGGGACTGGGCAACATTTGAGTCCAAAGCTAGCCTCCCACACTTATTAGCTGTCTGATACTAGGCAAGTTCCTTAGCTTTTATCTAACTCACTTTCCTCAACTTTAAAAAGCCTTTAATAACATCTTCTGAACAAGTCATAGCACATAATCATGACAGAATACTATTATAAGAAATTTCAGAAAAATATGAGAAAACCTATATAAACCAATACAAACTAAAGTGAACAGAACCAAGACATGGCTAATGTAAAAATGTTTTACAAGATTTGTTTTACACGATTTCACATGCTATAATTAATATATTTCTTGTCTTCTCAATTGAGTGGGAGAAGGGGAGGGAGAGTTTGAAACAAAACAAAATTCTAAGAACAAATATAAAGAAAAAAGGAATACAGTTATTTTATTTTCCAGGGACTAGATTAACTAGAACATAATTACAAATAAAACTCAGCTAGTTAGAAGCCTTTTGTCTTTTTAAGTAACTTAAACATTCTTAATCTCAGTTTTGTTTTACATTTTACTCTACTACACAATTTTCATTTTGATGAATTAAGAAGGATATATCTTTTAAAAACTTAGATTCCAGATCAGCCTTACTTATTAGCTTAAAAGCAGCTGCAGGGTGGAAGAGGTTGCAGTTTGGAGGGGGAAAAAAAGTGTCTATTTCAGAGTGCTAATATGTTTTTTTTAAATACTTAGTTGGCGGTTCTTATGACAGCTACCCTCCTAATAAATTATATATCCAAGAACACCAAAAATTTGGCATTACTTTTCTGTTTTCTCTGTAAAGAGAATTTTTTTAATACACGACCCAAAAACATAACACAGAAATCATTTATCTTCTTCAAAGGAAAAAGAATAGAATCTGCAAATTTTAGATCAGTGAATTTTCACTTCAATCTCTAGAAAAATACTGCAATTATAAGAGAAATAACAAATAAACATCTAGAAAAAGAAGCTGAATAGTCAAAAAGAAAGAGCATAGCTTCATCAAGCTTAAGTCAAGATGAATCTTATTTCTAACAGGGTCATTAAGCTAGTAAATCAGGAGAGTATTGTAGACATAATCTGGCTACATTTTAGCAAAGTATTTGATGGTGTTTCATACATCCAATGTTATTTCTGTGAAAAAAAGATGGAGATATGTGGGAAAAGCAGCATGGAATCACATGAAATGTTAACTGGTTGAATGATCAAACTCTAAAATTAACAATTCAATGTCAAATTGGAAAGAAGTCACTAGTAGTGTGTTCCAAGAAATTTTGTTTGGCCTAGTGCTATACAACATATTTTACAATGACTTGGATTCAGGCATAAATGGCACAGAGCAAATCTGGAGCTCACCCAAAGCTGGGAGAACATCTAACAAACTGGATAAACAACTCCTCTGTTATTAATGGTAGGTCTTACTTATTAAGACAGGAGAACTTCAAATGTGAGTCCAATAACAGAATGCACATGTGTCAAATGGGAATACTAGCTCAGGTCAAATGAATTCAATTTAACAAATAACTTATCCTATTACCTACTATGTGCAAGGAATTATTCAGAGATAACTATTGAGAGAGATGAAGTCCTATCCCTGTTGAGCCAAGGCACTGAATTACAGAGGCATAGCAGATAAAACGCTGAAGTTTAGCAGACTAGTATTCAAAGTCCAGTTCAGATATTTATTAGCTATGTGATCACAAGCAACTCAATCACTCTCTCTTAGCCACCATTCATTCATCTGTGATAGGGCAACTATCTTACAGGATCAAATGAGAGAACATATGGAAAGTGCTTTGCAAAAAGCTAAGACTGACAAAAAAACAGAGACTGCAATCTACAACAGTGAAGGGAACATCCACACTGACCAAATATCACAAAATCTTTGAACTAGCAATAATATTTCTCTAGCAAATGGCAATTACAAAAAAACTTTCAAATACATTATTTCATAGGATTTTCACAATAATCACTCTAGGTGGATACAGACATTTTAAATAAGGGAGACCAAGGCTCAGAAATGATAATAGATGATTTGCCCCATGTGACAGCCACCCCTGATTTCCAAGTACTGTACTCTTTCTACTACATTATGCTGATACTGCTACAGCTATGGCTATTTGGCAAAAGTGAATGTTTTTTAAAAGCAAAGATATTATCTCTAATATAATAATGTGTTTTCTAGTTGTTTCTCTCCAAAAACAAAACCAAAAGATATTTTTATCCAGCATGTGGAACATTCTTTTCCAAATTCACTCTGATCAGGTATACTCACCCCTGAGGTATGTTTCTGAAAACACAAAAAGTGTCTGTTTTAGCATGTCATAAGCCTACACAGCATATATAGTATTAACAATAAAAGATTACTAACAATTAAAATAATTAAAAATTATATTATCTTATAATACTACCACATTGCATTTTAGGTACTAACAATCTGCTGAATTTTGGAAGCCTTTGTGCCTTGTCTTCTGTGAGTTCCAGTCCCTGTTCTTCTGTGAGTTCCAGTCCTGTCACACCTTCTACACAACCACAATGGAATGGAATTCCAACACGGGCAGTGAATGGAACATGGGAAAACATTGAATAAGAGTAAAAAGAAAACACAGAATTCCAAAGAACTATTTTCCACAACAAAAAAACAAAGAAAAGGCCTAGTCAAATTTATTCCAGGTTGCACCAGCATCCATCAGAACCACAATCAAAGGTGCTTCTGCAATGAATCCCATCTCTAGGGCTTCTAATAGTCCTCTATCCCTCAGGACTGATCTCAATGATAAATTGAACTTTCCTTCAGTGTAAAAGGTAGATGCCAAGAAAATCTTTAGATTTAAAATTAGAAGGGACCTTTGATGGTCTTCCAAAACGGTAACCATGGTATGACTCCCAAAGAGTGGTAATGAACCAGAAGACGGAAAAATAGGTACCATTTATTCTCCCAGAAAAAGCCAAAAATAAAGCCTTCTTTCCAATGGAGTAACACCTAACTGTATTCTCCAACATTCTTCTATTCAATGCTCTCCTTCTCTGTAAGCTGCCAAGTTTAATTTCTATGTCAAGTCCAGCTCCTCAAGGCAGTTCTGACCTAACTATAAATCTGGGAATCTTACAGAAAAAGGAAAGGGAACTTGAAGCATAGTAACTCCCTGCACCCAGATCAACTGTTGGCTGCAGTGAGCAATGACCAGTGAACATGAGACCATAAGGCAGCCAGAGAATTGAAGAAACAAGTAAAAGCAAGGTCTAACCCCTAGCCTCAAGAAATTTATATTCTACTAAGGGAAAGGTATCATACAACAGGGAGTTGGAAGAGATATGAGGTTACACACAGAAACATGGGCAGAAAATGAAATAGAGGTCCTGGGCAAGCTCACCTATCAGAGACCATGGTGGTTCTAGGGATAGGGATACAAATTTCTAGAGGAACCAGAGATAAGAATACTAGCCAGACTCTTCTTGTAGTAGTAGCAAGGAATTGGAAACTGAGTTGATACCCATTATTTGGGGAACAGCTGAGTAAGTTATGGCATATGAATATAATGAAATATTATTGTTCTATAAGAAATGATGAGTAGACTGATTTCAAAAAAGTTTGAAAAGACAAGAACTGATGCTGAGTGAAGTGAGCAGAACTAAAAGAACATTACACAGCAACAAGATTATTGATGATCAACTGTGATGCACTTGGCTCTTTTCAACAATGAGGTAATTCAAGACTATTCCAATAGACCTGAGACAAAAAAAAGGCCTTCCGCATGGAAGCATAATGTTTTCACCTTTTGTTGATGTTATTTTTGTTAGTTGGTTGGTTTTTTTAATTATTATTTCTCATGGGGATTTTTTTCCCTTTTTGATCTCATTTTTCTTGCACAACTTGGCAAATATAGAAACATATTTAAAAGAATTGTACATGTTTAACTTTTATCAGACTGCTTGTTGGGGAGAAGAGAGGGAGAAAAATTTGCAAAAAAAAAGTTTTGCAAAAATGAATGTTGAAAACTGTCTTTACATGTATTTGGAAAAATAAAATACTTTTAAAAAAATAATGGCTAGAATGTAGGAGTTATAAATCTGAAACAGAACAAAATTTAATTATGTTATCTTTCCCCCAAATCCTATTCCTCTTTCAAACTTACATATTATTTTCTTTTTTTCTTTTTTTTCCCTGAGGCTAGGGTTAAGTGACTTCCCCAGAGTCACACAGCTAGGAAGTATTAAGTGTCTGAGACTAGATTTGAAGTCGGGTCCTCCTGAATTCAAGGCTGGTGCTCTATCCACTGTGCCACCTAGGCTGCCCCCTACTTACATATTATTTTCAATGGTGTAATCATTTTCCCAGGCATCCACATTCACAATTAAGGGTTATGTTGGACTCCTTACTCTCCCTAAGCTCACAGAGTCAATCAGTTGACAAAACCAATTATCTCTACAACATTTCATATATATATATATATATATATATATATATATATATATATCTTTCTCACTTAAGAGAACCATTTACTTCAGTTTCTTATCACCCCTTACCTGTACTACTGCAATAGCCTTCTAAATGGTTAGTTTATATCTCAAATATCTCCCTTATCTAATCTACTCTTACCTTAGATGCCAAAATCATTTTCCTAAAATGTAGGGCTAACTATACACTTCATTTTACAGAGGAGAATCAAAGGCCTAGGAAAGGTACATGAAATAATATAAGAAACCTTTAAGATTTCACAGCTCCAAACAAATCATCAAATATTAATTTTCAATGGGGAAAAAATTGCCACCATCTGTAATACATTCGTCTTATTTGTGTATGACTCTTTTTAAAAAGGAACAATCATTTAAAAACCTTTAATTATTGGTGAAGGATTAAATACCAAAACCTTTGTTTGGCAAAGGAAAGCCTTCACAGTGTAACCCCAAATTACCTTTTGAGACTCCTGTCACATTACTCTTCATAATCTGACCTTCTTATAGCTCCTCATATCTCTCATCTCTCTGCCTTTGCACTGCCTATTCCCCGTGCACTGAGGACTGCACTCTTCTCACTATTGCCTCTTAAAAGAGGTTCTTTCAGAACTAGATTCAAGTGATACTGTTATATGAAACTAACTATTTCATGCCTTCCCTCCAAAAATTACTTTTTTTATCTGTACATACTTAAGTACATACATGTCTATCTCAAAAGAATGTAAGAGAGCAGGAGTAATTTCATTTTTGCATCTGAATTTTTGGGGCACTTAATATATGTTAGTTGACTGAACAATAGAACTTTTTATCATTCACCCTTATGGAAAAAGCAGCATGAAAATACTAGATGGAGAAGATGAGAGAAGTAAGGCTTTAAACATGAGACTGGGGTAAAGAAGCAGAAAGTGTTTATTGACTATCATGACACACATTTGGATCAGCAGCCCATCTGCTTCTTACTTCCACCCCTAACCAATGTTTCTGTTCTTGATTCTACTTTGAATCAAAATTTACCCTGAACCTCCAAAATGCTTTAACTCCCCATCCTTTACCCATAATCAGCCATGCATATCTCTAGGCTCTTTAAAACAAAAGTAACTACACTCCTTAAAATGTATAGATTTGTTCACCTTTCAACTCTAATTTCCAGGAAATTCTGTCAATGAGGTCACATGCTTACAGATGTAAATTTTGTAGATTCTTAATCCAAATTTGGAGGGTAAGAGATAAATTTTTTTCTGTGTATAAATATATTGCAAAATTGGTAGTGGGGAAAATGAAATATATCTAAGTCTTTTAAAGCCCAGATGTCAAACACACTATCCAGAGCTACAGGCAACCCATAATACTCCCTACTACAGCCAGGACAATATTAAAGTAAAATTGGGAAATATTCAACAAAAGTAAAAACTAAAAATAGATATAGATAATGGCCTATTTTAAAAAATAAATAAATATGCAACCTGCAAAGTTCTTATTGTGTGTGATGTAGAAGACCCTTACCCAAAATTAACTACTTAGAGATTTCTTCAAAATAGAAAGAAGAAAGATTGTTTATTAAATCTCTGTAGGACAAGCTATCCCATCACGAGATAAGGGAAAGAGAAAGCTCGTGGTATGAGGGCTAAAGAAGTAGTAAAAATACACAATTTTTATACAAGACATTACATCACAAGTAAGACAGCATTGAGAAGGGTGAATTGGGGAGGCATCTAATTGGTTGTTGCTATATGGAGAGATTGTAATGGAAGGTTTCTGTTTCCCCGAAATCACCTGATTTCTAGGAAACGGAAAATCCGGCCTTTAGGCTTCAGATAATTAAGCAAACAATGGTCAAGCTAATAGACTAAATATTAATAAATGTCAAATACGGATAAATGTCATCAGCTCAGGTCAAGTAAATAAGTTTATAGATGGCTAAGGTTCAAGTAAATATGGGTCTGAACATATTATACAAGTCATAGGGGAAACACAGAAATAATGAAAATAAAATACATAAAAATAATTCAAACATTCCTGTAAGTTCTTCACCTTATCTCTCTATTCCACACATTATATACAGTCAGTGACTCCTGTTTCTGCTTGAGTTTGACACTATTACTTTAAAGCACTGTATTACTTCAATAGATCTTTGATTTCATCAATATCAATACTCTGCATCTCCAACCAAACAGATCTCAACCCATAAACATCTTCTTAACCAAGGCAACTTTTGTCCTTTTCTCCTCATCAATTCTATCCTGTGTCCAACCAACAATGCCAAAGTCAGTCAATTTTTAATCTGAAGTTTGTGAATTTTGGTGGGGTTTAAAAAAAAAAAAATATATATATATATATATATACACACACATACATATACATTGATAACACTATGCCATAGCCCCTTTTTACTATTACAAAAGAAAATTATAATTGCTTGCTCATCTGGTTCCCCTCATGCATCCAGATACTCGGCAATAGCCACAATTCTTATGTCTTATACTTGACAAGATCTATCCTTAAAGCTTTTATGAATAGCTACAGGCTCCCAAGTCTTCATCCTTCATACTCAGTTTGCACTTAGGCAAATTTCCAAGATTGACTGACCTTTTCTACTTATCTTCTCCAGCCCTTAACATAGTAGCAAGCAAACAGTAAGAATACACTCAGTGAATGATCCTATCAACTTAAATCTCAAATGCTTGCTAAAATTTTACTTAAAACTACTAAATTGTACTTAATATCAGGCATGTGGCTAAACACATCTACCTTGTAAACTGAAAAAAATTAGAAGACACATATAAAATAAGAAAAACTAAAAATAATTTATGAGTTTATGAGTTATTTTTGTACATCTGCTCAAAGGTTAACAGAGGAGAACATATAGAGTCTCTCCCCTCTTGAACCCATTCCCACTGCACAGCCAAAGTGATATTCTGGAAGTACTGGTCTGACCACGTCACTTCCATACTCAATAAATTTCAATGGTTCTCTAGTACAACTAGAATTAAATACAGACCCCTATGGTTAAGGATCTGAAGTTCTTTCTGATCTTCATCTGATCTACTTTTGCAATCTTCTCCAGAAGTTCCTTCCCAGGCTTCACAGACCAGGGAAACTGGCCCTCTAGCTACTCCTCACAAATGACAATGTATCTTGTTTTGCATAAGCTGCTTCCCATGCACTTTCTCACTTCTCTAACTTAAATAAACGAATGAAGGGTTATCTTATGTGCTAAGTACTGCACTAAGCAATGAAATTGCAAAAAGACAACCTCTGCTCTCAAAAAAAAAAAAAAAAAAAAAAAAAAATACAAGAGAAAGTTCAGCTACAAGGCAGATGTAAAAACCTAGGAGTTCTACAAGTTCAGAGGCAAGCAGGTAACAATGTTTACAGGTCCTTAGGCTAAGTAAGTAGATCATATGAGAGTGCAAGTCTGCAAAGTATAAAGATGCAGATGTTAAATCTGAAGGAGGCAGTAGCAGGGCACTGGTGGTGTCCTCCATCTCACCCCAACATCAGTTACAATGGTAACTCTTCTCAGGTAAGCAGCCAAACTGCCTAAACAGGTTCTGGGAGGACCAAAAAGTCTTCGGCAAAGAGGGAAGGATGGCCCTTCCAAAATTCTCAGCTTCTTTCAAAGTACAATTACCACCTCCCACAATAAGCCTTTCTTGATTCTCTTCCTCCCCCTCCCACCCCCCAATCTACCTGCCAGCACTTCTCTTACTAAATTAACTGGTATATTTGTACTTATACATGTTGCTTCCTTGGAAACCGGTGCTGTTTCATTTTAGTCTTTGTATCCCCAATGTCTTTGCACATAGTTGCAAAGTAAATGCTTATTGATTGATATATAAAAGTGAATAAAATAATAGTTCTGAGTGTTTGCATACTTAGATTCTAAATTTCTTCTGGACTATGATGGGTCCATCATAAGTAATGAAACTAATACAGACTTCAAAAATTGTTATTTATTATTAAATGGTGATGTTAATTACTAGTTTCAGATTTTGAGTCATAAGGGATCTTAAGGATTGTCTACTCCAATATCCATGTAACAAATGAGGATCCTAAGGTGAGGGTAAGTAAAGAAATGTTATCCAAAATCACCCAGGTGTCAGGTAGGCCAGGCTTCAAAATCAGAGCTTCATATTTCAGTTTATCCTCTTTCCATCATTATGATCATCAAAAAGAGTATATATATAAGGTGATTCAAGGCAATTTGAATAGGCTTGTGATGCAAAGTGCCATCCACATCTAGGAAAGGAACTATGGAAACTGAATGTGGATTAAAGCATAGTATTTTCAGCCTTTTATTATTGTTGCTATATGTTTGTTTTTTTCCTCTCTTGTCATTTTGTCCTTTTGATTTGATTTTTTTGTGTGTGCAGTATGATGAATATGGACATATTTTCAGAAGAATTGAACATGATTCATCTATATTGGATTGCTACTTGTCTTGGGAAGGGGGAGAGGGAAAGAGATGGAGAAAAATTTGGAAAACAAGGTTTTGCAAAGGTGAATGTTGAAAACTATCTTTGCATGTATTGGAAAAAAATACTATTAAAAGAAAAAAGTGTTAAGTTTTACAAAACACTTTACATGTTTTATCTCATTTGATTCTCATAACAATCCTAAGAGTTAGGTGCTATCATTATTGCCATTTAATAGATAAAGAAACTGAGGCTTAAAGAGAGCAAGAGATATGCTCAGCAAGTAAGTACTAAAGCATCTATTTATTTAATATATTAATAATTTATTATTATTTATTGTCATTCTTAATAATAATCAATATATTGATAAGTTTATTTATTTTATTTATTTAATTAATTAATTAATTTCAAGAATAAATTCTTCCTGACTCCAATTCTAATATAATCCACCGAGCTGTCTACCATAGAGGTTTCAAATATTGTACACCTTTTCCCCTTATTTTGCCTCATATAAAATTTAAGACACAGTCTACCCATTTATATTATTTCTGATATATACATATATGCTTTTTCTCTTTCCAAGAGATTTTATTTTAGAGATATGACCTATATTTAGGTCTATAGATAATGGTATCGTGGCTTACTATTTAGAGAATTGACAAATGGAACTAGAATTCCGTGGCATCAAGTCTTACACATACTGGCTGTATAATTCTGGGCAAGTTACTCAACTGAAAAGTTATTAACCTACCACTTAAAAAAGGAAGTTCTCAAGAAGACATTGTACACAGCAACAAGCCTTCAGTACTTACTTGCTGACCTGTTTGACTTTGTGATACAGCTTCAGTCCCTATCACTATAATTTATGCAATTATATACATACATTTCAAAAAAACATATATATGTACATATATACAAACATATATCCACATATGTGCATTTCCATATGTATATACACATACATACAAACACAAGTCCAGATTCCAAAATTTATTAGATATGTAACCTTGAAACTAAATTCTCTTACATTATCTTCAATTTCCTTAGCTGTAAAATGGGAATAATAATTGCAATACTATCTTGTAAACAATGATTCAATAAACAAATGTATGCTACTATTATACATTAACAATAGTAACTATAGGTTAACTGGGATCCAGTTCAGTGTGAATTAAGTTCAGATTTTTTTTAAGTATTATTATTATTCTGAAGGACTTATGATGAAAAATGCTACCCATACCCAGAGAAAAAACTGATTATGTCTGAATACAGACTGAAGCATACTATTTCATTTATTTTCTCTTATTTCTTGAGGGTTTGAGGGAGAGGTGGGAGGTTAGGGAAGATCTATGTTTTCTTTTGCAACATAATTATGGAAATGTTCTACCCAAGTTCACATGGGCCTTCACAATGTTGGGGGGGAGAATCTAGAACTCAAAATTTTAAAAACCAAATGTCAAAAAATTGTTTTATAAGTAACTGGGGTAAATAAAAAACATTTTTTAATTTTAAAAACAAAAAAAAAGTATTATTTTCAAGTGAAGTAAATAAAATAACATGATAGGCTAAGTAAAGTTGACACTTTTTAGAACCCCTTTTATGAACTGACAGAAACAGATATAGAGGTAATATAAATAGTATTTGTATGCAAATGTTTTCACAAGTTTGGCAAAGGTGCTCTTTTTAAATGGTTAAATATTTCTTTGAGAATTGTTTAATATTAATTTCTTCAGCAAATGCTTTTATATATGTAAATATAAAGATCTGGAGCCTGTCCCTATTCTGAAATGAGTCAAAATCCAATGTGTTAGTGAAATGTAAATTAAAGGCACAAGGAAATATTTTAAAGGTACAGTATGATGCAAAGCCAACCATCACATAAATTAAAGACCTAGTAAATTTCACACCTCTTAAAAAAGGAAACATTAATAGAATGAAACAAGTCTGCATGTTTGCTAAGATCATCACCTTATTTTATTTCTTTTTGTTAGTTAAACCAAACTTTCTTGTAATATTTCTAATCATCAACAATCCTATGCCTATACTTTGTGGGTTATGTCTTTACCCAGTTTTCTTATAGCTTTTTCACTCTAAAGAATACTATTTCAGATAAGATTCCATTTATAGTTTCTCAACACTGTAGAGCTCCTTAATTTGATCTTTGATGTGTTGCTCAAATTAACAACAGATCAAACTCAACCATTCTAGGAGTCAAATTTTCTCAATCTGAATCCAAAAAAAAAAAAAAAAGTATATCATAATCTAGTATTCCTTAGTCATAAGAAATTAACAACTTATTTATCAACTGCTTTTATACATACTCTAGCAAAGAGTCAGGCAAGGGGACTGATGAAATTCATCCAGACTGGTCCTCTAGCCTTCTCTACCAACCTCCAAATGTTCAGAACATCCTCAATATCATTCACCAGAAAGTTAATGCATTCCGCTTTGAGGCTCTGATATTCAGTTGCACCTAAACTATCTGGATTGGTGAATAAGTGTTGACTCACCTAACCCAGCCCAGCTAACCAGTCCTAGCCATTATTTTATATATACACAATTTATCACCTACTCTGCAACCTCACAGTAACTTTCTAACTCTTGCTCTAAGAAGAGTAGTAAACAAATCAACAATTCTAAAACTTTTGAAAAGATAACAGAAGATCACTGAACCACTTAAGCTTCCATTCACCTTTTCTGTGGTACCAAAAGACTGAAACTCCCTTTTCTAAAGATCATATTCCTCTTCATACACAATAATGTAAGCTTCTTGAGGGCAAGAATGTATTCACTTTTTTTGTATCCCTAACACTTAGCAGAGTGCCTAGTACATAGAAGGGGGTTAAAATTTCATTTTCATTCATCCATTCACGAATATTAAGTTTTATTAAAACTTACTTTCAGAAATACTTGTATTAAAGTATGGAAGAAGGAAAAAAAATTGTGACTGGATAATTGCAGAAAATCCACAAGTTGAATGGACCCAATTTCTACAATTGAGAGAAGCATCAAAGGTCTTATGTAGGGATTAATAATCAACTAGTAAATATCCATCTAAGTAATGGTTTTAAATATTATCAGTAAGGCTGGAAGTACATTAAAAGTGTAGTGTAAAAAAAAAAACAACAACAACAACACTATAACAGGTTCAAAGTTGCACCTACTTAAGAAAACAGTTAAATAAACAAATCATTAGGGGATGATAATAGAATTGTCTATATAGAAAGCACTAAGAACAAAAGCCAATGACCGAACTACTTAATATAGTAACTATCAAATGAGAAGGTGAAAGCTATGAACTGAGAAAAATTCACAGCATACTTGAACATTAACTTCAAAATTTATTTTTTCTTGCATAAAAGTTGCCTTATGACACATTTAAATAGAAATTTCCTAAAATAATATAGTAATGAACTCAACTCTTGTGTCCAATAGAAATTTAAACAGCACATCAGAATGTTAGAAAGGCACTTTTGTCCATTAGAATTTTTGCATGTACTCAGTAATTTATATGGCATTCATTTAAGCTGCCAACAAGTACAGAATCACAAAATGAGTTGAAAAAATTAAAGAGGATTTTAGATAGAATATATTGTAACCCTCTTAAGAGAGCCCAGAACTTGGAACCAGGAAAACATCAGTTCAAAGTTACTTTCAGATACTTAAAATCTGTGTGATCCTGAGCAAGTTACTTAACCTCTACCTGTTTCAGCTTGCTCACCTGTAAAATGTGAGTAATAATGGTACCTCACTCCCAGGATTGTTGTTGAGAATAAAATGATGTGATATTTGTAAAAAAAAGCACACAGTAGGTATATTATCCCTATAAAATAAGGGGAAGGAGAAATAAGCAACAATTGCCTACTATATGCAATGCCATGCTAATAAAATGCTTGTTTAAAACAAAAACAATCGAGGCCCAATTACTAAAAGATCTGGTCCACTAACACTTTAGCAAAGCTAAAATATTAGTCAACTCCCAGGGCTATGCTTTTTTCATATTCCTCCAAATCACCTGAGTCATTTTAGGCACCACTAAATATCTCTCTCCCATCACTACCTTTTGAGTGTTTCTATTCTAACCAAGATTTCAAAATTGAAACACCATACTAAGTGAAATCCCCAATGCCAGAAACTGATTAGTTTCAACAGCTTCAAGTCTATGCACTGCTTTAAACCTCTCCCAGGTCAAGTCATTGGCTATTAATATTGGATCCAGAAGTCAGAAGTGAATGAGTGTCAAAACACGCTCTCTCTCAGATGTCTTTGTAATTAAAACAGATAGCATGCATTTAAAAATGCAATTCTCCCCCACATCACGTCCTCCAAAAAAAAAAAAAAAAATCATGCTAGTTTTTCTCTCGGCCTCCTCCCTTAGGGAAACTGCTGCAAAGGGAAAACACAGCCAACTAACCAGACTGCTTTGCAAAGGCTGGGCCTTTCACCCAGAAGCCTTTACAATGCAAGAACAGGGTTCTGGAAAACTGTGAGCTCTAAGACACATGCAGCTAAATTGAAATATTCAAGAAGGATTCCCACCTTGGAACGTAGGGAATGTATTTTAATCCCCCTTATGAAACAAAGTTACACATAGCTGGTCGCTAAAGTGGACAAACCAAAAGGAAAAATCGGTAAGTTTGCTGAGTTTGCAAGTCCTAAGTGGGTAGAAGGCACCACTGCAGAGCTAGCTTCCTTCCCAACAGGGCTTTAAATGCAAACACCGAAAACGGTTCCCCGCGCCAAAACGGGGCAACAAGCGGCCAAGTTGCAAGGGCTGGTCCATTTCATGATCCACAATCCCCGAATGCCACGCGCCGCCGCCCGCCCTTCCTGCAGCACCCCCACCCCGCATCCCCAGCTCCCGAGGCCGGCTGGGAATCGCGGATCCGCTCTCCAGGGGAACGAGAAGGAGGAGGAAGAGGAGAGTGGACAGTACCAGGCCGCTCCACTTACCTCCGTCCGGCCCCACGCTCCAGTCCCAGTGCCGGCCCCGGCAGCTACGTGGCCCGCCCCCGCCGTCTCTCAGACTTGTGGGCGGGGAAAACGAAAAGGGACCAATAGGGTGCTGGCATTGGTCCATTCCGCCACACCCCCTGCTTCAGCCCCCTTCTCCCTCCCCCAAACCTAGTGCTCCCGCGCGCTGGGGGAGAAACAGACGCAGCCGGAGGCTTGAGCCAGGGCTCTTCCTGCAGAAGCTCTCCCGAGCTAGCGCCCAAAGCGGAGGGAGTGGGGGTGCAGGGAGATGTGCAGCTGGGGAAACGCTCCAAAATTCAGGGGTGGGTCCATGGAGAACCCGAGCCCAAAAATGAAGGTATACAAGTAGGCAATTTATAAAAACTTACTCCCTGCTCTTTCGGTTAAAGGGACGCCCCATCGGGCATCTTGGTGACAGTGGCTTGAAGTTAGCTTTGCTAGAAATACAAAGTAGTTAAAGAAATTTTGTTTTGTTTACATTTTTAGTTTATGTTAAATATAATCGAACTAGAACTATTCTCCTTTGCTCCAGGACATTTTCTGTTTGCTGCTGCCAAGCAGCCTATATTCCGATTCGAAATGGAAGTAAACAAGCACAAAATCTAGATGTAGCTAGCTTTTGAAAGAACATATATTAATTTTAACACAATCTGATTTCCTCTTCTGAATTTTCTTCTGCTGTCTAAAATGTTTTTAAGAGCTTCTGAGGTGCTCTTAATTTTTTTATATTAGTATACTGGTCCCTGTGACTTCCATTAACTTAAGCCTTTTTCCCCTATTCTCATAAATCTTATGACAGATAGTCAAGCAAAACAATCATGCAGTGACTGCATGAAAAGGCATATTTCATTAGGAAGCATATTGACTCATCAGAGTGCAACAGTAAGAATTGATCAGTGATTTGCTTTACAATATTGTAGGCGCTATTTAAAATGTTCTGATTCCATTCACTTCATTTTCTATCAGTTCATATAAGTCTTCCGGATTTCTCTAAATTTATCCTATTCACTATTTCTTGTGGCAAAATGATATTCTACTACATTCAAAATAAGGCATTCCACCATACTGTTCCCTCAGCTTCCTTCATATACACAATTTGCTCCCTTCCCCACAATTTGTTCAGCCATTTCCCAGTTGTTGGGTTCACACTTGGTTTCCAGTTACTGCTACAAGAAAAAAGAGTTTGTATAAATACTTTTTTTAAATTGGGTCCTTTCCCAATTTTTTTTATCTTTACTGAATATTTTCCTATTGATGATATTGCTAAATCAAAGAGCACTGTTCCAAATTGCTTTCCAGCATTGTTGGACCATTTCACGGCCCCACCAGAAGTGTGTTAGCATACCTGTCTTTTTACAGTGTCTCCAATGACTGTAATCCCCCCCCTTATTTGTCACCTTGATTAAAAGTGATATGAAGTAGAAATAACATTCTTAGTGATCTATAGCATTTTATGTGATTGTTGTTAGTTTGCCTTTATTCCCTTAAGAACTATACTTTGAATACTATTGAGGAAAAAAAATAAAAACCTGCTTTTTAACTGTCCAACTATATGTTCTTATTCAGTGTCCCAAAAGCCAAAGGGCCTAAGACTTTTGGGATACCCTATATATTTGCATTCTATATTTCTATATTTGCATTGTGCATGTATTTGTGTATCATATTTGTATCATGTATTTGTATATGTATGTTTATATTATGCATTATGCATTTCCCATATAGCTTAGCTATAAAAATTCTCTAAAGCATTAGTACGGTTGATAACCTTCTGCCCTGGAATACTCTGTCATTTCTAGGTTTGTATGACATTGCTTTCTTGGTTTGTCCTCTTGCCATTCTCACAATTCTTCTGTCTCCTTTGCTGGTTCTTCATCCATGTCATACCCACTAGCTGTGGGTATCTCCCAAAGTTCTGTCTTAGACCTTTTTCTTTTTTCCCTTTATATTCTGTTACTTGGGAAATTTCCTTAGCTCCCATGGATTCAGTTATTTTGACCTTACAGATGATATATGTACATGTACATAGATACAGATATTTTCTAATCTCTCTTCTGAATTACTATTAATCCCAACTGCCTTTTAAATACATCCCAACTGGATGCCACATTAAGCACCTCAAGCTCACCATGTCCAAAACAGAACTCATTATCTTTCCCCAAAAGACTTTCTGCAAGACTCATCTCAAATTCTTCCTTTGGCACAAAGTCTTTCTCATCCCTTCCTTTTCCCTCCCTCCTGCTTTGTCTTCTCTTCTAAGATAGCCTTCCATCCATTCTATATAAAATTTTTGTGTACTTTGTTATTTACATGCTGTTTGTTCTATTACACTGAAATCCTAGAAAACATAGACTATTTTTGCCTTTCTTGTATTATCAGCACCTGGGGAATGGATAACATGTAATAAACCTAAATTTACCAAGACTTCTGATCAATTCATTGTTAATTTTTTTTAAAGTGTATGGATTTTTGTTTGTGAAAAAAACATTTTTAATTTATGTAATCAAAAATATTCAATTTACTTCCTGTGATCATCTGTCTCTTTTTTAGTCAAATTGTTTTTTTCTTATTGATGAAAGGAAGCTCCTTCTTTTCTCTTCTAATTTTGTTTTGATGTGTTATTTTATAATTAGATTGTCTATTTGGAGCTTATTATGGTATATAATGTGAGTTGATGGAATAAGCCTAATTTGTGCCAAATTGCTTTCCAGTTTTGCCAACAGGTTTTGGAAAATATGAGTACGTACCCTAGCAGTTAGCATCCGGGATTTGTGAATACTATGCCACCATGATCATTTGCTTCTTAGTTTTGAATACTTAATCTCTTCTACTAATCAATTTTTCTTTTTTAAATCCATACCAAATAGTTTACCACCTTGTAATGTAGCACAGCAAACAATTTTTTCTTCTCATATTTTTTCCATTATTATCTCGAGATTTTTGACCTTTTGTTTTTCCAGCTAATTCTTTGATTTGACACTGAATTGATTGGTACAGTACTGAATAAATTTGTTAATTGATTTTATTGTTCTTTTTATAATATAGTCATAGGCCAAACATGCACAATTAATCCATCCCTAATTATTTAGTTCTTTATTCATATAAAGAATGTTTCATAATTGTATTTATATAGTTCCTCAGGGCCTAGTATGTGGAAAATCAGATATTTTATCTAATTTTTTTTTTATTTTGAATGAAATGTCTTTTTCTATCTTTCTCATTCTTTCCCCCTCCCCTCCAGATTTTTCTGTCAATATGCAGAAAGGCTGATTTGGGGTTTCTTTTCTATCTGAAACTTTACTAAATTGTTTCTATTGTTTTAGTTCAAATATTTACGGTTTTCCTAATAAGCTGATTTATTTGTTTTAATTGAACCAACTGTTTGAAAATTAAAAATAATAGGATTTTGATTAGGAAAGTAGCCAGACAGCCCTCTTTGTAGTGGCCAGAAACTGGAAATTGAGTGTATGCCCATCAATTGGAGAATGACTGAATAAATTGTGATATATGAATACTATGGAATATTATTGTTCTGTAGGAAATGACCAGCAGGATGTTTTCAGAAAGGCCTGGTGTAACTTACACGAACTGATGCTGGGTTAAATGAGCAGGACCAGGAGATCATTATATACTTCAACAACAATACTGTATGATGTTCAATTCTGATGGATGTGGCCCTCTTCAACAATGAGATGAACCAAATCAGCTCCATTTGTTCAATAATGGATAGAAGCAGCCACACCCAGCAGAAAAACTCTGGGAAATGAGTGTGAACCACTACATAGCATTTCCAATCCCTCTATTTTTGTCCACCTGTAGCGTGCTCTCCTGGCAGTTACAATTACTAGTCTGTCCTAGACCCACCAGAGTATCTTTGACCACTGTCCTTTGCAGTGTGAACTCTACCCGGCTTGCCTCCTCTGAGGCCTTCTAAGGTCTCTGGCCACAATCTCTTGAATCTATAGCTTAATAACCGGTAGCGCACTCAAGAACAACCACGTGTAATCTTAAAAGCCTTTATTATACCTACTCACATAATGCCCTGACTTGATCCCCTGACTTGTTGGTTCCCAAGTGAACACCTGGTCAGAAGACCCACGTGTTCACTACCAAAACCCTTACCTCTTTTGGCTACCCATCTTGGTTTGGCCACCCAGGCTAGGGAGCCAGGGTGAAGAGCGCGAGGTTAAAGAGGACCGCCTGCTGCCTGCAGTGGGCTTACATAGGGCCTGTGAGGTCACACACACAGCCAATCAGCAAGAGAGTCACCCATTACGAAGCTATCTCAATATGGCCAGGATCCCGCCCAAGGGCAGTCCTAATATCCACAGAAATTACTTCTGGGCCTCAATCTCCCGATGCGCTCTGGCACCCATTTAAAGGCCCCTTACATCCACCTGCATTTTTTATTTCCTTCACAAGTTAATTGTACATTATTTCAAAATCTGATTCTTCTTGTGCAGCAAAATAACTGTATGGATAAGTATACATATATTGTATTTAACATATACTTTAACATTTAACATGTATTGGTCTACCTGCCATCTGTGGGGTGGTGGGGCAGGAGGGGAAAAATTGGAACAAAAGGTTTTGCAACTGTCAATGCTGAAAATTTACCCATGCATATATCTTGTAAATAAAAAGCTATAATAAAAAAAGGAATGTAGCCAGTATTTGAAAGGCCAATTCTATAGGATAAAGAGTATTATTCAATCTGTTTTCTATTCACCCAACATATAAGTAATAAATGCTCTCTAAACATATAATATGGGGTATGTCATTAACGCTGTAGTTAGAAAGTAGATTTCTTTCTTTTTTATTCTTTATAAAGGAAATCTTGCAGGGGAGTAAATAGGGAATGAAAGTGATATGGGATGTCATGTAAAGGCTACTTATCGGTAAAGACCTCCTGCCTCTGTTAACTCTTCTTCCTGATGTCTAGCTGTACTGGCTAAGAAATGAAATAGAGCATAATTTAAAATCAGCAATTTATCAGATGCTTAATTTGTAGCAGAATTAGACTTTTGTCCAAATAATTTGTCTCCTACTACTCTTTTATTCATTTAGCTGGGGTGATCATCATAATCATTTATCACAAATTATTCAGCCATTTCTCAATTGAAGGTAATGGAAAGTAGAGGAGATATGAGAAATGATTTTAAGGTTAAAATATAACAATGCTTGGTCAACTAATAGAGGATGATCAAAAAAAATAGTAGGAAGAGCTTAATAAAAATAGTTCTAAACTTTTCCAATCCATAATTTGATTTAAAAATGTCAGAAATTATTCATACAATTTTCTGTTGCTATTTCAGAAAAAGACAAACTTCAGTGCCTTTGAGATTCATCATAATTGTCATAGTGTAAAGATAGAATCTGGACTTGGTAAAAGGATCTATAACTTTCAAGTGGGAATAGAATGATAAAGAGAGAAATTTAATTGTCCAATATAATCTTCAATCTTCTGTGATCATTATATAAATATTTACAGTGTATGCAAAACCAATATGGTAGGTTCTGGAGCAGATGCAAAAGTTAGATAAGCCATGGTTCATCTAATAGAGGAATGGGGCAAAACTGTAATATATAATATTACATGATAAGGCCAATAAGGAATTACAAATTATGTGAAGGATGAGACAAAAGGACATTACTGACAGGGAATTCAGGAAAAGCTTCATGGAAGAGATAGCATTTGTGAGAGGCTTTAAAGAAACTTACAGAATAGTGTCAACAAAACAGAACAGAAGGAAAATTATCGGAGTAAAGCAACACTTGCCCTCAGGGGGAAAAAATGTCTACAGCCTAGTTTGTTAATCCAGGGCTATGGACTTGATTTTTTAAATATATATTTTTAATAACTGTCTTTTAATATAATTGGTTTCTTTTTAGTATTTAATATTTATTTATTTAATATTTTATTTTCCCCACTTACATGTAAAACAATTTTTCCATTTATTTTTACAACTTTGAGTCTAGATTCTCTCTCTCTATCTACCTATTAAGAAGGCATATGTGACGTTATGCAAAATATTTCCATAAAAGCTCATTGTGAAAAAAAAAAAAATATATATATATATATATATATATATATATATATATATATATATATATATATATATATATATCTCCTTTCATCCTCCCAAAAAACCCTTAAGAAAAATAAAGTTAACAAAAAAGACTATGTTTCAATCTGTATGCAAACACAATCAGTTGTTTCTCTGGGTATGGATATGATTTTTCATCATGAGTCCTGAGTAATCTTGTATCATTAAGAAGAGCAAAGTCATTCCCAGCTGATCACTCTACAGCATTGCTATTACTTTGTACACAGTACATCTCACTTTGCTTGAGTTCATAGAGGACCTTCCAGGTTTTTCTGAGAGCATCCCACTCATAATTTCCCAAAGCACAATACTATTCCATCATAATCCCATACCACAACATATTCAGCTATTTCCCAATTGTGGGGCATTCTCTCAAGTTCCAAGTCTTTACCCTAAGAAGAGAGCTGCTATAAATATTTTTGTACATATGGGTCCTTTTTTTTCTTTTTTTTTTTTTAAATCTTTTGGGATTCATGCCTAGTAGTGGTATTGTTAGGTAAAAGAATATGCATGATTCTATAATGTTTTGGGCATAGTTCATTTTTCATTGAGAAATGGTTCATTTTTTAAAAAAAAGATTTATATTAATAGTTTTTATTTACCAGATACATGCATGAATAATTTTACAATATTGACAATTGCCAAACCTTTTGTTCTAATTTTCCCCTCCTTCCCTCTACCCCAGATGGCAGGTTGGCCAATACATGTTAAATATGTTAAAGTATAAATTAAATACAATATATGTATACATGTCCAAATAGTTGTTTTGCTGTACAAAAAGAATCGGACTTTGAAATAGTGTACAATTAGCCTGTGAGGGAAATCCAAAATGCAGGCAGACAAAATTAGAGGGATTGGGAATTCTATGTAGTGGTTCATAATCATCTCCCAGAGTTCTTTTGCTGGGTGTAGCTGGTTCAGTTCATTACTGCTCTATTGGAACTGATTTTATTCATCTCATTGTTGAAGAGGGCCACGTCCATCAGAATTGATCATCATATACTATTGTTGTTGAAGTATACAACAAAAGAGTATACAACGATCTTCTGGTCTTGCTCATTTCACTCAGCATCAGTTTACATAAGTCTCTTCAGGCCTCTCTGAAATCATCCTGTTGGTCATTTCTTATAGAACAATAATATTCCATAATCTTCATATAATGGTTCATTTTATTTTATAAATTTGATTGTTTCCTATATACTTAAGAAATGAGGACCTCATCAGAGAAACCTGTTTCAAAATTCTTTTCCTCAATTAATATTGTTAATTGTATTTCCCCCATTTATGTTATTCTCTCTCTCCTTTTACCCATCCCTCCTCAGAAATGTTTTTCTTCTGACCACCTTCTCTCTCAATATGTCCTCTCTTCTACCACTTTCCCCTCTTCCCTTATCTCCTTCCTGACTCCTACTTTCCTGCAGTGTAACAGATTTCTATATCCATATTGAGCATAAATGTTATTTCCTCTGAGCCAATTCTGATGAGACAAAGGTCATTTCTTCCCTTCCCCCTCTATCCCTCCACTGTAAAAGCCCCCTTTTTTTGCCTAATTTCTGGCAAATAATTTACACCATTTAACCTCTCCCTTTCCTATTCTCCCAGTATATTCCTTTATCATTCCTTAGTTTTATTTCTTTAAAATATTATTCTTTCAATATGAAAAAATTCTCTAATTCACTATTGATTAGAGAAATGCAAATTAAAAAACTCTGAGATATTACTTCACACCTCTCAGATTGGCTAAGATGACAGGAAAAGATAATCATGAATATTAGAGGGGATGTGGGAAAACTGGGACACTGATACATTGTTGGTGGAGTTATACAATGATCCAACCATTCTGGAGAGCAACTTGAAACAATGCCCAAAGGGCTATCAAACTGTGCATACCCTTTGACTCAGCAGTGCCTTTACTGGATCTGTATCCCAAGGAAATCATAAAGAAGAGAAAAGAGGGTCAGCTAGTTGGCGCAGTGGATAGAGCACCAGCCCTGAAGTCAGAAGGACCTGAGTTCAAATTTAGTCTCAGACACTTAACACTTGCTAGCTGTGTGATCCTGGGCAAATCACTTAACTCCAATTGCAGAAGGAGAAGAAGAAGGAGAAGAAGGAGAAGAAGAAAATTGGATACATAAATATTCTCCTATGATTTCCCTTTCCTGATTATCTACTTATGCTTCTCCTGAGGCCTATATTTGAAAATCAAATTTTCTTTTCAGCTCTAGTCTTTTCATCAAGAATGCTTAGAAGTCCTCTGTTTCATTTAATATACACTTTTTCCCCTGAAAGATTATACTCAGTTTTGCTGACTAAGTGATTCTTGGTTGTAATCCTAGCTCCATTTGTCTCTGGAATATGTATTCCAAGCCCTCTGATCCCTTAATGTAGAAACTGATAAATCTTGTGTTATCCTGATTGTGGCTCTATAATATTTGAATTGTTTCTGGATGCTTGCAATACTTTCTCCTTGACCTGGGAGTTCTGGAATTTGGCTAAAATATTCATGGAATTCTGGAGAGCAAAGTGGAACTACACGTAAAGGGCCATCAAACCCTTTGATGCAGTATTATTTCTACTGGGTCTATATCCCAATGAGATCTTAAAGGAGGGAAAGGGACCTACATGTGCAAAAATATTTGTGGCATCCCTCTTTGTAGTGGCCAGGAACTGGAAATTGAGTAGATAGACACCCATCAATTGGAGAATGGCTGAATAAATTGTGGTACATGAATGTCATGGAATATTATTGTTCTGTAAGAAATGACCAGCAGGTTGATTTCAGAGAGGCCTGGAGAGACTTACATGAACTGATGCTGAGTGAAATGAGCAGAACATTGTACATGGCAACAAGAAGATTATACAATGATCAATTCAGATGGATGTGACTCTCCAACAATGAGAGGATTAAGGCCAGTTCCAATGATCTTGTGATGAAGAGAGCCATTTACATCCAGAGAGAGGACTGTGGGAACTGAGTGTGGATAGTATTTTCACTTTTTTGTTGTTTGCTTACATTCTGTTCTTTTCTCATTTTTTTCCCTTTTTTTGATCTGATTTTTCTTGTGCAAGGTGATAATTGTGGAAATCTGTATAGAAGAATTAACATATATTGGATTACTTGCTGTCTAAGGGAAAGAGTGGGGAGAAAGGAGGGGGAAAAATTTGTAACACAAAGTTTTGCAAAGGTGAATATTGAGAACTATGCATATATTTTGAAAATAAAAAGCTAAAAATTAAAAATAAAATACTCTCCAGAGTTTTCATTTTGAGATCTCTTTCAGGAGGTGATTAATGGAGTCTTTCAAATTTTATTTTTATCCTTGAATGGTTAATAAGGATTAGAATTTCTTCCATGTCTCTGTACAGACCCAGTAGATAAGACTCATATCTTCTGAGTGATTCCCATGCCCAAAGAAAATATCTGCCCCTCTAAAGAAAGATATTTGAACGCCAATCCAATTACATCTTGAGAACCGAGGAACAGAGAGGCTGACTGTAAGCCAGAAAAATTAGGAGGATTGGCCAACCTCCCAACTGCTCCCCTCAAATGTTTTGCAGAAACTCAGACAAATTCCTGCAAAACATGTTTACTATTAAAGGAGCCGTGCATCCCTTGGACCTAGGCCAGACCCAAGTGAGGAATCATTACACAATCTGTGGACACAGGGCCTCCTTTGTTTCAACTAATATTTAAATGACCATGATATCTTATTAGCTTAGAAATCTTACCCATGGAGATTTTTGCCTGGGACTTTCCCACTGTGCACCCTGAGAAGTGGAATCTGGGATTCCCCAGTGGAGAGACTCAGGAGTTGGTGCTCCCCTAAATTGGTGATATTTTCTACTACTTTTTACATTTACTGTATTGCTATAATTATATTAGCATTAGAGCTATTGTCACTGTCACCTCAAATTGTGTATGCTTTTGCCTTTTCTATAAATCAATGAAATATTTATCTCCTTCTTCTTAAGTGTGTCTTTTTATAGTTGTGTGTATCTGAACAATCAAGTTTCTTACTCATGCAAACCTTTGGTTCCAGGAAAGTTTTCTCTGATAATTTCTTGAAAGATGATATCTAGGGGGTTTTTTGAGCGTAGTTTTTGGGTGGATAATATTATATAATAATAATTAACTAATTTTAAAATTATTTCTCCTAAATCTATTTTCCAGGTCAGTTGTTTTTCCAATAAAATATTTCATATTGTTTTCTTTTTTTTTTTTCCATTCTTTTGGTTTTGTTTTTATTGTTCCTTGATTTCTCATAAAATCATTAGCTTCCATTTACTCAATTCTAATTTTAAAAGAATTATTTTTTTTTCAGTGAGATTTTGTTCCTCTTTCTCCATTTGGCCAATTTTGCTTTTTTAAGGCATTTTTCTCCTTATTAATTTTTTTTTTCCCCCAAGTCAATTCTCTTCCCATCTCTCTCTTACTTGGTTCTCTTTTCCCCATATTTTTAATTGAACTAACTAGAAAATAAGAAAAATACAGAATAGAAAAAGAAAGAGAGAAAAAGAAAACAAAACACAAAACAAAACATTGCCATGTGCCCAGAAGAATATCAGGAAAGATTCAAAATATATAACAATAAATTTCCATTTCAAGAAAGCTCTCCTTCTAAGTTATTCTTTTATTCTCTGCTATGTACTTCACTTTGTTCTTTTTTTTTCCCTTTCATCCCCTCAAGCAAGTTACAGTCAAGCACTATATATTTATATATATATATGTGTGTGTGTGTGTGTGTATATATATATGTGTGTGTATATATGTATATATACACACATATATTCATATCCACATATGTTCAGAGACATATAGATATCTATACACATTTACTCATATGAGTAAATATGTATCTATAAAACTATTAATATAGCTGACGTAATGTAGACTTCTCTTGATTGAATTTTTAAATTTGAGTTTAAGATCCATGATTATTAGTCCTACTTTTTTTTTCTAATAAATTCTACTCCTGATCTTCCTTATTATGTTTGTACATATTTTTTATTTCCTATCCCTGCTAACTCTTCTGCTTTAATTCTGCTCCTTTGCTTACCTTGATATTTCTTAACCTTCCCCCTCCAATAGATCCCTCCCTTATTGTCTTCCCTAACCCTTTCATTCCCTTTTTATCCCATTCCCATTAACCTACACACCTTGTCCCACTGCTGTACTGTTATACATCCTTTCATACTCCATCTTATCTTATTCCCCTCCTTCCTCTCCCTTTCCTCTTATTTTTTTATACTTTTCATGGTGTATATGTGTGTTTGTGTGTGTGTATTGTATCCCTATTTAACCTATTTCCCAATATAAGTAGATTTTCAGAATTATGACCCCTCCTCCTTCCTTTAATGCCTCTGTGTCAGTTTTCCCTCTGCACCTCATTTGTATAACATAATTAATATTTTTATCTTTTTCTAAACAGTTTTGCCTTTTAGAATCGCATTATACTCACTCCTATCCCAATCTTTGTTTTGAGTTACCCTGTCACTGATGCCAATTTTAAACATTTGGTATATATTTTCACATTAAAAAAAAAAATAAATGGTTTGTCCATATTGATTTCCTTGAAATTAATCTTTAAAATTGGCTCTTATTTACATGAACTGATGTTAAGTGAAATGAGCAGAACCAGGAAATCATTGTACACAGCAACAACAATATTATATGATGATCAATTCTGATGAACATGACTCTTTCCAACAATGAAATGATTGATGCCAGTTCCAATGATCTTGTGATGAAGAAAGCCATCTACATTCAGAAAGACGACTGTAGGAATTGAATGTGGATCACAACATTTGATTCTCACTCTTTTTGTTGTTCACTTGCATTTTGTTTTTTTACTTATTTACTTTCTGTTCTTAATCTGATATCTCTTGTGCAGCAAAAGAATTGTATAAATAGGTTTATACGCATTGGGTTTAACATATATTTTAACATATTTAACATATTTTGAATTAGTTGCCATCTAGGGGAGGGGATGGGGGAAAGGAAGAGGAAATCTGAAACACAAGTATATGTAAGGGTCAATGTTGTCAAATTATCCATGCATATATTTTGAAAATAAAAAGCTTTATTAAATTAATTGATTGATTTAAAAATAGAAAAAAAACTATATCATCTAAAAAATAAATAAAACTGGCTCTTATATGCTAAATTTTCTATTAAATTCAGGTCTAATTGAGAGAAAGTCCCGATGAATATCCATTTTTTCTGTTCACTATTATTATTTCTGTTGTCAGAATCTTTTCCTGTTGCCTGCTCATTTTCCTAGCCTATGACTCAGCTCTTAACTCTGTTAAAGTATTCTGTTTCCAGAATACTGTTCCAAACTTCAGGGGTTTTATGCAGCTGTTTTCAGAACTCCTTCTAGGGACCTGACCACAAGCACTCTTTCTGCCCTGGAGCTGTGAGCAGTTCTACTCCACTGCATCTGTAAAGCAGCACTGTCCTAGCATAAAGACCCTTCTGTGGGCAGAGGCCTGAGGAAGCTCCCACGGCCCATACCTATTACTGGTTTGCTGGTTTCCCAAGGCCCTCTCTCCAGTAGCAAACCTTTCCTTCAGACCTTCCCAGTCATCTTTGGGATCTCTGATCTGAGAGGTCTGAAAACCGCCCCAACTCCTGCTGATCCAGAAAGAAGCCCAAGTCCCGTTCCTGCTTTGTCAAGGGCTGGGTCGATGAGCTGGACCCCCACTGTGGTGTCAGACTTTTCCTGCTGACCTTCTAGGTTATCTTCCACTGTAAAATGTTCCATTCCATCTTTTAATATGTTAGGATGCTCTAAAATTTATTTAATCATTATTTAAAGGAATTTGGAAGGAAAGATTGGTGCATCCCTGCGTTTGTTCTGCATTTTGGCTCTGCCTCCCAATTGGCGTCCTTTTTATTAAACCTATGTATTTTATTTTATGCACTTTAAAACATTCTGTGAAGGAATCTATAGGCTTCACCAGTCTGAGAGAGGTACATAACATGCACAAAAAAAAAAAAATTCAGAATGATTATAGTAAATAGACTTGTAATGAAAAATGCCAATCCACATTCAGAGAAAGAACTGTGGAGACTGAATGCAGATCAAAGCATACTATTTTCAGTTTTTCATTTTTGTTTTTTCTTCCTCATGATTTTTCCTTGTCCTTTTGATTTTTTTTCACAACATGATTATTACGGAAATATGCTTAAAATGGTTATATATGTAAAACCTATATCAGATTGCTTACTGCCTTGGGTGAGAAGGGAAGGAGAAAGAAAAAATTTGGAATTTGAAAGCTTACAGAAGTGAATGTTAAAAACTGAATTAACATGTAATTGAGGAAAAAAAGTAAAATAGTATTAAGCACACAGGAAAAACCCTAGGTTAAAGCAAATAATTTAAAGGGAAGGAATAATATAAGCATTTATTAAGTGCTTATTAGTTGTCAGGCACTGTAGTAAGCAACTATTATCTAAGTTCATTTTCACACCAACTCTGGAAGGTAGGTGCTTTTATTATCTTCATTTTACAGTTGAGGTAACTGAAGTATACAGAGGAACTTGCCCAATGGCACATAGCTAATAAATATTGGGAGTCAAATCTGAACACAGGTCTTCCTGATTATAAAGCTACCACTGAATATATTAAGTCACATAGAAAAATAAGGTAGTACATGATTGTGGAAAGTATTTAAAACTAGGTGGGGGAATATGAAATTTATTTGGTAGGTAGTAGGGAACTACTGAAGATTTTCCAACAGAAGAATGAAAAACCTAAGTTTCTGTATAAGAAAGATTGTCTGGCAACAGAATGAAGAATTCATTGGAGGAAACTTTTTTAAAAGAAGGAAAGTAAGATTTATATGGAAGGTACTGCAATAATTCAAGCCAGTGGTAATAAGGGTGCTGACAGTGAGTCTAAAGAGAATAAGACAGATTTGTAAAATGTGAAGGTAGAATTGACAGAACCTGGTAATTGATTGGATATTAGATGTGAGAAAGGTAAAAGTAAAAGATAACACCAAGGTTTAAGCAGAGAGCTTAAATGAAAATGCCAAAAAGAAAAACTTTATAGTCAAGAAGAGAGCGTGTTTAGGAAGGAAACAGTAAGCTTGGTTGTGGACATATTGAGATTAAGGTGTCAGTGAGCTATCCAGGTGCAGATAGTAATTACCTCTGAAACCTATGTTCTAGTTGTGGCTTCCCTCTGCCACATCCTGTAGAGGGTTTGGGTTTCAGGATGGTATATAGAAAGAGAGACTTTCGATATATATATATATATATTGTGTGTGTGTGTGTGTGTGTGTGTGTGTGTGTGTGTGTGTGGACTCAATTTGATACAAGTCAACAATCACTTGCTTATTTAATTTATTAACTATCTGTTATATAACAAGAACTGTCCTACATTCTGGGGATTTACAGACAAAAATTAAACAATCCATTTTCTAAAGAGTTTACCTTTGGGGGGCAGCTAGGTGGCGCAGTAGATAGAGCACCAGCCCTGAAGTCAGGAGAACCTGAGTTCAAATTTAACCTCAGACACTTAATACTTCCTAGCTGTGTGATCCTGGGCAAGTTACTTAACCGCAATGGCCTCAGCAAAAAAAAAAAAAAAAAAGAAAAAAAAAAAGGTGGGAATGAGGTAGGAAAAAAATATATACACAAATAACAATAAGTAGATATAAATAAATGCAAAAGTATAATTACTTAGAAAAAATAAGTACAAAGGAATTTTTTGAGAGAAGTAGGGAAATATTGAAGATTGGAAAATGGAGATATTACATGAAGTGATGCTGAGTGAAATGAGCAGGACCAGGAGATCATTATACACTTCAACAACAATACTGTATGAGGATGTATTCTGATGGATGTGACCATTTTCAACAATGAGATAAACCAAATCAGTTCCAATAGAGCAGTAATGAACTGAACCAGCTACACCCAGCGAAAGAACTCTGAGAGATGACTATGAACCACTACATAGAATTTCCAGTCCCTCTAATTTTGTCCACCTTCATTTTGGATTTCCTTCACAGGTTAATTGTACACTGTTTCAAAGTTTGATTCTTTTTGTACAGCAAAACAACTGTTGGACATGTATACATATATTGTATTTAATTTATACTCTACTATATTTAACATGTATTGGTCAACCTGCCATCTGGGGGGAGAAGGAGGGGAAAAATTAGAATAAAAGGTTTGGCAATTGTCCATGTTGTAAAATTACCCATGCATATATCTGGTAAATAAAAACTATTAAAAGAAAAAAAGAAAATGGAGATAGACCTCTCATAGAAGGTAGCACTTTAGCTGGGGCTTAAAGGGAACTAAGGGTACCAAGAGGTGAGAAAGAAGAGCATTCCCCATATAAAAAACAATCTATGCAAAAGCATGGATTATAAACAGGATATAAAAGCTTATGTATGATGTGTAGCAAGTAAGACGCTTTGAGTGAAACATAAGTATATGAAGATGAGTAGTGAGTAATCCAGAAAGATAGATTTGAGCCTGATTGTGTAGGGTTTTAATGTGATTCAGGATTATTCAATTAAAGATGATCATATGATTGGCCATAGAAAAGCCCAACTTCCTTATATAAATGTCAGCAAATATCTGAAAATATCAGCAAAAATATTAGTGGTGAAAAAAAAAAAGAAAGAAATGAGTCAAGTGTTTCATGTAGGTCAGAACTACATCAAAAAAAATGGGGAAATAAAAAAATAAAACCCTCTCATATAATCTCAGAAATGTCAAAGTTAAAAAGACATAGTGCTAGAGAAACCAGAAAGAATTTTGGTTCCTGAGCTAGGAACCAGAGAAGGTGAAGAAAGTGCTAAAAAGCACTGTAGGCCAGGACTAGCCTCAATGACTTAGGTACCTAGTCTGCCCTCATAGATCATTGCACAGGGAAATGGGGTGCTCTTCTAAGCACAAGACACAATGACAGACAGGAAAAATTCGTTTTTTAGATGCCAGAAGAGAAGCAGATTCAGGGGCCTGAGAGGAGTAAGATCTTCAGTATTGGGGCCAATAAAAGTCACAACAGGGGATGGAATCATTAGAAGAATGAATTAGAAGAATTAGAAAAACTTGTGAGGTATCTACTATGAAAAACAACTAATTTGGAAAAAAAAAAAAAAAAAAAAAAAAAAAAAGACCAAGGAGAGAATATTTAAGAAGCAGCAAACACCAGGAATACCATTATTCAGAGCCACCTTGATCAGCATTGATTTGATGTCCTTTACTTATGTTTTTCACTACTAACTAATTTACCACTCTTCTCAAAAAGAATCTCTCTTGTATAACAAACAAGCATAGTCAAGCAAAACATGTTGATACACATTGTATTTGTCTCATGCTACCCATTTAGTCTACAACTTGGTCAAGAAATGAGCAGTGTACTTTATCACTCATCTCAAGCCATAATTGGCTACAAGAATTCTGTAGCCTTTCAAAGATATCCCTCTGCCCACTCTGGATGGATAGATACATAAACCGACAGACAAAATAGATATTCTCTTAGTACTACACATTTCACTTTGTATCATATGAGTCTTTCCAAGTTTCTTTGAATTCATCATATTTTGAAAAGAATTGTTAATTTAACCACTGTGTGTCATGGAGTTTTTTCCCCGAAGTAATTTATGAATTCTTTCAATTGTTCATTTTCCATGTTTAGAAATTCTGGGCAGCTCTATTCTATTATTTTCTGCATTGTGATATTAAGGTTTTTTTGTCTTGTGTTTTTCTGGGAGACAAGATTTTTAGGTTGTCTCTACACATTGTCTTCACAGTGAATATATTTTGTTTGCATAGTGAGAATACTTTCTTTTAATATTATTGTTTTTTACTTACTTTCTAGATTGTCCTTCATTTATGTGCATTTGAATTCTCTTTTTTTGTTTCTTTGATGAGCTTGTCACTGCAAATTCTGTTCTATTCTACCCATTCTTTTTGCTGTGCAAATCATATATTCAGCTCAATTTTCATTTCTCTTTTAAACCACTCAAGAAGAGTATGTTTTCGTTCCAAGTCATCAAATTTCAGAGGATCTTCTGTATTTATTATCAAGTGTTAGATCATTTTCCTTGGTTTGACTGTATTTATTCACAGATGCCAGAAGTCATTTATTAGTTCTCAAGGACAAATTTCTTTCTGTGGCTGATGATTTCCTTGTTGATTTATGTTTACTTTCAAGGTCCTTGAGTTTTCTTCTTTCTGGGATCTTTCTCTCCCTTCCCTCCCCATCTTATTTTCTCTTTTTACTTTCTGAGTTTCTGATTCAGACCTTCTGTTGGTGGTTTCCTTGGAAGCTGAATCTCAAAGCTTCTCAGCCTCCTTTCACCTTGGGCATTTCACAAAATACACACACACACACACACACACACACACACACACACACACACGAGTCCTATCTCACTCACTCCAGTTCCTTAGTTCACTGACCCGGCACCAGCAGTTCAGATCTTTGCTGTACTACATTATTGAGTCATGTAATTTATGTTTCTCAGAAGAGAAGTTTGAGATACAGAATTGACTTCTATTATAAGTTGAAGTAGAGGTCCTACCTTTTTCCCTCTGTTTCTGGCTTTTTGCCACCCACAAGCTGCCTTCAGGGGACTGGCTGTGGGACTCCATATTCTGGAGCACTGCAGAGGACCCTTGGCTTGTTTCAAGATTTCTACAGCTTGGAGCCAGAATATGTACAGGACTAGAAAATGTTGGATTTTGTCGTAGCTAGCAGCCTTTCTGCTGGTAGCCTGAGGTATATCGGAGGGGTACTGAGTGAGTTCAGGGGAGCATCTGTTCATAGTTTAGTCTGTTTATTTCTTTACCTTTTGGATCCTGTCTACCCTGAATCATAGAGACAGGTGAAGTTTCTTTATCTTTGGTACATAAGCAAATTTTATGGAATAATAAATATTTCCTTTCACATGGCACAAATGATTATGTTCCCACATTGTTTCCCACAATTTCCCACATTGTTTCTAATTCTTTGCTACAAGAAAAAAAAAAGGTGCTCCTAAAATGTTTTGTACATGTGGGTCCTTTCCTTTTTTGTAAATTACTTTCTCAACAAATTAGGTGACAAAAGGAATGGAAGCTCATTGGGATAAAAAGATTGAGAAAGGCTTTTATTGATTTATTTGTTTCTTACTAAAACTTGAGCAGTTTTGTTCCAGACAGGAGTAATGCGGTAGAAAGGAAGAAACTGAAGGTTTGGTGGGCTTGGGATAGAGAATAGAGAGGATTATGTAGTCTCCTACATTATTATTGAAGGAGTAAAATTTTAAGACATAAAGTTAAAATCAAAAGTACATTCTTTGGGGGCAGCTAAATGGTGCAGTGGATGGAGCAGAGCCTTGGAGCCAGGAAGACTTTAATTCAAATCTGACCTCAGATACTTAACACTTACCAGCTATGTGAACCTGGGCAAGTCACTTAACCTCAATTTTCCTTGAGAGAAAAAAAAAAGGTGTTTTTAAGGGAAAATATCTCAGAAGCCCTTTGTATTTAAAAGGGAATTATAAAAGAGTATATAAGCTTTGGCAATAAGACATCTTCCTTTGCATAATAAGGGAAAGAGGAAAGGAGTTGAAGATGCTAAGTGGAAATTTGAGGGAAATCAGGCAAGATAGTCTGGAAAGTCTTGGTAAGGTCACTTAAAGTGGATGGTGAGGAAAAGATTGTGAGTTTGATAATAGTGGAAAAGTTTAAAAGTTTTTTTTTAAATAGTAAATGAGATAAGGACTTATAAAAATGGATGGAAAAAATAGCCTGGAAACACTGGAGTCTTGAGATTAAGTTGTATATACTAATAATAAATGAAATTGCTGGATTTTGAGACTTTAGTATTGCTTAGAAATGCACATTCATTTTGGAGAATCTTTTTCCATTGAGATTCATTTCTTTTGAAATTTTAAAAATCCAAATGAATATATTTTAATATTTTAAAAATTCTACTTTCTTCCAAAGATATTTCACACAGTAGAGATATCAGAAAATGTTGTGTTAATTTCCTAATTAATGTAATACATTTGTAGCATCATTTATGCATTGGATTTTTGGGAATGTAATTAAATGACCTGAGAAACTCTTTTGCTGGGCATGGGAAAAGAATTAAATAGACGGTGAATATATCTACTTAAAGAGAAAATCCCTTGGAAAGAGCTTGCTAGAATCTGCCCATATTTACAGATCACTAAAATAATCTTAAAGAGGCCTATAGCATTTCCATATCACAAAGTAGAATAAAAGGAAGAATTGAGTGGCATTCAAACTGATGGACAAAATTTTAGATAAAACAAATATTTAGAGATCTGGGGGCCTAACTAAACTTTTAAACTTGATCTAATTTACTAATTTCTTCTCTTCTATCCCCATTGCTTTAGAAATTGTCTTATCAGATCATGATTATAGGAAATATGATATGAACATACAAAATGTTTGCCAACAATAAGTCTTTCTTACCACAGGACATTTTCCTGAAAAAAATGTAACTATGCTGCTAGCTATTAACACCTTGTTTATTAAATTAAAAATTAATGAAATATTTTCTTTTTGTATAGGCATAATTTTTGAAGGCTCAGCCATTCTTTTAAATTAAAAAAAAAATCACTTATTATTGCACGTTACCTTGGGCAAGTAATTTAACTCAGTTTCCTCTTCTGTAAAATTAGAAGACTGGAATAGATGACTTCTCAGGTCCCTCCCATTTCTAGATCTGTGATCCTATTATGCTATGATGTCCTTTAACTCTCTAAATTTTCTTTCCTAATTATTAAAAATGAAACAAGTAATCAAGGTCAGGTGATTCTTAAGGGCTTGTTAAAACGTTATAACTTTGATATTAAGTACAGATTAGAGGAAAAGATAAATATATGACTACATTTTAACACTTTATTCTAAACTACATAAAACAGACATAAAAAATCAGAAGTTCCTTCTATGTCCTACTAAACAAGAAAACGTATTTTTCTACAGGAAACCATAAAAACAAAATCTTGTTACAAGTGGAAACTCTTACTGAGTCGTAATTCTCCCAGGATGATTAACAGAAGTACATACACTCATCACTGACTAAACACACTTAAATCCTTTCTAATTGTATCTATCAGCAACTGAAAAAAAAAAAAAAATAGCAATCAAGCTCCACTGCTCTCCTCCAAATCAAGAGAATGACCTCTTTTGTAGCTGTCTGCAAGAAAAGAGAATCTAATCTCTTTTCCTCGGAGGCTGGAGATTTTTGCTGTCTTCCCCCTCCTCCCCCCTGGAAGTCCAAGGTTATCCACACACAATCTTACTAGATGCATGACAGCTGAAGCAGTACACCCTATCACAACAGTAACCATGTCCAAAAGGCATTTAGCTGTCAATTGTAAAGCACCTAAAAGATAGTTGGAATTTCCATTGTGGTTTCCTTGGCAACTCCTTTATGCCTTCCTGTGGATGCTCCAAGATTCTAGTGACATCCTAGGATTGGAATGAAAGAATCTATTGTTATGGATATAACCAAATGGGTAGGATTAAAGTTGGTATTAGAACACAAGAAATGAATAATTTATTGGCTACCTTCTCCTTTGCAGTTTAAAATCTTAGTTATAAAACTAACCAATACTAACTTGGGCTTTAACTTTCATTCTGTTCCAATAAGTCAAAGGCCCAAGTTCTGAACAATTTGGCTACCCATTTCCTCATTGAAGAATAGCAATGTCCTAAAATCAGTATAACTGATAAACTAAATGCATAAAAGATTGAATACCTCTCCTAAAGTCTTTAACTAAAGATTACTCATCAGACAATTTTCTCTTGAAATATATAAGATCATAAATGGGGAGCCAGAAGTAATTTTATCACCTAGTACACACATTGAAAAAAAAATTTTTAAGATCTTTGCATATAGATGGTTAAGTGCATACTTACCGTAACTTGGAGAAATACAGATCTTACAAAGGATCCTACTAACAAAAAACAAATTAAGAACCAAGTAGAACATAATAGCTATGCAGTAAATCTAGTCATATGAAGAAAAATCAGTAAATATAGGAGAAATAAGTATGATCAATTTCCTCTAAACTTTGAGCTGTTCCCTTAAATATCTAGAAGTGAAATAATTCCACAAAATAATAAAGATGAAGTAAAGAATAATAATAATATTAATAATAGATAATTTTTCTATGATGCTTTAAGATTGTCAAATTGCTTTATAAATGTCATCCAATTTATTGTGACAGCAGTTCTAGGAGGTAGGTACTATTATTCTTCTCATTTAACAGAGGAAGAAACTGATTTCTAGGTGCCTTCTTTTTTTGTCTTCTTTTTTGAGTTTGAAAAATTGGTAATATGATTTTCATCAATTTTATTCTTCATCACTAGAAACTAAACAGAGACTACTATTTATTATTGCTTTGGCTTTTATGTAGCCATAAAAAAAAAATCAGTTTGGTTATTATTAACCTAAGGTTATCTCTAAATCTTAATTACTCAGTACTATGATATAGAGGATGTAGAGCAAGAAAAGCATTTGTGTAAAAGAACAAATTGAAAAGCACTATTATTTTGCCTAAAGAGATTTCATTGCATACTCTCTCACTCTTCTAGTAAGGGGGTGGGGGGGAATCCCTTTTAGATCTGGATCCATGTACATAGATAAAGTTCTGTTTAAAGTGAGTCTGGCCCCAAAAGAAAGGAAAACCTCCACACAGATGATAGTTATCTTTCAGTCTTCCAATTAAGGAAAATTCTAAACTTAATTTTCTTATAGTATTTCTCACAGATTTCTTCCACAATTACAATTAACTGTCCCTGACAGTTATTTTGGTTATTAAAAACAAAATGTTTTTGTTCCTTTTTATTTTGCATTCCAAGAACTTAGCACAATGCCCAGCAAATAGTAAGCCCCTAATAAATGCTTGTCAACTGACTGACTGATAGAATGGTACTTATATTAAACATTATATTTCACCAGAGCTATAGCTTACAATTTTGGGCCATATACTGTTAAGCAATTCTATAATTGCAGGTCATACATTTTGTTTCATAAGTTTTTGTTATCATACATGATGCTGTAGTACATATTTCATGAATATAAACTTTATCATGTTGCTTATAACTTCTTTGGGATATTGTCTCAGAAATAGAATCAAACGGTCAAAGGGAATGAAAAATTTGCATGATTGTTTTTGTACATTAAAAAGTAGGATAAATTTACGTCTTCATTAGTTTTCTCACCATCCCTCAAACATAAATTTTCCATTTTTCAGTGTTCTGCTATTTACAGAATATTTAATTCATTTAGAAGAGAAAGAAATTATTTGAAGAAATTCTACAAAGAACTCATTAAGATTCTCCAAACTAATATAAACCCATCTACTGGCAAACTCAGTGTAATAGAGGGCATGAGGAAAAATGTCAAAAATATATTGGAAGGGGAAGCTGGATGGTGCACTGGATAGATCACTAGTCCTGTAATCAAGAGGACCTAAATTCAAATCCCATCTTTGACACTTAATACTTAACTATGTGGCCCTTCGCAATTCACTTTACCCCAATTGCTTGCCCCCTCCCCATATACACACATATTTGAAGGTAAGCTTAAGAATAGTAATCAGACATCTCCTGCATATCATGAACATATTAATAAGAGTGTCAGAAGACACACTTTAAAGATAATGCACCAGGGGCAGCTAAGCTAGGTGGCACAGTGCATAGAGCACCAGTCCTGAAGTCAGGAAGACCTAAGTTCAAATCTGGCTTCAGCACTTAACACTTTCTATCTGTGTGACCCTGGGCAAGTCACTTAACCCCAATTGCTTCAGGGGAAAAAAAAAAAGATAATGTACACTGAACAAGATATAGAATATAATCACAACTTTAACCTGAATGTAAGTGAATTAGACTTAAGAAAAGTGGGAAATAAATAAAAGAAAAGATATGGAGAAAAACTAATATTTCTTAGAGAAGCTGAATTGATGCAAAACAACCATCACAATAAGGACAAATGAGTCCAGAAATTGTACAGAAAATATGATCTCCTTATTAAACAAAAATAAATTAACAATCAAGGGCAACATGTTTAGATTATGAACTCCTCTGCAAAATTTCATGGAGGAAATAGTAGAAAACTATAAGAAAAAGTATCTCATTAAACAGTAAGACATAAAAATTTGCAGGAAGCTTGGCAGGATATACAACTAAACTAGTTCCTCTCAAGAATGTTAAAATAAAATTGGAAGGAATAATTGATCTATAATTAATTCTTTTACAAAGTCTTTCCTTTATCAATAATGAAGGAAAGCTATTACCTTTGAACTCTATAATGTCAGTGCTATATAAGGAAGTGAAAATAGCCCTAAAGAATACATAGATAGGAAAAGGAACTGGATCAGATCAAATAGAGAGGAAATCCACCCTAAAATTTTAGGATATAGAAGAAGTAATTATCAAGTAATTGTCAATTTTGAAAGAGGGGAAGATACAGAATAATTGGAAAAAATTATAGATAAGACTTACCCTAAAAGAACAATTGAGAAATTACCAATACCTACTAGCATATGTCTGCTTTCTTAACTCCATAAAAGTTACATAAGAATTTGAGCAAAAGAGATTCTCTGTCTCTCTCTGACTGTCTCTCAAAAAACAAAACAAAACAAAAAAAAAAAACACCAAAAAAAGAGCTGCAACAAAAATTTTTGCACATGTGGGTGCTTTTCCCTCCTTGATGATTTCCTTGGGATACAGTCAAAGTAAATTTTCAACAAACAAAAAAATTGAAATAGACATGTAAAATGACATGCACAGAGCTGCCATGCTTCTGGTTGATCACTGTGCTAGCTTGTTTTTTGGACATTTTGGGGATAATGATGTCTCCGGATATTTCTGGCTTCAGTATTGAAGGACTGGGGTGCTTTAAGAATAATGAAGCCATCCCCTTATTGGCTACCAAGCAGAAAGAACTGCTGATATAGATCTTTAAAAGAGAAATTCTATACTACATTGTCTCTGATCAAGTTTATTTAGGTAAATCCCTGGGTAGGTTGGACAGGGCAGCAAGAGCATTAGCCACACTTTCCCCCTAATCCTTCAGAAAGGGTGACTTTCCTGCATGCAGTCAGCTAGGTGAGCTGAGCATAGGCTGCCTTTCTTATTTTGTACTTCTTTTCATGAAATATAATTAATTGAATAGTAATCCCCAAATAGATAATTCTAGGTTTGGAGATGACCGTGTCTGAATCCCCTGACAGAATTGACTTGTTGAAAGAGAAAATCACTACATTAGAAAGGGACATATCAAGATAAGGAGCTCTGTCCCTTGACTTATTTTGCCAACAGATACAGACTTTTGAGGGAGAAAGTTTGGAGCTATGAAGAAGTTAAATAATACCTACTCAGCTCTATTTCTGGTGGCAAGGAATTGCAAACTGAGGGGATGCTCATCAATGGGGAATGGCTGAACCAAGTTGTGGTACGTAAAAATTGCAAGTATTGGAACATTGTGTTCCAAGATACTTCTGAAGAACTTAAGATGAAAACACTATACATCTTCAGAGAAAGAACTGATGGAGTCTGAATGCAGATTGAAGCATACTTTCTTTTTTACTTTATTTATTTTTCTTGGGTTTTGTTTTTTGTTTTTTCTTTCACAACATAATTAATGTGAATTTTTTTTTTGTATAACTACACATGTGATTGCTTGCGTTTCCAATGATGGGGAGAAATTGGAAAGAAAGAAGAGAATTTGGAATTTAAAAAGTTTTAAAATTAATGTTAAAAAAATTTTACATGTAATTGGAAAAAATCAAGTAAATGAATGAATGATGTCTAATTAGCAATCCTGAAAACTGATTCATGTTTTAATATTTAAGCCTAAATCTCTCAGGAGAATAATAACTTTAGATACTGATTTTTTAAGACCTTTCAATGTGCATTTGTGAGTCTTGTGTTAAGCCATTCTTTGGTGGATAGAAAAAAATATATGCCCTATATCTCATTTACCTTGTATATTGTATGTTGTTCCCTTCTTCTTTTGGGGAACATCCTAGACAGAAGCCAAATAAGATCTTTAAGTGAATTTTCCTCAAGGTACTGGGGAAGAGGTATAATGAACCAAAGAATGAGAGAAAAGCAGTGTGGTTCTTTAAAGTTGTCAGGTTCCCCAGAATGAATCAGGTCTGTATTACATGCATTGACCTAGTGCAAGAAAGCCCTTACTCAAAAGGGAGAGGGTACAATGTCTCAGTCCCTTGATATTAAAACAAATAGGCATTTGAATTATAAGCCAAAAACCAAAAAAAGTGGGTGTTATATGAAATCGTAAACTTCTATTATGTAGGTTTTTTTAAAAGTATATATTAAATTCAACAAGATGGTAAGAAATTGTTCTGTATTGTCTACTTCTGAATTTCTTTTTCATTCTGTACATTTTTAAAATGTTATTGCAACTCTTTTAAAAAATTTTTTTCTACATCTTTATCACTAATTTTTAACTCATCCACTCCCACCAATAGAAATCCTTCCTTGTAGCAAATAGCTATATTCAAGGAAAAAAATACTGGCCATGTTTGAAAATCTGTCTCATTTTGTACTTCTGTTCCACAAACTGATGAGAGGTATGCTTTTTCCATGCTTTTGTTCCATCAGGAAGTAGGACACATACTTAATAATCAGTCTTTTAAAGCCTCAAATTGGTTACTGCATTTATCAGTTATAAGATATTTTCTTTTATGTCTGATAGGTATCTTAGAGGGGTAGGGGACTAAATCAGCAACAAATAAGAAGTAATTACAATGATAGACAATCTTACTTTGACAACACTTTGCTGGCTTTGGTCGAAAAAGGCAATTGGACTTGGAATCAGAACAATCTGGCCTTAGATATTTGCTATCTGTGAGGCCCCGGGCAAGATCCTGATTGCCTCAGTTTCCTTAGATGTAAAATAGGGATAATAATAGCATCTATTTCCCAGAGTTGTTGTAAGATAATATTTGTAAAGCTCTTAGGACAATACCTAGCTTTTAGATTCTGTGTAACTGTTTATTTCCTTCTCTTTCCTCCCCCTATCCCCAAGTCCTAATCCCTGACTGGCCAGGTAAAATGGCTCATAGCCCCAGATTCTGTGCAATAAAAAAGAGTAGCCCGCTTGTCTTTGTCACTGTAAGATTTTTCTAGGCATTATGTATTTGGATGTGGGAGCAGAAATCCCAGAGGGTAACCTTGAAGAGCTCGAGCCCAACAGAGGGGGTGCAGTTAGGACTAGATTAGGAATAACTCCCTGAAGAGAAGTGGATGTCAAAAAGAACGGTTCAATGCGATCATCAAAATGTGTCAGTACCTTTGCCATCTTGGAAGCGTGAGATGTCCTGACTAAACATAAACTCTGGGTCACACATGTTTCTGACATAAGCACACTCTCCATCCTGCCCACATGATTTCCTGAAATGTATACCTTCTGGATTGTGTCATTTCATGTATATTTCATGGCCATAAAGGTTCTCATGTTTGTGAGTCTCAATGAATTTAAAAGTTTGTATTCTAGGGGCAGCTAGGTGGAGCAGTGGATAGAGCACCAGTCCTGAATTCCGGAGGACCGGAGTTCAAATGTGATCTCAGACACTTATCACTTCCTAGCTGTGTGACCCTGGGCAAGTCACTTAACCTCAGCCTCAGGGTGGGGGGGGGGAAGTTTGTATTCAAAACGTCAATATTTTTTCTCAACAGTTAAAAGGTCAATATATTGCTGGAGAATTTGAACTATGTCAAAATAAGAAAGTTGTAGCCAAATGAAAAGGTCAGAAGTTTTCCTTAGAAAGAAGATAAAGGAGTTAACAGAGCTGGTTTCATTATTTCATTAGCCCATAAGTAACAAGAAGCTAATTTCAAGAGCTCCTTGGTCACTTTCTCTTGAAGTCCTCAAGTTGAACCTAGCAGAAAAACCTATATGGATATAATTGCAGTTTGTTAATCTTCTTAGATGAAGAGGTAGAAAAAATGATTTAAAGAATTGTTGATAGATGATTCAGGCCAGTCCTAATAAACTTGTGATGAAGAGAACCATCGGCACCCGGGGAGGACTGTGGAACTGAGTGTGGATCACAAAATGGTATTTTCACACTTTTTTGTGGTTGTTTGATTGCATTTTGTTTTCTTTCTCATTTTTTCCCTTTTTTGATCTGATTTTTCTTGTGCAGCATGATAATTGTGGAAATATGTATAGAATTGCACGTTTAACATATATTGGATTACTAGCCATCTAAGGGAGAGGGTAGGGGGGGAAGGAAAGGAAAAAATTTGGAACACAGGGTTTTGAAAGTATGAATGTTGAAAATTATCTATATTTATATTTTGAAAATGAAAATCTTTAATAAAAAATCATTAATTAATTAAGAATTATTGATATGTACATACAATCAGTCAGTCAACAATATTAATTATCTACTACATAGCAATTACTGTGCTATATAATTGTGCCATATAACAAAATATATGCAAGGTGTTTTAAAGAGTGGGAAGCACTGGCAGCTGAGAGGAGTTAGTAAAGAGCTCCCAAGCAGGTCTGAGGTTTGATGGATACAAAGTATAATTATAAAAGTGGGCTTGTGGGAAGGAAGTCAGAGACATCAGTCACTTTACTACCCCCACTCTCATCTTGGTTGGGGCTTAGCTTTCCCAGATTCACAAATCTCCCTGAGGCAGGACTTTCTCCTTGTACCACTTTCTCACTCTCCCTGATCCCACCCAGCTCACTTATTGGAGCATCAATCCTTTCAAACACACTGTGGCCAAGAGGATTATGTTAGTTTCTGACTCATCCTAACCAGCTGCCCCATTGATTGTTGATTTTAATTCTAGGGAACACCACTATTCTCTCTGTTCTGGGAAGTTGTTAAAATAAACACTAAATTCTCTTTGATTATGAAGACAAACCCCCAGCGAATAGATACAGCAGTTTAACCTCCTTCCCTTCTGAGTTTGCCAACCACATTGCACCCTTTTAACATCACATCTAGTCCCTGGAACACAGTTTCACTGGACTGAAGCAGAAATAGGAGTCAGTAGGATAGTCTGAGCTGCTTTTTTTTTTTTTCTTTTAAAAAAAATTTCCCTAGTTACATATAAAGACAATTTTTAAAGTTCATTTTTTTTTTAATTTTTGAGTTCCAAATTTTCACTCTTCCTTATTTCCTCCATCTTTGAGACAGTAAGAAATTTAATTGGGTTACATGTGTTCAATCATGCAAAACATATTACCATGTTAATCATGTGGTGAAAGAAGATGCACTTCGAAAGGGAAAACATTTTAAAAAAATACAGAAAGTAAAAATTAGTATGTTATAATCTGCATTCAGACTCAGTTCTTTCTCTGGAGGTGAGCAGCATTTCTCAACACGAGTTCTTTGAAATTGTCTTAGATCATTGTATTGCTGAGTCATTCATAGTTGATCATCTTGCAGTATTGCTATTACCTGCTCACTTCACTTTGCATCAGTTCATATAAGTCTTTCCAGGTTTTTCTGAAATCTTCTTGTTCATCATTTCTTATGGCACAGTAATATTCCATTATAATCGTATACCATAATTTCCCAGTTCTTTGCCACTACCAAAAGAGCTGCTATAATTTTTTTTTGTGCAAATAGGTACTTCATTCCCCTTTTTGGGACCTCTTTTGGATGCCTACTAGTGGCATTGCTGGAACAGAAGATATGCACAGTTGTGTTTCCCTTTGGACACAGATCCAAATCACTCTCTAGAATGATTGGATCAGTTCACAACTCCACCAACAATGCTTGAGTGTCCCAATTTTCCCATATTCCTTCCATCACTTATTATTTTCCTTTTATGTCATAATTGCCAATCTGATAGGTGTGAGTGGTACTTCAGAGTTATTTTCATTTTGATTTCTTTAGTCAATAATAATTTACAGTATTTTTTATGTTAGCATAAATAGCTTTGATTCTGAGCAGCCTACTTAAGGACAGCATTCCTTATCTCATGGCATGAAGAAGGGACTAGAAAAGGTGCCGCAGAAATTGTCTGCTTCATCTAATCCTGGTCTACTTACTGAAGCAGATGGGTATCCCATTCTGTAACTGAAGCACCAAAAAAATGTACAAAAACTTATGGAAAGATTATTTTGTTCACCCTCAGGACATGGAATATCCACATGCTTATGGACAAAACAAAATCCAATAGATCAGAAAAACAAATAGCTCTGTAAAATAACTCAGTGGGCATTTTATCTGTAGAGCAGCCCAGAGTGAAACAAGGCTGGTAAATGAAGGATTGCTTACCAAAGTCAGAACTGGATACATATATGCTTGCGGTTTTTTTTTTTTTTTTTTTTTTTTTTTTTCTGTAATGGTGTTAATGATAAGAATGCAGAAGCTGGCATAGGTTTCATAATCAAATCTAATTTAATCAACAAACTTGTATACCTCCTGTTAGGATCCTTACTAGGTGCAAAGTCGGTACTTAACAATTCTCTAGCTCAGAGTTCACACACCTTTAGTTCAAACCTTTAAAGGAGTTTACTCCTTTAAAAGGAGTTTGCTCATTGGTTGTAAGAAGCTCCCACAAGCCCATTCTCTGGGAGGATATAAGGAGCCAGGATTTGAGATTCTACTGTGGTACTGTCTGGGGACACTTGGCCAAGAGCAGATTCACAAGTCTAAAGGAAAAGCCTGCTTATGGACTTCCTGGAGATTTGCAGCTAGGATTGAATTCTGGGAAACCACAATCCCACACTCTCAGAGGCAGAGTCTGATTCATTCCCACATCTACCTTCGTGCTGCCTGGAGGCTTTGGATTCAGAGGGAGCTGGAGACTGAAGCTGGCTGGAGACATTCTGACAGGAAAAGATTCATTTAACTCCTGGCTGCATTTTTGGGATTATTGAACTGGAACTAAAGCCAAGGCTGCCTCTCCAGAAGCTCCTCAAGAAACCTACCCTCAAGAGAACATTACACCTCCCAAGAGAAATGAACAATAGGCTCATGACAATGTGATTTTTCACTTGCTGGGAAGCACCATACCATCTCAACAGAGTATAAGTTCTCCCACTATGATGAAATCTACTAAGGTCAAAAAAAATTTTATGAAGATCTGGAGACCCTCATCAATGTGATAAACGAGAACAAGTTTATAATTCTGGGTGACTTTAATGCCAGAATATGCTCAAACTATCTGACATGGCAAGGGGTCAATGGAATTGGAAATAGCAACAGCAGTGGTCACTTAGTATTGAAGACTTGTTCATCTCATGACCTTCTCTCACCAACATTGTCTTTTATGTACCTAAATACAATAAAACTTAATGGATATGCCCTTGCATCAAACATTAGTATTTAATAGACTATGTCACCCGAAAGTGAAGGGAATATGTGGCTCAAATTTCTGGGATGATTATAAACTTATTTTTTCTAAACCTTTTTATTCAATAAAAATGGCAGCCCTAAAGCATGATGACTATCAGAAGATTCAATGTGCTTCTTTCTATGTGGTCAGTTATTGCTAACTTGAAGAGAAAGTTGAGCCAACTCACTGTTGGTAATAATGGAGCAGAAAAGGAGTGGGAAGCTTTCAGAGATCTGGTGTATCTGTGTCTCATTCACTCATCTGGGCTAGAATACTTGCAAATATCAGAATTGGTTTGATGAAAATTACGGGGAAATTTGAAAGCTACTAAATGAAAAATGAGAATTCTACTCTCTAAAAAAAATTTAACTTCAAACTAAGTAAAATATAAGCAAAACAGAGTTGCAGGATTCTTGGCTCAAATGAAATTCAGTTTTATGTTGATAATAAAATCCAAAATGTTTTTTAAATGCCTGGAAGGCTATATATGGGTCAAAGTCTTCTAGTGCATCTCAGCTACTCATCTCTGATAAAATCACTGATTCTAGAAAGAATTTTCTTGTGCTTTTCCAGTTACCAATAGTGAAGCAGGGCTATGGCTTGCTCCCATACTTTTTAATATGATGTTTTCAGTTAGTTGTCTTCAATGAAGATAAAGATGGCATCAAGATCAACTACCATACTGACAATAAAGTATTTAACTTGAAAAGGTTATAAGACTAAAATAGATGAAGAGTTGGTGTTTGATTCTTTGTTCTCATTGTGCACTTGATGTATTCTCTGAAACTGATATTGATTAAAAGACATGGAAAACAATGATGCCAGATTGTCCAGCATAGTGTCACTGCAACAAAGAATACCCTGTGCTGTTTGAGCAAAACAGAATTGCAATAGCTCAAAAGAATTGTAAAATGTGCAAATTTAGAGACATCTCTCTCCAAAATAGTCATGTGGACTGTTTGTGCCTAATCTATGATAGAGCCTGTTGAGTTCATATTGGTCAACCATAATCCAGATCAACCACAGCCAGACATCATGATGTAATTTTGATCTTTGAGCGTGTCCACGGGACCAGAACTGGGCTCTAACCAATGGGTAGCCAGAACCACATATAGCACAATAGAAGCAGGAGTCAGGAAGCAAGTAGAAAAGTGAGGGAAACAGCTAGCAAGTGAGTTGGAGATCCACCCTAGTGGGGAGACCTGAGGCAGTGTGGGGAGGTCTCAATTGTTATGCCTATGACTGCATAGCAACATGACAATGTGACAAGTTTGATTCATCACAAGGAGATTACAGGAACCTGTCTAAGCTGAAAGACCATCTGATGCTAGCAATTCTAGGATTTTGCTGGAGCTGAGCCCAAAGGGTTGTTACAAAAAAGTTCTGGGCACAGCCTGTTTGCTGGCATTTAGCTCTGGAAAATATCTTGATGAGCACAATGGACAACAAGAACAAGAACTATTATGAAAACTAAGAAGATAGAGTTCAATAGGGATAAATGTAGTCTTACACATGAGTACAAAAAAAATCTGTGATTCTGTAGCTTTAAGATGAATGAAAAACCCAAGAGGCAGAGTTTCTGGATGATTAGGCTAGCAAATAATCAATAAATTGATGGTTAGTGATCTCTGTAACTAAGACAATTAATGGAGAGCATCAAATGCTTAAAGACTTTTGGAAATGTGAGTGCCCCTAACAGTAGGAGGTCAATCTGGACTGGTAAACAATCAGTGGGTCAGACATTCAAATTAGGAGATGGTTTGAAAGCTTTTCCTGCTGAAAAAGTGACGAGGTTCTGAGACAACGGTAGCTTTCCAGCTCTCAGGACAAAAGAATCCATCTGTACCCTACCCCTTGTTGAAGAATGTGTTTGTAGAGGTATAATGGGATGAGGTGTTTTAAAGTGGTGAGCCCAATGCTTTTTAGGAATCTAATCTAATCTAATCAAGATTAGATTAGATTCCCTTTATACTTTAATCAGAAATAAATTCTTCCAGTTAAGTGGAATCCCACCCAAGATTGAGAATTTTTTTAAGAGGGTTAGGCCAGTCTCATCATTAACTTTATCCTTCAAAGACTGGCTAACCTATAAAGTTTAATTTCTGAATGAAGAAATAAAGGGAAAAACCTCAATCTTAGCTTATCAATTAATAACAGAAAAATAATCATTTCTCTCAGCTTTAAGAAAATCACTTTGGTATATTGTGAAAGATGGATTCCCTAATTAGGACACACTATTTAATATACATTAATTCTTGGTAACTGGAGTGAAAGGTAGAAGGCAAATGTTAGAAAATATGGTTCAAGATTAAAAAATAAAAGAGATTATTGACATAGATAACATGCAGATGATAGGCAAGAAAATATCATGGAAAAAGGAATTTGACTACATGCTTACTAGTACGTTGATGGTTTGTACAGGACTTCCAAATATTTGCACGTCTTCCCAATTTTCCTGTGGTGGTATTTCCAACTTAAATGTTCAATGTGCCATGATTCTTTATGGCAAAGAATGATTCTGTGCTGAGAGCAACGAAAAAAAAAAAAATTAGGAAACATTGAGTTAAAGAGTAGAAATCAAAATTTATATCAAAACAGAAGAAAAAATTAAATTGAATCTACCATGCTACAAGACATTTTTACAATTCAATACTGACCTATTCGTAAAATGCTAATGAGAACTATAGAAGATTTAGGATAAATGCCTTAGATAATAGAAAAGTATGGAAGAAGGGAATTAAGAATTAAGAACAGATAACTAATTTGGAATGATGGGGTAGGGAGCAGAAGTGCTGAACCCTAAAAGATACATATTGGGGTTTCAGGACTTTATCAAATGTTGAGAAAGGGTTTGGACACCAAAGAATTTGTAGGTTTATATCTTCTCCATATAAAGAGGCAAAGATTTTATTATTATGTCATTAGCCAGCCGGCTAAATTCCAAGGGAAATTAATTAATAACAAGGGGGAAGACACCATTAGGCAGACTATGAACTTGCTACCATAAGGTAAGTAGTTCCTAAAGAACCCGAAAAGAATTGGAGGATTATAACATTGACTACTAGGTTAATCTCAAAATAGGTGTTAGCAAGGAAGTTAAATTACAGATAGATTCTTTTATAGAAGAGAAATAACCTGGGGTAGGGGGAGGGTTGACATCATAATTTCCCTTCCAGATTGCATATAATAAGCTGTGGGGTCACAATAATTTTGTTAAAGTAAGGAACTGAAAAGGGACTACAGGCCTATTTAAGAACAAAAGGCCCACTTAAGAGATAATCTTGTCAGTGGTCCTCCCGTTTGCCTCAGGTAGTAATTTAGTAGTTCAGGACACAGGACATACACAGTAGTCCATGTAGACACTGGGTTGCTAGCAAGGACATGGTCTTTTGCTGGTTTCTTATTCACCTTCATCATGGGAGGTCAAGAATTTTTTAGATTAAATTGAGAGAACAAATAAATTGAAAATGGGACAAACTTACTGGTAGTTTTATACTGACCTATTTTTGTCCTCAATGATAGACTGAATACTGTATTACAAAGCAGAAATAGCACATGATAAAAATGCAATTGGAGAAGACACAGACTGGACCAAAGGGACAAACAAACAAACAAAAAATTTATGCTAGAATCAACACTTTTTTTTTAGAAGCACTGGTAGATTGATTTTTTTTTGCAAGTTTAAAAAAAGGAGTGAATGGATCACATGATAAATATGAAAGACTAGACATTTTCTCTTAACTGTTCAACCTCTCAGTCTCTCCAAAACAGAAATTATATACCAAAGATAAATACCTTTCAGCTATCCCCATGATTTAGAATACCCAAAATCCAAAAGAAGTTAAAAAACACAAGCTCTTGAACTAATACACTGAGCTCATTCAACATCCTTTCCCCCCCATACAACACATTACCGGGATTATTATGCTAGCCAACTCTTACAGAGTCCCAAGTAAACTCAGCTCTATAACCCAGATATTCCTCCTGTTGAGTTTTAGGGGTGTTGAACTGCAAAAGCATATTTGAGTCTTGAGCTACTGTCATGAGGTATCTCAAAAGAATCTGTAGTCTTAGACCTCCAAATTAAAAGACAAAGATTTACTAACAGCAGGCTAAATCCATAAGAGTTTTTAGCAGGAGACTAGTTTTTAGCAAATAATAAGGGGGAAGGAAAACTACCATTAAAGTGTGAAAATTAGAGGATTGCCACTGACTGACTAACCCTAAAAAGGACCTAGCAGCCAGTGAAGTACAGATAGGTTCTTTTTTAGGGGAAATAAAACCTGGGCTTGGGGAGTGGGAGGTGTGTTGGGAGAGATCAGAGTTTTAAATAATTATACATGAATAACTTATATTAAATTGCTTGCTGTTTTGGGGAGAGGGGAGATAAGGGGAGGGTGGAGAAAAAAATTTGGAACATAAGCAACATGCAGTTTAGGGCCCTTCTCTTTTCCTAGTTGGAAACAAGAATTATACCAATATGCACTGAAGCTTTTTAAGTGGAGAAGTGATCCAATCAGAGAGCAAACCTAAACATTAGCAATATCAATTGTGCAATTACATGGAGTTTGGACTAGAGAGTTAAAAAAAGAATAGAAATAAAGAGATCAACTAGGGGGTTATGGTTCAGGCAAAAGGACTGAGGAGTGGAGAATAGGAGGCTGGTATTGATGTGGTTATGGTCCCTTTAAAACTAGTCCTTTCAGATTGATTTATTCCTTTCTGATTCCCAACCCCTCCTAGCTGAAGAAGCTAGGACCTTTGATTCACAAATCCTGGTCAAAAGCACCCTTTTGAATTCCAATAGAAGATATCCGGGCTCTTACAACCCCTATCGGATCTGAGCCAACTTGGGCTGAACAATTCCCCATTCTAATGATCTGCTCAGGTTTCCCAACCCCCACCTAGCAAATTCTAGCCCTTGCTGAAACACAGCCAGGAGCCAACTTGGGACTCCACCCACAGACCCCGTTAGTTAAATCTCTCATTATAAAAGAGCCAAACTGGAGTCCTCTCTTTGCAGAGGTCCCAAACATGGCAGCCTTACACCTGGCATACCAAGGATCTCTACCCACTGGAACCCTGGTTCTGGTGCCTTCCTACCTTCTCTACCTTCAACTTTATTAAGTAGACTTTACTTCCAAACCCCATAATAAACCTCTTTTATCGATCTAGGCTTTCGGATCTGTAAATTCCTTTACAGGGGACTCTGCGCCGCCACTAGACCTCATCTAACTCTGTGTCCTTGCACTGAATCCAAAGGCATTGCAGGGGAGCTCTATTTGACTCCCTATACCCCGAATCTGCCACTAGACCTCAATTAATCCCTAATTTCATTTAGGTACCCCAATTATAAACCTCATCAGTATGAGAGATTCATTTGGTTAAATCAATAAAACTTGGCAATTGATAAGAGTGATTATAAATGAATGTGAAAATTTAAGCATGGCTTCTGGGTTGTAAATCAAAGTATAAAAAATGATGGGACAAAAATTAGGGAAGTTAAGAGGATGTATCATTTTAGGGAAAAAAAGGAATTCTGTTTTTTATATATATTAATTTTGAAATACAGTGGAATATGTAGGTATAGATGTCAAGGAGACAACTGTAGAATAGAGAATGGTGTTTAGGAGAGTGATGAGTTGGATATGTAGATTTTGGAGTGATCCTCTTGGAGATAATTGATTCTATGGAACTTACAAAATCGCATAAAGAGAATTTAGAGGGAGTTTTTGTTTGTTGTTTATTTTATTTTATTTTATTTGGAAAAGCTTAGGACTGAACCCTGTAGTACATCCAGGAAAAGGGGGTAGGACATGGATAAGAAACCTATAAAAGAATAATCCAACAGGGAAGAAGTAAACAGTGAAAACAGAAAAAAGTATTGTCATGAAAATTTAGGGGAGAGTGTTCAATGTGTCAAATGCTCTAGAAAGGTCTTGAAGGATGAGGACTAAGTAAAGGTCATTGAATTTAATGAAATACATACAAGTGGGTAGTCCTCATTGCTAAGAAGTTTTTCCTTATCCTGAATCAAAACATGCCTTTCTGCAACCTCTACCTATTGCTCAACCTATTGCTCATAGTTCTACTTCTTGGGGGAAAATTTAATGTCTTATTCAAAATGATTTGGGATGGAAAATGCCAATAGCATCCAGAGAGAGAACTGGAGACTTAATGTGGATCAAAGCATAATATTTTCATTTTTTTCGTTTGTCATTTAATACCATGTATTGTGCCCCTAATCTATTTCATTGATCCACTACTCTCTACTCTATTTCTTAGCCAGTACAAGTTGTTTTGTTCATTTCTACTTGCAATACAGTTTGAAATCAGGACCTGCAAGGCTGCTTTTTTATTTTAAAACATACTTCATTTTGCATTCAGAGTTCATCTTTGGAGGTGATAACTTCTTTTATAATTTGTCCTTTGGAATTATTTTGGATCACTGTTCTGATCAGAGTAGCTAAGTCTTTCAAAGTTTATAATATCACTATTGTTTATCCTCATTGTAGATAATGCTTGCTCTTAGTTTTAGGTAGATGCTACTTATTATTTCAAGATAGGTTCCATTGATTCTTATGTTTTCTCATTAAAAAAAAATTTGGAATGGGTGTTGCATTTTGTCAAAAGCTATCTTCTATATTTCTGGACATGATCATGTGATTTTTGTTATTATTACTATTGATATAGTAAATTATACTGATGATTTTTTTAAAATATAGAACTAGTCCTGCATTCCTGGAAATTCCACCTGAAGACAGTGTGATCTTTGTGATAAATTACTGTAATCTTTATTTAATTTTTTTGCATTGATATTCATTAGGAAAATTGATCTATAGTTTCTTTCTTTGTTTTCATTCTCTCTTATTTAGATATCAAAATAATATTTGTATCATAATTCAGTAGGACTCATTCTTCGTCTATTTTTTCAAATAGTTTCTATAGATGTGATTAATTGTTCCTTAAATGTTTGGTAGAATCTATTTGTAAAACTATCTTGTCCTGAGGATTTGTTCTTGGGAAGTAACTATATTACCAATTTAAAAAAAAAAAAAAAAAAAAAAAAAACTTGGACACTATGGTATTTGGTGCATATATGTTTAGTGTTGATATTACTTCATTGTCTATGATTCTTTTTAGCAAGATATAGTTTTCCTGCTTAATCCTTTTAATTGTGTCTATTTTTGCTTTTGCTTTATCTGAGATCACATTTGCTACTCCTTTTTAACTTCAGTTGAAACCTAATAGATTCTGCTCTAATCCCTAATTTTAATTCTATGTGTGTGTCTCTTAGTTTCAAATGTGTCTACTATAAACAACACATTGTTGGATTCTAATTTCTGATCCATTCTGCTATCTGCTTTCATTTTGTGGGTGAGTTCATCCTATTCAAATTGACAGTTGTGAATACTAACTATAATTTCCCTCCAACCTATTTTATTCCATTTATCCTTCTCTTTCTCTTTTTATTCTGTCCCTCCTCTAAAGTCTGTTTTGCTTCTGACCACTGTCTTCTTTTTAATCTTCTCTGCCTTTATTTTCTCCCTCACTCACCATTTTTTCATAGCTTCTTCTATTTGCTATTGGGTAACATAAATTTCTATTATCATTCAAATATCTAGATATATTTTCATCTTTGAACAAACTTAGATGTGAGATTAAATATACACACAAACACCATTCTCCTCTCCACTGAAAATGTTCTTCTCAGCACACCTCTTTTATAAGAGATAATTTTTTCCCATTCTTCCTCTTCCTTCCCTCTTTCTTAGGGAATCTCTCTTTCTGATGTATTTGTGTTTTTTAACATTATCTCAACATAACCTACTCATCCCTAAAACCTCTTTCTATGTAAAATACTTCTAACTGCCCAAATAGTGATAAAAGTTCTTACTATTTCTATATGGTAATATATATATATATATATATATATATATATATATATATATATTTTTTTTTTTTTTTTTTTCTATAAGTAAATAGTTTAACTGATTCTGGTATGAGTTCTATTTTATGTTTACCTTCTTTATGCTTCTTTTGAGAATGGTATTTGAAAGTCAGTTTTCTATTCTGTTCTAGTCTTTTCACCAGAAATGTTTGAAAATCTTCTATTTTGTTAGTTACAAACTACATTGTAGTAAATGACTATAATAATTTAATGTATGATAAATCCAAAGATCCAAATTTTTTTTAACAAAAAGTAATTCTTTGACAAAAATTGCACAGGATGGTAGAAACTAGGTATAGACCAACATCTCACACTGTGTACCAAGATAAGGTCAAAATGAGTACAATTTATACTTAAAATGATAATACCACAAGCAAATTAAGTGATAATGGAATAGTTCTGTCAGATTTATAGATAAGTGAAGAATTTAGGGCCAAAGAACATAAAGAGAACATTATAAAATGTAAAAAAAGGATAATTTTGATTCTATAAAATAACTTTTTTTTTGCACAAACAAAACCAATGTGAACAAAACAAAACCCAAAATTATAAGGAAAGCAGAAAATTGGGAGGGGAAATTTTGTAACAAATATCTTTGACAAAGAGATTCTCAAATTTCTCAAAGAGATTTCTCAAATATATAAAAAACTGAGTCGAATTTATAAGAAATTACAAGTTCATTTCCCAACTGATACATTGTCAAAGGATATGAACAGGCAGTTTTCAGACAAAGAAATCAAAGCTATCTTTTGTCCCATGAAATAATGCTCTAAATCACAATTAATCATAAAAATACAAATTAAAGTAACTCTGAGATACCATCTCACATCTATCAGAGTGGCTAATATGAAAAAAAGTGAAAATATAAGATGTTAGAAGGCATGTGAGAAAACTGAGACCCTAATGCATTATTGATGGAATTGTGAATTGATCTAGTCATCCTGGAGAACAATTTAATACTACGTCCAAGGACTATAAAATCACATATACCTCTTGCTCCAGCAAGACCACTGCTAGGTCTATATCCCAAAGACATAACAAAAAAGGAGGAAAGGACCTATTTTTACAAAAGTATTTTTAGCAGGTTCTTTTGTGGTGGCTAAGAATTGAAATTCAAAGGAATACCCATCAGTTGGGAAATGGCTAAACAAGTTGTGGTATATGATTATAATGGAATATTATTGGATTATAAGAAATGACAAGGAGCATGATTTCAGGAAAACCTGGAAAGACTTAAATGAACTGATGCAGAGAGAAGTGAACGTAATCAGGGGAACATTGTACACAGTATCAACAATGTTGTTCGATGAAGAACTATGACTGATTTAGCTATTTTCAGCAATACAATAATCTAAGACAATTCCAAAGGACTAATGATGAAATATCCTAACTGTTTCCAGAAAAAGAACTGATAATAATTGAATATAGACTGAAAAAAAACTATTTTCCACTTTGTTTTTTCATTTTTTTCTTTTCTTTGAGTCTTCTGTACAGAATGATTGATATGAAAAAATGTATACTATATATATATATATATATATGATTGCTTATCATCTCAAGGAGAAGTGGAGATAGAAAGGGATAGAATTTAGAACTCAGAACTTTAAATAAAAATGATTAAAAATTGGGGGAAAATAAAATCTTTTATTTCAATAAATATTTCATTTCTTGAAGGATTACAATAAGCATAGCTTTGAGACATTTTGAGTTTGATTCCAATCCAATGCAATAATGTGAATATTTCAATAAAGCAAGTCATATGATTTTTTTTTTGTTTTCCAGTACACATAAAAATTATGTTTACTTTATACCAAAGTTTATTAAGTGTGCAATAGTATTATTAACCTCTACCCCCAAAAAACATACATATCTTAATTTAAAAATATTTTATTGCTAAAAAATGCTAATCATCTTCTGAGACTTCAGCAAGTCATAATATTTTTTGCTGGTGGGGAGTCTTGTTTGCCTTGTGGATAGCTTCTGAGGGATCTGGGTGGTGGTTCCTGAAGCTTAGGGTGGCTATGGTCATTTCTTAAAATAAGACAAGAATGAAGCTTTTTCCACGTTGATTTCTTTTCACTTAGAAGTCATTAATAGATAGGTCTAATTTAAATATTGTTGTGTGTCAGGGAATAGGGAGGCCTAAGAAGAGGGAAAAAGATGGGGGTAAGCAGTTGGTGGATTAATCAGAACCCATACAACATTTATGGGTTAAGTTCACTGTTTTATAGGAGCATGGCTCATGGTATTCCCAAAACATCACACTATCAACTCAAAGATCACTGACCAAAGATGACCATAATAAATATAGTAATGAAAAAGTTTGAAATATTTAGAGAAATACCAAAATGTGACAGAGACACAATGTGAGTACATGCTATTTTGCTAATAGACTTGCTCAATGCAGGGTTGTCCCAAACCTTCAGTTTGAAAAAAACAAAACATAACATCTGTAGAGCTCGATAAAGCCAAGTGCAATAAAAAAAGGTATGTCTGTGTTTAGTTTCGCCAGGTAGGTTATTCTTGGTTGTAATCCAACTCTTTTACCTTCCAGAATTTCGTATTCTAAGCCCTCCACTTCTTTAATGTGGTAACTGGATTAGATTCAGTCCAATGTTCTAGCCTGTTAAAATCTATTCTTTTCGTTGTTGTTCTCAGCAGGGATGTCCTGGGGTCTACTCAAGCCATCTTTCAAAAGCTGGTTGTTAAATTTTCAATGTGAGCATTTATACCACAGAAGTTGAAAATATTTCAAACCAGGGCTTGAAATGTTGTTTTATCAACTGTCTAGAGCTAAAAAAAGTAATGGAGAAGAAGTTAATAATAAGATTATACTTAAAAGCATGTTGTGTGTGCCTTTTTTTTTTTTTTTTTTAAACTTCTGGCATTCCCCTGATCTATCTGTTATCCCATTGAAAAAAAGATTTGTTAGTCTAGAATTTTTTTTCTGGTGAATTCTGAGAAAGAAAATTATAGACCAATTTCCTTAATGAATATTGATGCTAAAATCTTAAATAAGATATTAGCAAAAAGACTTCAGAAAATCATCCCCAGGATAATACACAATGATCAAGTAGGATTCATACCAGGAATGCAGGGCTGGTTTAATATTAGGAAAACTATTAGTATAATTGACCATATTAATAATCAAATTAATAAAAACCATATGATCATCTCAATAGATGCAGAAAAAGCATTTGACAAAATCCAACATCCATTCCTACTAAAAACTCTTGAGAGTATAGGAATAAATGAATTATTCCTTAGAATAATCAGGATCATATATTTAAGACCTTCAGTAAGCATAATATGCAATAGAAATAAACTGCAACCTTTCCCAGTAAGATCAGGAGTGATACAAGGTTGCCCACTATCACCATTACTATTCAATATAGTACTAGAAACGCTAGCCTCGGCAATAAGAGCTGAGAAAGAGATTCAAGGAATTAGAGTAGGAAATGAGGAAATCAAGCTATCACTCTTTGCAGATGACATGATGGTATATTTAGAGAACCCCAAAGACTCTGCTAAAAAGCTAGTAGAAATAATTCAGAATTTTAGAAAAGTGGCAGGATACAAAATAAATCCACATAAATCCTCAGCATTCTTATATATCACCAACAAAATGCAACAGCAAGAAATACAAAGAGAAATTCCATTCCAAACAAATGTTGAGAGTATAAAGTATTTGGGAATCCATCTACCAAAGAATAGTCAGGAATTATATGAGAAAAATTACAAAACACTTGCCACAAAAATAAAGTCAGATTTAAATAATTGGAAAGACATTCAGTGCTCTTGGATAGGCCGAGCGAATATAATAAAGATGACAATACTCCCCAAACTAATCTATTTATTTAGTGCTATACCAATCAGACTCCCAAGAAACTATTTTAATGACTTAGAAAAAATAACAACAAAATTCATATGGAAGAATAAAAGGTCGAGAATTGCAAGGGAACTAATGAAAAAAAACTCAGAGGAAGGTGGTCTAAGTGTACCTGATCTAAAGCTATATTATATAGCAGCAGTCACCAAAACCATTTGGTACTGGCTAAGAAATAGAACGGTAGATCAGTGGAACAGATTAGATACAAAGGACAAAAAAGGGTACATCTATAGCAATCTAATCTTTGACAAACCCAAAGATACCAACATTAGGGACAAAAATTCATTATTCGGAAGAAACTGTTGGGAAAACTGGAAATTAGTATGGCAGAAATTAGATATGGACCCACACTTAACACCATATACCAAGATAAGATCAAAATGGGTCCATGATTTAGGCATAAAGAATGAAATCATAAATAGATTAGAGGAACAGAGAATAGTCTACCTCTCAGACCTGTGGAGGAGGAAGGAATTTATGACCAGAGGAGAACTAGAGATCATTATTGATCACAAAATAGAAGATTTTGATTACATCAAACTAAAAAGTTTCTGTACAAACAATACTAATGCAAACAAGATTAGAAGGGAAGTAACAAATTGGGAAAATATTTTTAAAAGGAAAGGTTCTGACAAAGGTCTCATTTCCAAAATATATAGAGAACTGACCCTGATTTATAGGAAACCAAACCATTCTCCAATTGATAAATGGTCAAGGGATATGAACAGACAATTCTCAGATGATGAAATTGAAACTATTTCCACTCATATGAAAGAGTGTTCCAAATCACTACTGATCAGAGAAATGCAAATTAAGACAACTCTGAGATACTAAGTTAAGAACTCATAGAATATCTACATTATTCTAAAGCAAAACAATTTTGAGAGATTTAAGAACTATTATCAATAAAATTAATAACATGACTCCAAGATTAATGAGGAATCATGGTTCCCACTTTTTTTTTAATGCTTTCCACTTCATAACAGAGAAGTTTACAAAAAAACATACTTCAAGGAAGCTTTTGATTAGCAGTGAGATCTCCAAGTCAAAAAGATAAGTATTTAAAATAATTGTTCACCTATTCCCAAAGGGCAATCAAAGAGCAACCAAACTGCATATCCTTTGATTCAGCAATATCACTGTTAGGTTTATATCACAAAAAAGGAAAAAGTACCTTTTTGTGGTGGAAATTGACTTGGATTTTTAGGGAATGCCCATCACTCGGGGAATGGGTGAACAAGTGGTACATAAATGTAATGGAATACTATTATGCTATAAGAATGATGAGCAGACAGATTTCAGAAAAACCTGGAAAGATTTGGATGAACTGATAGTGAAGTGAGCAGAACAAAAATATTATTCATTGTCATAGCAATATTGTGCAATATTCAGCTATGATAGACTTAGCTTTTCTTGGCGATACAATGATCCAAGACAATTTCAAAAGATTCAAAATGGAAAATGCTATCCACAACAAGAATTATGAAGTCTGGATGCAGATCAAAGCATACTATCTTCACTTTTTTTTTGGTGTTTTTTTTTTCTTTTTGTTCTGTTCCTTTTTTTTCACATAACTAATGTGGAAATATGTTTGACTTGATCACACATGTATAACCTTTATCAGCTTCCTTGCTCTCTTGGAAAGGGGAAAGGAGAGGGAAGGAGGAAGAAAAATTAGAAACTGAAAAATCTTATAAAAAATAAATATTTATTAAGCGTTCTAATAAAGGCCTCTTTTCTAAAATATATAGAGAATCGACCTAAATTTATAAAAATTCAAGACATTCTCCAATTGATAAATGGTCAAAAGATATGAACATAATAATTTTCAGATGAAGAAACTGAAATAATTACTAGTCATATGAAAAGGTGCTCTAAATCACTACTGATCAGAGAAATGCAAATTAAGACAACTGTGAGATACTACTACACACCTGTCAGATTGGCTAGGATAACAGGGAAAGATAATGCAGAATGTTGGCGGGGATGTGGGAAAACTGGGACACTGATGCATTGTTGGTGGAACTGTGAACAAATCTAGTCATTCTGGAGAGCAATTTGGAATCATGCTCAAAAAGTTATCAAACTGTGCATACCCTTTGATCCAGCAGTGCTACTACTGGGCTTATATCCCAAAGAAATACTAAAGAAGGGAAAGGGACCTGTATGTGCCAAAATGAGGCAGCCCTCTTTGTAGTGGCTAGAAACTGGAAATTGAATGGATACCCATTAATTGAAGAATGGCTGAATAAGTTGTGGTATATGAATGCTATGGAATATTATTGTTCTGTAAGAAATGATCAGCAGGATGATTTCAGAGAGGCCTGGAGAGACTTAAATGAACTGATGCTGAGTGAAATGAGCGGGACCAGGAGATCATTGTATACGGCAACATTATACGATGATGGATGTGGCCCTCTTCAACAATGAGATGATTCAAAACAGTTCCAGTGATTTTGTGATGAAGAGAGCCAGGTGCAACCACAGAGAGGACTGTGGGAACTGAGTGTGGATCACAACATAGCATTTCCACTTTTGGTTGTTTGCTCGCATTTAATTTTATCATTTTTTTCTGATTTGATTTAATTTTTCTTTTACAGAAAGATAATTGTATAAATATGTATGTATGTGTTGGATCTAATATATATTTCTATCATGTTTAACGTATATTAAACTACTAGCCATGTAGGGGAGGAGGTGGGAAAAGGAGGGGGAAAATTGTGATATAAGGTTTTGCAAGGACTAATGTTGCAGAATTATACATGCATAAGTTTTGAAAAATAAAAAGCTTCAATAAAAATTTTTTAAAAATAAAAATGTTTAAATGAAACAAAAAAGAAAAAACTAATTCTTCACTTCTCAACCCAAGAAATGAGTTGCTAACAGTTTTAAGCTGATCTGACATTATATTAGCTAAATTATTAGTATTCCAAAAGAATATTTCAGAGAACCAAAAGCAAAGTACCTATCTTTGATAAAGAGGAAGTTTGGGCTGGTTTTTTTTTTTTTTTTGGTTTGTTTGTTTGTTTTAAAGGCAATCTCATATAATAGATTTTTTCTTATAGTGGTTTTCTTAAAATTTGAAGAAATAAATAATTAAAAATAAGAAAGTACATATTCTTTTCTTTAAAAAAAAAAAAAAAAAAGACTAGACCTAGGAATTAAAAGAACACTATTACAAAATACTTCTGACAAATAGTCATGCCTAAACAATTGGAAAAATATAAATTGCTCACCAATAGGCCAAGCTAATATAATTAAAAATGACAATTCTACCTAAATTGGTCTACTTGTTCAGTGCCATACCCATCAAACTGCCAAAAAGTTATTTTATAGAGTTTGAAAAAATAATAAAATTCATCTGGAAAAACAAAAGGGCAATAATTATCTAAGACCCCTGATAATGATAGGTTTTTAGAGAACACAACTATCACCAAACTCATTATTAGAAGGTAAACATTTTGTATTTGTTTAGTCCTAAATGATTGTTTATTCCTGTTTACTTTTTTGTGCTTTTATTCTTATGTTTGTATTTTGAAATCTATGCAACTGATGTTTCTCCATTTCATTAAAGGTATTTTATTATTATTATTTTCATCCCTCTAGAATAATACTCAATTTAAAGTTATTCTTGGTTATAAGCCTGTATATCCTTTGCCTTCTAAAATATTATCTTTTATGTATCTTTTATGTCTTTTATAGTGAGTGCTGTTAAATTAAGTGTGATAACCCCTGTGGCTCCTTGAATGTTTTCTAACTGATTGAAGTACTTTCTCTTTGACCTAGAAACTGGATTTTTGGCTATAATAACACTGAGAGTTTTCATTTGGGAATTTCTTTCTGGTGATTATTGTGGAGTATCCTTTGGTTCTAAGAGCTCTGGGTAATTTTCTTTTAAGATTTTGTGATAAGATTATACAAGAGCAATTCTGATGGGCAAGGCTCTTGTCAACAGTGAGTTGATTAAGTCCAATGCCAATGGTCTTGTGATGAAGAGAGCCATCTACACCTAGAGAGAGGCCTGGGGAGATTTAGTGTGGATCTCAACATAGTATTATAATTTTTTGTTATTTGCTTGCACTTTGTTTTCTTTCTCATTTTTTCCCCTTTTTGATCTGATTTTTCTTATGTAGCATGATATTTGTGCAATTATGTATACAATAATTGCATATATTTAACATATATTGGATCATTTGCCATCTGGGGAGAGAGTGGGGGAAGGTAAGGAAAAAATTAGAACTCAAGGTTTTGTAAGGGTGAATGTTGAAAATTATCAACATATATTTTGAAAATAAAAAGCTTTAATTAAAAAAAGATTTCTTGATAGATGTCTAAATTTTTAGGGTCATAATTTTGGTTAATCCAATGTTTATTATATTACCTTTCCTTATTTGTTTTCTAAGTCAATTTTTAAAAACAGTCAAGATACAACAAACATTTATTAAATCTAGTGACTCTGTGCTAAACCCAGGGAATACAAATAAAAACAGAAAGGCAATCCCCGCCCTCAAAGAGCTTACATTTTAGTAAACGAAGACAATATAAAGAAAGAAGCTGAAAGAACTAATACTGGAGCTGAAAGAGAAAATTCAAAGTGTAACTTGGAAAGGAATGAAACATAACTGGCCTAGATACCTTCCCTAAATGGAGGATCTGGAAGAGAGGAACCATCCAATTAATGGGAGAAACTGTAGGAGTGAATTATGATATATTAATTCCAGAACTGAAGTAATCTTCCAAGATGAAGAGGTTTCTGGGGCATGATGAAGAAAGTCTATAACATAGTCTAGAGAAGAATGAATGTACTATAAGCTAATTTCCTTTTTAAAAATTTTAATATTTCTTATCTCACAGAGTCATTAACTTCTATTTGATTTATTTATTTTTTTGGGGGTTAAGACTGTTTATCTCTTATGTCCAGATTTTAATTTCCTTACCAAACCTTTCTTCTTAGCTCTCACTTCTTTACCATTTTTCTTTAGTGCTCTCATTTAATTTATAAAATATTTTTTGACTTAAAAAAGCCACTTATTTCATCTTTTTGGGGGATTCTAATTGAACTTGTTCCCTAGCTGTGTTTTTCCTTTTGACTTTACTTATAGATGTTTTAGAGTTTTGTTTTTTTCCTGTGTTTATTTCTTGAGCATCCTTATCACCATGATAACTTATTATGGTGGGATTATTTGTGTGTGAATGTATGCACATTCTTCCAGCCTATTTCCTGACTTTGGACTTAATGTTTTTTTGTTTTGTTTTGTTTTGTTTTTTAATTTTTATTTAATTATATAATTATAACTTTTTTTTTTGACAGTACATATGCATGGGTAATTTTTTACAACATTATCCCTTGCACTTACATCTATTCAGATTTTTTCCCTTTCTCCCCCAACCCCCTCCCCCAGATGGCAGGCAGTCTTATACATGTTAAATATATTACAGTATATTCTAGATACAATATATGTGTGTAGAACCGAATTTCTTGTTGCACAGAAAGAATTGGATTCAGAAGGTAAAAATAACAGTTTACACTCATTTCCCAGTGTTCCTTTTCTGGATGTAGCTGATTCTGTCCATCATTAATCAATTGGAATTGGATTAGCTCTTCTCTATGTTGAAGATATCCACTTCCATCAGCATACATCCTCATACAGTATCATTGTTGAAGTGTATAATGATCTTCTGGTTCTGCTCGTTTCACTCAGCATCAGTTGATGTAAGTCTCTCCAAGCCTCTCTATTCCTCCTGTTGGTCATTTCTTACAGAACAATAATATTCCATAACATTCATATACCATAATTTACCCAACCATTCTCCAATTGATGGACAACTTTGGACTTAATGTTAAGGCCAGGCTCTGCACATTTCTGAAGAAAATTTAGGGTCTGACCTTGTGTCCATTCCTGCTGCTGCTTTCTTGAAATATTAAGTGTTGTGTTAAGGTTTAAAAAGATAGCTCAATCTACGGCTTTCAATGTTCCCAAAGTGTTCTGATCCAGAACAAAATCTATTTGCTAACTTCCTACAAGTTCCTGAACTGAATTTGTGTCTTGCTCCTTGCTCAATACATGACCCAACACCCACAAGAGCTACTCAATCTTGCCTGCTGCTCTGAGACACAGGTTCTCTCCTCAGGCTCACAATGGATTTGTGACCCAGAACTTGGTGGTGAGCAACAGAGCTGTTCCTGTAGCTTGTTTAACATTAGCCTCCTATGCATGGATCTGGGACCTCTTACCCTGATTGGCCCTTTTTAGAGTCTTGTACTAGAATGTTTCTGCTAGATCATTTTCATAGTTCTTATAAATCTCTGTCTGTATCTCTATGGTGATGGGGTCTGGAAAAATTATTCATTTTTTTGTCAGAATTCCCAGTTAGGACTCAGTCTGGTGGCTGTTCTAGATCTTTGTGGAGAAATGTGGGAAAGAGCTCAGCTATACTTCTTGCTACTCTGCAATTGTGGCTCTACCTAAGTTTTACCTGAATAAAATTTCTAGGCTAGGATTAATTACACTTCCTTTTGCTATCTATTAGATGGTCTTTAAGTATGTTTTCTTTTTAAAAAAATGTTAATAGTATTTTATTTTTCCAAATACATGCAAAGATAGTTTTCAACATTTACTTTTGCAAAATACTGTTTCAATTATTTCTCCCTCTCCTCTATCCTCTCCCCTCCCCAAAACAGCAATCAATCTGATATAGGTTAAACATATACAATTCTTCTAAACAAATTTCCATATTCATCACGTTGTAAAAAAAAAAAAAAAAACAGAAGAAAGGAAAAAAACAAGAAAACAACAACAACAACAAAAAAGGTGCAAAAAAAGGATCACTATTTTGTGATCCACATTCAGGTTCCATAGTTCTCTCTCTGAATGTGGATGACACTTTCTATCACAAGTTTACTGGAATTGTCTTTAATCACCTCATTGCTGGAAAGAGCCAAGTTCATCACAGCTGATCATCACATAATCTTATTGCCATGTACAATGTTCTCTTGGTTCTGCTCACTTCATTTAGCATCAGTTCATGTAAGTATCTCCAGGCCTCTCTGAAATCATCCTGTTTGTCATTTCTTACAGAACAATAATATTCCATAACATTTATATACCACAATTTATTCAGCCATTCTCCAATTGATGGGCATCTGTTCAATTTCCAGTTTCTAGCCACTACAAAAAGGGCTATACAAACATTTTTGCACATGTGGGTCTCTTTCCCTCCTTTAAGATTTCTTTGGGATATAGGCCAATATAAACACTGCTGGGTCAAAGGACATACACAGTTTTATAGTCTTTTGGTCATAGTTCTAAATTGCTCTCCAGAATGGTTGGATCAGTTCACAACTCCACCAGTGTCCCAATTTTCCCACATCCCCTCCAACATTCATGATTGTCTTTTCCTGTCATCTTAGCCAATCTGAGAGGTATGAAGTAGTATATTAGAGTTGTCTTAATTTTCATTTTTCTAATCAATAGTGATTTAGAGCATTTTTTCATATGACTAGAAGTGGCTTCAATTTCTTCATCTAAAAATTGCCTGATCATTTATAAACTGGGCAATGGTGTATAATCTTATAAATTTTATTCAATTCTCTTTATAATTTATAATTCTGTAATTTAAATAAGTTATATAAATTTGTATAAATTATAATATATATATATATATATATATATATATATAAATCTTTATAATTTATAATTATAAAATAAGGCCTTTATCAGAAACATTCGCTATAAAATTTTTCCCTTCAGCTTTCTTCTAATCTTGTCTGCACTGATTTTGTTCATGCAAAACCTTTCTTCATTTAATGTTATCAAAATTGTCCATTTTTCATTTCATAATGTTCTCTAGTTGTTCCTTGGTCATAAATTCCTCCCTTCTTCATAGATCGGAGGTAAACTATCCCTTCTTCTCCTAATTTGCTTATAGTATCATACTTTATGTCTAAATCATGAATCCATTTTGTCTTTATCTTTGTATAGGGTGTTAGATATTGGTTAATGCTTATTTTCTTCCATACTATTCTCTAATTTTCCCATCAGTTTTTGTGAATAGTGAGTTCTTATTCCAGAAGCTGGAGTCTTTTGGTTTATCAAACAATAGATTACTATAATCATTGATTATTGTGTCTTGTGAATCTAATTTATTCCACTGATTCATCATTCTGTTTCTTAGCCAGTACCAAATGATTTTGATGATTATTGCTTTATAATAGAGTTTAGGTCCGGTACTGATAAGCTACTGTAAAGGGCTAGAACTGAGCAATGCACTTGGATGATGAAGCACGTGAGACTAATTGCCAATTGGACGGTTCCCTATTAACTTGTTTAAGGTTGACCCTCCCCAGCTGTTCTGTGCTGACTTGATTGGTGGGACAAAGAGAAGGAAGTGACTTGTGTGGGAGGAGTAAGAGAAACTTGGGTGGTGGAACTCACGCTCACTTGCACTCGTGACCTGGCGTTGGAGGCGACGGTAAAGATCTAGAATAAAGACGTTTAGTGATCCTGACTCCTGCTGATTTCTGGAAAGATAAGAGTTCCAGCAAGCTACAATTCTTCTTCTTCTTTTTTTTTTTTTTTTTTTTTTTTTTTTTTCATATGCCTATGTTTAAAGTTAGGAAAGGACCAAGAAACATTTTGAATACCAAAAAACTTTACATCTCATGATGGAGATAATATGGAGCCACTGAAGCTGATGGCTCAGAGGGGTGAAATATTCAGAACCATGCCTTAGTAAAAATCATCTGGCAACTTTATGGAGGGGGGATTTCAGTAAGAGAGCTGAGACCAAGACATGAATTGTATGAGTTTACAATACAATCCAAGCAAGAAAGGATGAGGGCCTGAAAAAGCTTGATGGCTTTGTGAGTGGAGAAGAGGGAATATATAGGAGAAATTTTATAAAGATAAAAATGAAAAGATATGGCAATGGATTGTATATGTGGGGAAAGCGAGAGTGAGGAGCCTGAGATGACACAAGTCTGGGGGCTCTGTACAAGGTACCTGTGGTTCTTTGCTACCTGTACCCTTGTGATGCCTCCAAAAAGAAACTCACAGACTATAATCTTGTCAGTTTAATTAGGGTTGTAGGATCTTATTTTAGACTGGAAGAGATCTTAGAAGCCATCTAGTCTTACTTCCTCAATTTAAAACTGAATCTTTAAGATGTGTTTGATTTATAATCCCTGACAAACCCTGACTTAAATTTAATGTCACATCAGTAATGCTCAATGCTTAATAAATTTGGAGCTAAAATACTGGTCTTCTGAATCCAAATTCAACATTCTTTTCATTTTGTTGTTCTGTCTTCATACTATAGAACCCATTCAACTGATCAGGAAGCCCTCTGATCTACCTCGTTCCTGTCTCTACTGCTTTATACTTAGTAAACTTTGAATAGCATTTAAAAGTGTTATATGACACCAATTTGACAATAGTATCCTATTATATTTTGTTTACTAGCTAATTGTATTCTTAGAGTATTCAATAAAATTAATTAAGTACAATCAATTAATAAAACTAAAATATTAGGATCATGAAAAATAATCTAGCCCACTCTTTCTGATCAGCCCTGGGTTCAGCTCATTGTTCATTTTGGATTTCTGCCTAATATGTGCATGCACTGTCGGACCAATATTTTGGGTTGCGAAGATCTTCCAATGAAGTCCTATTCATATTTCTTATGGAGGTGTCAAGGTAACCCTGAGTTCTCAAAGGCCATACCCCCAGTTAGTTGTTCAGTTAGTAACACATATTATACTATGTGCCAGCCACTTGCTAGGCATTTTGGATTGGAAAAAAAAAAAAAGACAAAAGACAGCCCCTGCTTTGAAGTAGCTCCCAGTTTAATGGGTGAGACAATATGTAAACAGATATAAATAAGGAGGAATCTAAAAAGACTTTCTCTAAAAGGTGGGATTTTAACTGGGACTTAAAAGAAGCCAGAAAAGCCAGGAGAAAAAGATGAGAGCTAGTCATGATAAATATGCTTAGAAGCTGACAATGAAATATTTTATGCAAAGAATATCAGGGAGATTAGTATTACTGGATCCCAGAGTATGAGATCTGTAAGGTGATTGAAAAAGTGGGGAGACAGGTGATGAAGGGCTTTAATTTATGGAACCCCTGGAAATTATTGAATGTGTTTGTGTGTGTGTATGTGTGTAAGAAAAAGAAGGGAGAGGAGGAAGAGGGAGACAGAGAGAGGGAAGGAAGGAAGGAGACAGAGAGAGAGAGAGAGAGAGAGAGGGAGAGGGAGGGAAAAGGGGGAAAGACAGAGACAGAGAGACAGAGACAGGGACAGAGTCAGAGACAGAGACAGAGAAAAACAGAGAGAAAGACAGAGACACAGAGACAGAGAAAAAGAGAGAGAGAGAGAGAGAGAGAGAGAGAGAGAGAGACAGAGAGAGAGAGACAGAGAGAGAGAGAGAGACAGAGAGAGAGAGACAGAGAGAGAGAGAGAAACAGAACCTGGTCAAACCTGCTGTATAGGAAGATGCTTTTGACAGCTGAATGGAGGATGAACTGGAAAGAATTGAGGAAAGGACATTGACTTTTTCAATAGTCAAAGTATAAGGTGATGAGAGCTGCATCAGGGAGTGTCAGTGTTGCTAGTGAGAAGGGGGAGTATGTGAGAGATGTTACAAAAGTACAATTCACAGCCTTTGCAATAGATTAGATATGGTGGAGTGAGAAAGACTGACACTCAGGTTTGGAGCCTGGGTGAATGGGTAGATGGTGGTACCCTCTGGAGAACTGGGCAAGGGAAAAGATTTTATTGGCAGGGGAGCAGATAATGAGCTCACTTTCGGACATGTATAGTTTGAGATGTCAATAAGACATCCAGTTTGAAATTTAGAGCAGCTCTTTTCATGGAGGCTAAGAATTGGAAATCAAAGGGATGCCCATCAATTGGGGAATTGCTAAACAATTATGATATATGATTGAGATGGAATATTATTATCTATAAGAAATGACAAGCAAGATTATTTCAGAAAAACCTGGAAAGATTTACATGAAGTGTTGAGAAATGAAGTGAACAGAACCAGAAGAATGGTTTTTTTTACAGTAATAGCAATATTATTCAATGAAGAATCGTGAATGACTTAGTTATTCTCAGTAATACAGTGATCCAAGACAATCTCAAAGGAATTATAATGAAGCATATTATCTGCCTGCAGAGAAAGAATTGATAGTATTTTAATACAGGCTGAAAGCATGCTATTTTTAATTTTCTTTTTTCCCTTTTTCTTATATTTGAGTTTTCTTGTATAAAATAACTAATATGGAAATATCTCACATGATTACACATGTATCATCTATATCTGATTGCTTATCACCTTAGGGGAAAAGAAAAGGAGGCAGCAATAGAATTTGGAACTCAAAGCTTTTAAAAATGTTTAAAAATTGTTTTAACATGTAATTGCAGAAAAATGAAATTTAAAAAGAGAGAGAGGAAGGTGATGAAGATGAATTAGGTTTTTGGCTGTCTCTATTAGAGGAGATGAGTGCTGGGTTTGTGAAGATAACAATGACAAGATTTGGCAATGATATATATATATATATATATAATGGTATACAGCAGGCTTGGGTGACTATGAAGATAATTGTGCTCATGACTAATAGGGAAGCACAGATTTTTGCTTAATTCAGTTATAAGATAGAACAACTTGAAATGAGGCTGGAAAGGGACATTTTAGAGGAACTTGAATGACACATGAGGAAGTTTGAACTTTATTTGGTAGTTAACAGGGAGCTATAGAAAAATTTTTGAGTGAAGGAATAAATAACATCTCTAGATTTTTACATAAGAAAAATTATTCTGATTGGTGTGACAGATGTATTGGAGAGAAGAGAGAGGGTAAGATGACATAGACTGTGACTTAAATTTGTATCAGTAGTCACAAATGAAATAAATACTATGGACTACTAACAAAATGGTTTGTCTCAAGGGGAAAAAAAAAGACTTACTAGGGATATAATCAGTGTTTTCAGATATTTAAAGAGCTGTCAAACTCAGGAAAGATTAGACTTGTTCTGCTTGGCCACGAGAACCAGAACTAATAAATGGAGGTCACAGGGCAGCAGATTTTTGCTTGCTATAAAGGAAGAACTTTGTAATAACTAGTTCTGTTCATCATCGGAATAGGCTACCTTCTGAGTGTTTCCTGTTATTGAAAAAAAAAAATCCAGGCAGCCGTCAAAATACTATTTTGTTCAGAAATATTGTAAAGGGAATTCTTGCCTTAGATGGGAGAAGTTGAATAGATTATCTTTAAGATAATCGCTCTATTTTTGAGTCTACAAAGTTAAAAAAAAAATGCACCCAGAGAGAGGACAGTGGGAACTGAATGTAGGCCACAGCATAGTATTCTCACTTTTTGTTGTTGTTTGCTTGCATTTTGTTTTCTTTCTCATTTTTTTTTCCTTTTTGATATGATTTTTCTTGTGAAGCATGATATTTGTGAAAATATGTATAGAGGAATTTCACATGTTTAACAAATATTGGATCACTTGCTTACTGAGGGCAGGGGTGGGGGAAGGGAGTAAAAAAAATTAGAATACCAGGTTTTTAGTGGGGGGATGTTCAAAATTATCCAAGTATATATATATTGAAAATAAAAAGCTTTAATTTTAAAAAAGAGGAAATTATTTAATTATTTTAAAAAAAGAATGGATAAATAGCTTTATTTTCACTGGGATCTAATTATAAATGGGATGGATAGCTTACCGAGAAGGAGGTATCAGGCCTAGAAATTATCATGGCTTAAGGAAGATTTGCAGGAACGGAATTCTCAGGGAGATATTGGGGTAGGGGTGCTAAAGCCTGACAAAAGAATAGGTTGGACTCCAAGGTTTCAGGGATAAGATTATAAAGCTGCTTCTGTTCTGCATTCCTTAGGCAAAGGGGAAGAAAACTGGCAGAGGTGCCAAAGACTCTGCTTAGAGACCTTCAGGAATTCTCACCATTGAGAGACAAAATTCAATCTGTAATGAAAGTAGCATGTATATGCTTTCAAACCCTCCTGCTCATTTTCATCATTGACATAAACGGCATGCTTATCAAATTTGCTGATGACATAAAGCTAAGAAGCATATCTAATTCATTGAATGAGTCTCCAAAAAGATTATAACAGTCTGTGATATTAAGCTGAATTTAATACAATCCTGCTCAATAGGGACAAATGTAAAGTGTTACACTGAGGTCTGAAAAAATGATTTTACAAGTAGAAGATAGGAGAGGACATGTTTAGACAGAAGTTTGTCTGGAAAATCTCCAGGGCTTTTAGCAGATTGCAAATTTAACCTAAATCAATGTGAGTGATTGGAATAATCTGCTCATCCAAGAAAGGTAAAGACCTGGAAGTCAGAAGACCATAGTTCTAGGGCTAATTAGAGCTGATGGTTGTCCTTGGTTCTTGAAAAGGACCAAAATGACATCAGTATGTTAGAGTTACTCTCAACTGTGTCCGACTGTGGCTAGTCAATCAGACCAGTATGAATATGGAATTCTGTGGCTACAGATTGGACACAAATAGTCCCTATTGACGTTTGGGGTGACTTCTTTGTGCGTCTCGAATTTTTTCAATTCTGCTTCATTCTCAGAGCCCAGCACCTTTTCTGATGAGGGCACACCATGCTGGGCAGTCCCTGTGCCAGTGCCTTCCATGTTCTACAATTAATTCTAAAGTTCTTAAGAGAGCCCTTGAGAGTGTCTAGTGCTAGTAGTTCTACCTTCCAGAAAGTGGATTTCCAACAGGTCACTTTTCCTCTGCTACCTCCTTTTCCTCCACCTGTAAAGAGAGGGGGGAAGGTGTTGATTTAATAATTAATTCCAGTGTTCATTTAGTTCTGAAAGTCTATGAAATTGATTATTGAAGCTTGTCAATACAGAACTGAGTCTGATTAGTTTAACCTGATCCTATCAAGGATAAAACTTTTTGAAGCTAAATAACTTTTTCAAGGTAGTAAAAAATTATTAATACCATGAAATAATCAACTTCTTACTGTTAAAATCTGTTTCAGTCTACTATGCCCCTCTCATTCAACCCCCCCCCCCCTCCCCGTTAGGGGTCCAACATTTTACAGTGGAAAGGTTTGCTATGTTTGGAGTCAGATCCAGGATCTGAATATGAATTCTGGAGTCAGATCAGATGACCTGAATTCCATTCTTGAATTGTGCCAGTTATTTGCTGGGATGCTAAATAATGCCACTAATATACCACTGACATAAAGTTAAAATTTTATATAAAGATTAATTGAAAGACAAAACAAAGTTTAGGAGATGTAAAAAATAAAATAAGTTCAAATTTATTTTGCCTTTCAGCTATATAGTCTTTTAGAATTTTGTGCATATTAGGCAAAGGTTTTCAATCACACTGTCTTAATTGACACAAAATGTTTTTGGATATTCCCCTCCTCTCCATTTCTGTATTCTTGGTCTAAGAAATTTGCAAAAATAACTTTAGGACACTAAGCAAATCTTAACATGTTAGCTATAATAATAATTATTATTAGCTAGCCAATATTATTATTATTATTTAGTAAGGGCAGCAGCTTGCTAAATTGTTAAATGATTGCTATGGGGAGCCTTTATCTTCTGGAAGTTAATATTTTTCTAAATTTATTTTCAATATTTCAATTCAATTCAAATTATTTCAAATATCTTGTATATTTCTAACTGATGAAGACAGTGACTTTTCTTTTTTCTGGATAGTCTTTGACAAGATGCTTAAATGGTTATCAAAACAAATTTTTTCCTCTAGTTAGAATGATGAGAAACCCTACTCTTTTGGAGATCCTGACACATTATAACAGAATCATGAATTAAATATGATCACTAATGACATCCTTAAAATATGTGAAATTTTCAACACATTTCCATGATAATAAAATGGATTGGGTTCTTCAACAGAAAAAATATTCTTATGATCAAGAAGACTATAATTCTTTATTCCATTAAAAGATTTTTTTTCTCCTAGAGTTTCAATCAGGTATACTTAGAACATACTTTAGTTTAGAGAAAAGGCAACTATGAATGGGCTGCTATTCTGATCAATTTACTGTTATTGTGCTGAGTTTTCTAAAGTAAGAGATGGGACTAGGAAAAAGTACGCCTGGGTTTTCTTCCTTGCTCTGCAAATGATTGGTTTTGTTTTCAGATGATTCATTTTAATTCTCTGTACCTGTTTTATATTATCGTACAACATATACATATATGTCTGTACAACACACATATCCTTCTCTTGAAATACTGTGAAATGAAAATAAAGATTGGCTTTGGGGGCCCACATAAAAACTTTTATTTTGTAAAATGCCTTCTTTTTCTCCTGTTTTCTGTGATCTAAAGGATATGCATATATTATTTCCTCAATTAACTTGCTTTGGACAAGCACCCTACTTTGCAATTAAAAATAACTTTAAAAAACCCAAATATAATTAGTAGGAAGTGTGCCAATAACAAATCCATTCTCTTTTTTGAGCAGAATGAGTAATAGAAGAGGAGTAACTTTGTTTTTGTTGACCTGATAAGGAATTCTGCACAAGAAATAATTAAACACAACAAAATTCTCCTTTCTTTAGTTTGTTCTACTAGCAGCAATAATTCTTTAGCTCCTTTAAGTAATTAGCATTTAGATTCTTTCAACAACACTACACTCTACCTCAAATACTCCAAAGTCTGGCTACCTCAGAATCCCATTTCAAATCACCCAGTTAAACCAAACACAGCTGCAGGTAGAGCCTGGGGTTTAAAAAAAAAAAAAAAAAAAAAAAAGGTGAGTAGGTGGATGGGCTAGAAAGGGAGGAAGGTGAAGATGGTCTTTGAGAATACTTTGCTATTCTACTATATTTAAAACATTTCTTTTCACTTGCAAATTATTTATAGAGATTTCTTTTCTTTCCGCCCCCAGATCCTAAAGATTTGAATTGACTTTGAAAATATATGCATTATAATAAAATTCTACCACTTTTCTAACTGTATTCTAAATAAATATTTATTGGGGAAAGATTAAATAAATGTCATTATTAAGAACTGTGAAATTTTAGATCCTAGAAGGATTATCCATTTTGGATTAAACTAGATTTCCAGGTCTAGATCTATGATGCTATGAATATTCTCACTTTATAGCAAAGGCATCTAAGGTTCAGAAGGATTAAAAGATTTATTCAAGGTCACACAATTTAGTGAAAAGGCAGAAATAAAAACCTACTTATTACTTTAAAAGTTAATGTTTAATTAGAGGAATATAGATCCTGTAATTTGTAAGATCATAGATTTAGAGCTGGAAAGGACCTTAAAAATATCTTTTAATTTTGCTGAAGAAATAGTTGAGACAGGTTGTCACTTGCTGAATTATCATTCGTGCAGTGAGTGGGAGCTACATTGAGAGCTGACATTTGAATCCATTTCCTTCAACTACAAATATACAGTTCTCATCACTATAGACCAAAAAAAAAAAAATTTTGGTCTAAATTTAACTCGCATTTAAAGGGGAAAAACCCCCCAAAAGTTATGTCTAAATTTAGCTCGCTTTTAAAGGGGAAGAAAACCAAAACAAAATCCACCTTTCAAGATCCGGATTTCCAATATTTATCATAATTTTCATTTTATTAGCAAGACCTTGTTTTCATTACTTTTTATCGAAATGGCCCATAAAAGGTTATTTTCGTTAAATAGTGGGCAAAAATTGTTCGACAGTCTTGAATCCCTCTCTCCCAAAATGTGAAAACTACTCCTAATAAATTTCTTTTAAAATTTTGTAAAAAGGTCAAGTGAGGACGGTAGAGTAAGGACTCATCGCGCCACCTACTGACTATATTGTGCATCTTCCTTTCTCACAGGTTTTATCCTTCAAAAATAGTTCTGAAATAATTTCTTTTAAAGGGTTGAAGAGTGGGCGAAATACACTTTTGATTTAAATTTACTCTTTTTGGGTCTTGACCAATTCTGAAATTTAAAAATCTACCATTCATAAATGAGAGAGTTCAGATTTCTAGTATTATGTACGATATTCGAAAGAGATTCGAGCCTGTTTTGACACTGACTAAATGAACACTAAGAGATAGTTTTGTTTGATGTCACCTGTATTTTAACAGGATCTTCACCTGTTCAGTGGGTTCTCTCTCTCTCTTTTAAATAAATGCATTGAAAAAGAGTAGTTAAGAAACAAAAGATTTCCTTTCTTGTCTGGCAAGGACTCTTTCTTACCTGAAGAATTTATTTTATCAATTAATTTCACTGCATCTAGGGGGTGTTCACCTAGACACCGTACCACAGAGTCACATTGTTATTTCTGCGTAAGCTGTCACAAAGGCCTTTTTCCTGCTCGCTCGTTTTTCTCTGCTAATGTGCGAATTAACAAACGTGGCTGGTTTTTCAGTGTAGGACGATGGAGGGAATTGGGGTCATCGATAAAGAAAAGGGGAGCCAGCCTCCGTGCCTGAAAGTCTTCCTGCTTGTTGTGGTTTGTATTGGGGGCTGAGAAGTAGGGTGGCTGCGACCCTGAGCGGTGCGGGGCTGTTGGGAAAGCCCGCCCCAGGGACTAGGCAGGACTTCCCTCGGGATAGCTGCTGTTTAACTGCCCGCAGGGTTGGCGTTACAAAGGGACCTCCTAGGAGGAGTGGAGCTGACGCTCACCAGGTGTCTGTCGGAGGCAGGCTACCTGTCCTCTGACACCTCAAGTGAATCATCTCTAGTGCTGGTATTTAAGCTCTTTGGCTTCGAACCCTAAGAATAGCTACCTGAAGTGTGGTAGTTTTTATTTTGTTTCGGTTAGAAGGATGGATAGGAACAGAGGAAGAAGTTGGGGCTAGGTGGAGGTTAGGGAAGATAAAGAAGAGAGTCAAATGAAATGTAGGGAAAGAGGGAGGAAAGGCAGGGAAAGTGAAAGGGAGAGACCTGGAAGGGGGAGGACACGGGGGGGAGGGGAAAGAAAGAAAAATGCAAACAATTTATACCTTCTCAATTACATTATCTCGCCTTTCCGACTCAATAAGTTACATCTACGCTGGTTTTGCCCACTCCGGAGTTACTTTTTGCTAATGATTATTTTCCTAGTTTGACACCATCCCCTCCAGTACCCTAGTCTTTGGTCCATAAGCGAGATAATACCAGCAGAAAAATTTACGGGGAGCCCTTGAGGGCTCCCCTCTGGTGGGAAGTTTGTCACCCGGGAGGCTAACCCGATTATTATCCTGAGATGGATTATGTTTACTGTCACCAAAACTCATAGAGATTATAATCCAATTTATGCGCATTACTGTCAATATTAGCTTTGTCTGCTATTTTGAGCCTCCCAGTTGCCCCACGAGTCCTCAAAGGGCAACTAAGCCAGTTCTGATGCAATCCAACCCGCTGCCAAGGAGAGGGGGAAAAAAGACTACAAAAGAAAACAACTTCCCGCCACAGCTCCGAGACGTGACGTTAGTCTCCTACGGTCACCTGGGCATCTTAGATGTCGGACTGCTCCAAGCCGGGGCAGCTTCTCCAAGCATTCCCTAAGGGAGAAGGATCAGTTTCCTTCCTTCTCTAATTTCTCTCTCATCTCTCTGTTTTTTTCCTTTTTCTCTGTCTCTCTCTCCTCTCTCTGTCTGTCTCTGTGTCTCAGTCTCTGTCTCTCTCCTTTCTCCCTCCCTCCATTGTAATGCTATCTTGATATACATTTCTCCGATTTTGAACCCAGCACAGGCCATGGGCACTATGCGCTTTTCAATCATAGGCTGCTGGAAGAGGCAGTAACGACAACCCTCTCATTTGGCAGATGGGTAAACTGAGGCTTTCAGAGACAGAGATTTGCCGTAAGTCACTTAGTACAGGACAGAGGCGGGACTTTCAGTTCGCTTTAGAACTTCTTTGCTTTTTGGCAGTGACTCCAAGAGCCCGGGATAGGCCGGGGCACCGAGTCCGCGCTTAAAAAGTTGAAGTAATAACTCCAAACCCGGGGCTCTCGCATCGGAACTACCTAGTAATTCCCCAGTTTGACGTGTGCGTGCGTGCGTGTACGTTAAGTTTATTTGGGGGTGTGCTCCCGGGTGTTCCGATGTTTTATTTAAGCACAAAGGCAAACATTTTTGGTGGAAGGTAAACGCACGATTTAAGCATTTATGAAGTGGCTATCTTCCTTCTGGGAGAGAGCAAACTTTTCCAGCAAGCCCAGAGCTCCAACAGCCTCGGTCCCCGCTCCTTCTGCCCTCTCTCCCCCTCACTCCGAAGCTGGGGCTTTCAAGGGGGCTCTCCTTTGGCTACATTCCAACACTTTTAATCCGTTTTTTATTGTAAGGCCGGAGGTGTTTGCGCAGGGGCTGGGATCGCTCCCCCCGCCGCCCAAGACTTTCCAAGTGTTCTAGCTCTCCTCTAGCCTTTTCCTCAGTAACCTGTTACTTTAAGTAATGCATTTCGGTTTCGGCCGTAGTCGGGCGGGGAGGGCGGCCGAGGTTTAGTGTAATTTAGTTACCGTGTTTGATTGGCTCCGTCGGGCTCTTTCCCTCGCCCTTCTCCCTCCCCCCCCACCTCCAGCCAGTCCCTCCCTCTTTCCCTCCACAGTCCCTCCCTCTTGCACCGGGTTCTGTGTCTAGTGTCAGTAGCTCCCAGCTCAAGGCGCATGCTCCGAAATCCAGTCTCAGCCCCTGCTGCTGTTGCTGCTGTTTGGTTGCTTTTGCTTTGGCTGTCGGGGCTCAGTTTAATAAGAGGGAGAGAGAAAGAGAAAGCGAGAGAGTCAGAGAAAGAGAGAAGAAGGAGAGAGATACAGACTGAGATTGAGAGAAAGAGGGAGAGCGAGAGAGACAGAGAGAGGGAGACAGGGCAAGGGGAGGGGGGTAAAGACAGAGAATGTCCGCCATCTACCCTCCTCTCCTAGGCGCACTCTCATTCATATCAGCTTCTTCATGAATTACAGCTGAGAAGGGGAGGGTGGGGGCGGGGGGGAGTCGGGGTAGCAAAAAACACCCCAGCAAACCTCCGGGCCCCCAGGCATGGCCAGCTCGGTAAGTACACGCAAAAAACCCCCTTCTTTCCTCCTCCCTCACCCAGCGCTGCTGCCGCTGCTGCTGCCCAGACACCGCTCCGTGCTTCCAATTAGAGAAAGGTTGGTATGGTTTGCAGTATGCTGCTTTTCCCTCTAAATCTCCACTCCCTCCTCTGCACTCTCACCCCCCCAGATACTCCACCCCCCCCCCGCCTTGCAATTGCAAGAAGCGCGCACCCCCCCCCACATACGCGCGCGCGCACACACGAACACACACTCTCACACACACAGACACACACGCAGACACGGTGGAGGAGGCGAATAATAACTCAGCCATATTTCAGCAGCCGCTGCAGCAGCCGGGAGCGGAGTGTGTACTGTACAGGGCGGACTCTCAGCAGTAGCGGCAGCGGAGGCGGGCGCCGCGGTCGCCGCTAGGATGGTGCGTTCTTTCCCGGCGTGTCTGTGACAGCAGCGGTGCTCACACGCAACTTTAACCCCATGCATGTGTGTGTGTGTGTGCCGTGTGTGCCTGTATGTGTGTCGGCGTAGCCGCCTCACCCCGCCCTCCGCCCCCGCTTCTCTTCCCTTCTTTTTTTCTAAATTAATTTGGGGGGAGCATGGGATGGGGATAGGCCCTGTGGTGCTTGTCGGGGTGTTTGCGGGGTTTGTCCGGGCGGTTTTCTGTGCCTGTGTGGGGTTCTCGGCAACAGGGCACGCTACCTATTATGCGTAATGTTTGTTTTGGGGAGGGGGTAGTGGCGGGGCACGCTGAGTTATTAATGCACTGGCGCGTTGTGTGCTTTTTGGGTGTGTGTGTGTGACGACGTCTCGTATTTGCTGTCCACGAGTCCTGCAATAAAAAGCACAGGAGTTTGTGACTTGCCCACTAGCAAAAGATGCCTCCAGTTTAAATCCTGCCTGGCACAGCGCTGCACAAGCATGCACGCTTGCATGCATGCACTCTCAGCACATAGACACCGATACACACAAAGACTTGCTGGGATTGTTCCTTTTGCGGGGTTACTTTCTGTGGAGGGGTGCCCCCGCCCCCATTCTCCGCTGCCACCTGGCCCCATATTGTCTGAGGGCCGATCTCGCCTTGCTTTCTAATTGTGTTTAATTTGATTCCAATGTGTCTGTTGTTAGGCGTCCTCACCCTCCTCTTCCTCCCCCCCCCCCCCCCCATGGGGGTAACATTCCGTTACAATTAGCGCTCATCTGGAAGGTGGCTGACCCGATCTCACCTAGCTGGCTGTGTGGGAGAGACATGAGGCGTGTGTGGGTCGGTGGTGTTTGTACGCGTGTGAAACGTGGGTGTGAAGAACACTGTTTTCTTTTGTGTGCTTCAAAAAACAGAGCGTGCACAATCTTAAAGCCACCTTTCCCCGTTATTCACCCTCTCCCTCTGTCCTCCCTTCTCAGTGTGCTGTTCAGGTGAAGCTGGAGCTGGGGCACCGAGCCCAGGTCAGGAAGAAACCCACCGTGGAGGGCTTCACCCACGACTGGATGGTGTTTGTTCGCGGACCCGAGCACAGTAACATTCAGCACTTTGTGGAGAAAGTCGTCTTTCACTTGCATGAAAGCTTTCCTAGGCCAAAAAGAGGTAGGACGGACATAAGGGGGGCTGGCTTTTTTAAGTATTTGCTTTAGAAGACAGCGAGGGGAAAACAATTGACTTTGCCAGTGTGCTTTCCTCCCCTCCTCCTTCCTTCTCTCCTTCCGTGTGTTTGCTGAGCTCTCACTCTGGTGTTTGCTGCGGCGAGAAAGCCAGGGGCTCCCCAGCCCAGTCTCTGATTTTTCAAAAGTCACCGCATGTAAAAGGGCCATCAGGTGTACGGCATTTTCTTTTCCAAAGCAAGAATCGGCCGGTCCTCTGGGGTTAGCAGCTCAGGCTGTGGATGGTACAGTCGTTAAGGGCTGGGGGTGGGGCTGGGGAGAATAAATGGCATTCGCGTTTCTCCAGAAAAAAAAAAAATTGAGTTTGATTTGCAGCATTTTAAAAATAAAAATGCATCGTGAGTGCTTGTTTCCTGTTCAGGTATTCGTGTTCCTTGCCCCGATCTTTGCTTGTTTGAAGGTTACCACAGACTTCTTTTTTTCCTCCTCTCTACTAGGTCTTTCCAGCCTTATCTTTCTGTCTGAATAAAGGTTTAATCTTCCCTCCTCTTTGATGGCACTGAGTCCCGCCTAGATTGTGGTGTTTTAAGCGGGTGGGGTTCCCGATCTTAGCTGTAGGGCAAGAGTTTGCTGTCTGAGATTGTTTTGTGAAAATGTTTCTTAAGTTTCAGGAGGAACGCTTGCCTTCTGCTTGGAAGGCTTCACCATCTTGTTTCTTTGACTTTTTTTATTTATTTATTTTTTTGAGTTTGCATAATTCTGCCTGGTCTGTACAATTTCAAACGTTTTTCTGTGCAGGGCAAGACAGTGCTCAAAGGAGACAGTTTGTAGTGTCACAGGATATTGGGAAAAAAGGTTTGGGTAACCTCAATTTCAGTTTCTTTCACCCTCCTGGAAGCTACTGTCTGGTTGTTTTAGTTGGATTAGTGGAGGTAACAGTACCACTACAATAAGGTGCTTTGTTTGTGAGCAGGTTTATTTATCTAAGTAGACACAATGGTTAGTAGTTATCTCCCATTTGATCTGTAATCTTTATTGGCATCTAGAACTCCTGCAGTTCCTTAGAACAACATCATAATAAATCCATTCTGCTTAGAGCTATGTGGGAATTATTGAACATACAGGCAGTGAATAAAGAAAGGAGAAATGCTGGGTCGAGTGTAGAGGTGGCAGAGGTTGTTTTGATGCGTTTTTTGTTTCCCAAGCTCAAGTGGTGAAGGGCTGTGTTATGTTTTCTTTCCCTGACTTAGTTTGTAATGCTCTTTTCAAATAGGAGAAGTTGAGTTTGACAGGCTTTGTTTGATGATTAATAAATGAATTACATCTCTAGTACAAGGAATATGCCTAGTGGGAACTCTTTATGTTGGAATTTGTATCCAAGCATAACCAGAGAAAGAATTATCCTTTAACCGAATCCTATTTTGTATCTCAAAGTCATGATACTGAGTAGGCTGTCAGTTCTTAATTACTGTACAGGATTGGGTAAGATGGCTCTTAGTATCTTTTCTTCTGGGGTTTGTTAGTCACTGCGGTGTTTTTAACAAAAGAAGCCATCTACCCCTGAGACTCTTGGTACCCAAGGTTGCCATTATCTGACTGCTATTGACTTAGAATGTTTAAAAAAATTCACAGCTTATGTTTTGGGAGAAAAAGCCCCCCCCCCTTTTTTTTTTCTTTTTTTTTTTTTTTCATGAAGTACAGCAATTGAGGTAACAGTTTATATACTGTGACAATGAACAGATTGGCATCCAGAAATTTCAAAATTAAGAATTGTTTTTCACATAGCTCCATCTCTGCTCTAGTGGGTGTGTGATGTGACACTCTCCCTTTATTTCCTATACTTAATGATTTTCTGTCCAGCCTGAGGGAACATGACTCTGCAGCCCAGACCTGGGAATTGTTGCTAGGTGTGGTGTGCTGCTTGTTTAATAGTAGGACAATTTCTGGTGTTTCAAGGGTGAGATGTCTGCTTGTTGGTAGAATGTACTTGTGTATTCTCTGGTATGGATAACTTTTACTTATTTAAAAAAAAAAAAAGCCCAGTCATGCAAGCCATTGTTTTAAAATGTTTATTTTTTAGATTTTTATTTGTATGTGTGTTTTCCATGATGTGACAAGTGCTGGGAAAAATGCCAGCTTACATAGCCTGGGAGAGACCTTGTCATATTGTAATTACACATGACTCAGATTGCAAGAGAACATTTCTCTGTTCATTGGGAACAGTTGTAAGTTCAAGCAACACCAAACATGCCAGTCATTCCTGTGACTGATTTCAGTTTATTGAAATAAGACAATTTCAAAATTACAACAATGATGATAGAAGAGGCGTCCCAGAAATTTCTTCATCTACTCCTGCCCTTTTAAGGTCCTGCATCATAGTGGCAGGATAAAATCTCACTAATGAAGGGAATGCCAGTCTGACTTAGTGAAAAGTCTAAACTATGGATGGTTTTAAAAGAAATGTAGTTTAAAAAACCCTACTTTCAAGTAGTATATATTGTAAAAGAGTGTATTAGTAGATAATATAAAATTATACTGAATATGCTATGTCTCAGATACATCTAAGGATCTATAGCATATGAATACATGCTTTAAGAACACAGCATTTGCTGGACCTACAAGTTGATTTAGTCATTAATTTGTTGTTTTGAAAAACCTGATTTCCTTTTACTTGAGACTTTGTAGAGGAAAAAATGACAAAACTTTGAACTTTTTACTTAATTAGAATTACATATCCCTTTTTTTGAGTTTTAATTTGATATGGTCAAATGAATGAAGTTTTACTCTTCCGCTAATACATGTATAGAAGACCTGAATTTGAAAACTAGTTATAGTCAGATTTCTTGTCCTACATTTTGGTCAAATGATGTTGTTTGGAATCTAGAACATCTACTGTTGAGGAAGCAGGCAGATGGTGCTGTCATTGTTAAAATTATGTAGATATAGAAAATACAATAAAACCTCCATGCTTATTTATTTGAACTGGATTTATAATATTCTACTCTGACCATGTATAAGGCATATTCTCAGTACTTCATGTTAAATATTAATGCCTTCATTTGCAGTAAGATGTGAATTTGAGTGAACTTTCTTTCTAATTATAGCTATTTCTAGCATCGCAATCTGTTCAGTTGACATTTATGATATTAAATCTGTTGCTTATTATTTTCTGTAAGCTAATTTGATGGCTAGTAGTATAATTCTGTAAGCTAATTTGACTACTGGTATAATTTAATGGCTTTTCAGTTGAAGCTACATCTTTTTTGGGGAGAGCAGAATGAGAAAAAAAGCGGGCAAAGAGGAAACTAGAAAAGCATAAAACAATTAATCTAAGCCTAAAAGATGTGCTTCGATTTAGCATTTTCTAATCCTGACTTGAATCTTTAATGTTGAATTTATATGACAACTGATGTTGGCAATTTTTTATAAAGCACCTAGAATTGGGGAGGGAGAACCTTTTCAGATGTTTGATTGCATTCACATTGTTTTTGGAGTCCTAAGTAAGGTTTTCAAAAAACTTTGCTGTAAGAAAGTAATGATGGGTAGTAGCATTTTGAAGGGAAAACTAATGGTTTCTACTTAAAAAGTAACAGTATGTTAAGGTGATGATGTGGTTTTCATCAATTCATATATGTTGATCTTAATTCTATGAACGTCATGCAATGGTCTTTCTTGTAGTCTGTTGACTTGAATCTGTGCGGTGCTGGTTTATTGCTTTTTTCCCCCATGAAGAGCTAGTCACATAAAAAGGAGGCATTTCATTTTGTCCAATATAATATTAAAGGTTTCATAGTCTGACAGTTATATTTTTTCCTTTTTGATAACCTTTCCATGTAAACAGGTATCATAGCACACTTTATTTTTTCGATGGTTGGGGAGAATGCTCCATGACCATTGATCTTTGTTCTTCTAACCATTTACCATTACAGTATCTATTCCTATATAGGTTTGTCAGTATGAATGAAAATATTTGCTTTTCTGTGTTTTCTTGTCAGTGTGTGTAGGTAGAAATAACTAGTGGGGGTGGGATAGTGGGACAAGGTTTAATTATACCAATTTTGCATTTTGGAAGAAACTTTTATTTTAAAATTTTACTTCCATTCATTAAAACATTTGAAATATGCCAGGTCTTTGAATCATAGTGCTTTTGCATTATCCTTTGACAGTTTTCTTTTCTTATGTTGTGCTTTTCTTTGCTTTTGTTACAATCTTCTCATCTATTTGAATCATGTCCACCTCCCCACCAAGAGAAGACCATGTATCATATAGAATAAAAGATCTATTTTTACCTTAGATTCTTAGAATCCTTAGAATTATTAAAATGTTAGTTACATTATAGCCTGAACTGTATTTATTACTTCATAACTTATATCACTTAAATGTTTTATTTTTAATTTTAGATATTATTAAATTATCCAGTGTCCTTTTTATTTCTAAATGTTATTAATGTCTTAAATTGTTGGGCAGACCATGATTTGCCTAAAAGTTGTCACAGAGAAATAGTTACATATTTTCCAAAGAAAAGTGATCGATATTTTCCTCCAAATCCTTATGTAGTTTTAAACCTGAAATGTGAATGGAAATGAAATTTTTATTTTAGATCCCATGACAAAGAAAAATAAAGATACAGGAGCCAATTTAGACCATGGCTTGGCATATGAAATTCTAAAACATCTTTGAATCTTGTTCTTTTTATTAGACAAATAAACTTGGGCAAGTCACTTAATTATGATGTCCTTTAATGTTCTCCCATATAAAATAAGGGGATTGGTCTAGGTGACCTTTAAGGTATCTTTCTGTTCTAGGATCACTAAGATAGCTTCCTGTTGTAATTCTATGAATTCTGTGAACAAGAAGAAAGTTCACTGCTTACTTGTTATTAGAAATAATGTGATATTTCTTTCATGCTTCCAATATGCTATTAAAATCTTAAAAATCTCTTTTAAAAGGGCATCAAAAACTTTGAAGATCTTGTATATGCTATAACTAATCATATTTGAGGGAACATTTCAGTATAATGTTTATTTGGCCAACAAATGTCTGGTGAGTGTGTAAGTTGTATAAGGTACTATGTGCCTGCTGTGTGTGCTCTACAAAGAAGTATAGACAGGACATTACTCCAAATAAAATTTTATTTGGAAAGGCAATAACAACATTATGGATACTTATGAAAAGGTAACTAAAAATAGCAGGTAGCATTTTGCTTACTTTATACATATTCAGTTATTCAGTTAAATCACTATTGAGAAATGTTCATAGTTCAACCCAGAAGAATAATTAGAGTCTTTATGAGAAGGTAATGAAAGAACAAACTTATTTTTTCTATTCTATGATCTGTGCTTTTGATTTGCTCCCTATTCTTTCCTGCCTTATGCACACACTATTCTCTCCCATCCATCTCACCCTTCCCCATTCCTAGTTTGAGATTCTCCATATGGTTTAAAAAAGAAAACAAAACAAATAACATGGTGTGTGTCTGTATGTAAGTAAAACAGTTGAAATTAAGTGACTTTTCATTAACTGTTTTCTGATCACCCCAGCTACTAGTCCCATATCCCCAAATTACTTTATATTACTTTATATAAACTTTGTATTTTGTACTTAACATATTTGTTTACCTGATTGAAGATTTTTTTTCTTTTTTCCTCACTTATACTCAACCTAGCATCTGGCATATAATAGGGTATATAATAAATGAATGACTGATAGGTATGTATTATTGCCTTCCAAATTCAAAACTCTGAATGAAATGCTTATTTTTCCTCCACAGTTTTGAAAATTGTGAAATATATTTTAGATTATTTTCAGAGGAGAGAAACAAAAGAAAATATCAATTTATGGTGTGGTGAATGCTTGACTGTTGGTTTAAAAAAAACAAACCAAAACAAAACAGTCTTTGAACATTTCCCAAAGTCAGACTCTAGGAATGTACCTATTATCACTGGTCTGATGGGGAAACTAAAACAACCTTGTAGTTATAGTTAAATCTATAAGAAGAATGATGAGATTGATGAATATCTGAATCATAGGGTTTAGTTAACATGAAATAACAATATTATTGTGAAAAACATGTTCCCTCAGGTTTGTTTCAGGCTGAAGTCACGATTTATTATATAAATGATGTTAAGGGTAATATACTGATTTCTGCCTGTTAACCAATAAGGTGTTAGTTGTGTTGAAGTAGCAGAGACATATTTTGGTCAAGGAAAGGAGAAATCCAATTCTACTTGTTGAAACTTGTAGTCCTTCTTTCCCTTGATTTTAATTTGAATATGGAAACATACAATGTTGCCCTTATAGGTGTCATTTTTTTAATTGCTTAAAAAAAAACTGCTTGTAATTAAATATGCAGCATTATTTTTATGGTTCACCACTTCAGTTAAAACAACTTTTCATTATTCGTTAGCCATCCTTTGTTAGTTTTTTATTCTGATTATCTTGGAAGAAAGATCTGCTACTAAAACTTGGACCTTGTACCACTTAGCCATTCTGTGTCTTGGTTTCCTCATCTATAAAATGAGGATGTTGAGCAATGAATTTTAAGGTCCCTTCCACCTGTGGCCTTGGTTTCTGTGAAAAATCATTTGTGTGCTTTAGTCATCTGTTAATGTTTTTGATGTGGGTTTTCAAAGAAAAAGACTGGAATTTATATGAATTAGCGAGTCCTTAAATGTTAGTAACTAGCACCGAATTCATTTGGGCATAAAATTGAACTGGGATATTCAGGTTTTAACTCCTTCAGAGATGTAAGGCTATGTCTGTGGTCTTTTCATGCTTAATATTTGCACACAATAATGAAGTTACAGATTCTAAAAAGAGTTGGAAGGAATCTCAGATTATCTAACTTAAATTTCTAAAGGAAGCAAGATTGCTTTTTGTAGTATTTTCAACAAATGATCATTCAGACTTTTTTTTTTTTTTGACTTGTGGGGTCCATTTATTGAGTCTAATTAGAATTATAACCAAATGTGTATATGGATGTATGTATGCGTGTGTATACACACATATTTCATTACTGAAATTGCTTTCCCATCTTGAAGTGGAAATATAATCTTAACAAAACTATTACTTTTTCAAAAAGTTCTTTGAATCTTGAAGGGAAGAGTGTCTTTGCATGGGCTATTTGTCTTTGTAGCACTGATAGCTATCCTTTTATGAGAGATAATAATTCATTTTCTTGGAGGTATTTTTCCTCCCTAAAGGTAGAATCTATTATAATTTTTCTTAAGTATCAATAACAGCAGTAGATTATAGAGGTAATTTATAATTTGCCCATTATTATCTGTAGGCCTAAATTTAGACTACATTGTACCTTTTAATCTGCCCAATACTACTCTTTTTAGCTGTGTGATTATGCTAGGGAACTATTAATTTGGATTATTGAAAAACAGACTTACTGTGGGTTTTTTTTTTAATCAATCATACTTTTCTCCTCCCCCCAAAAATACTTCATTAATATGAGTGGTTGAATAATGAAAGCCTTCTTTTTTGGGGGGGGAGGTGGAAACCATTTTACTCAGCTTTTTCCTTGCTTTTGATTTCTCCCTACCTGATCTATTATTAGCAGCTGTTTCAAGATGACTACTCATGAAGATAAGAGAGTTGGCTATTGGGATTTGGTTGTTTTTAGTGAGGTAGAGAACTTTGAAAAACATAGGTGTTCAGATTCTGTTTATCTTTTAGATGTTTTGAGTATTCGTTTCTTTTGTTGCTGGTCCTTGAATGTATGGATGCAAACAAAACTTACTTAAACACTTCATTAAAAAATATAATGACATGGTGTAATATCAAAGTCAAATTTATCTTTGTGTTGTATAGAGGTGAAAAAACTGAAGTTATCTATATTGCTAGAACTGACTTTCAGACTCTTCTGGGATCTAAATGATCTGTTCTTTATTATTATCTTTTGAAATGTTATTCGTATTGAGTGTAGATCCCCTTTTTTCTTAATTGATGTCTACAATTTTATTTTGTTAATTAAAAAATTCTTTTTGGCTGCATATAATTTAAAAGAAGGCACTGAAAGTCAGAAAAAGAAATCTGCTTTTATGTTATTGAATACAAGCAGAAAGAGGGAGGGTAGCATTGCTGAACTGATTTTTCCTACTTCCCACCACTTATTTATTATGTAACTTATTTATTATGTAACCAACTAAAGCTCAATTTTTTCTATATTGCTAGTAGTTGACTGCATGATGTATAAACAAACTCCATGTGAAATTTATAGGAAATATCTTGGCTACCAAGAGACCATTTTTCTGAGTGTGTTAAAGCTTAATTAAAACAGCTGTTGATCTTTGCTTTTCTGCCCTTCCTGAAGACCTGCTTTGTTACTACTTTTTTTTGCATTTTAAAAATTAAGTAAAATTTTATGGATGTGGAAATTTTGCTTATTTTAGATTTAATGAAAACTAACTTTTAAAGATAGAGAGAATGGATTTCTTGCTTTGGCACAATAAAGCTGATTTCGTAGATCAGTAATATACTTTTTGAGTTATATTTATTTTCATTTCTAAAATCAACAACCCAAGGACATGAAAGAGTTGACTTTAATGGTTGTTGATATGATTTGTTCATTAAATGGTATTTTGTGTTTTCTAATTAGAGCATTTATTGGTAATGAGTTGGAAAGAGATGGTGACTTAGAAAACTTAAGATCTCTAGCATCCAAACTTCATTCTAGTCAGTAAATTAAGTGTATATCGACCTTTCCTACAGAAGATTCCAATAAAAAGTTTAATTGATTGATCAAAATTTCACCTGTTTTACAGATCAATAGTGAAATAAATCATTAAAAAATTGGTAGCAGTGGGGAGAAATGGAAAGAACACGGAAAAGACATGGAGAACTTCTAAACTATATGTTTTTCATTTATTACAATTGACTAACTTCTTGATGTATTGGTATGATTTATGCCATCCATCACTTGCTGATGGATGTATAAAGTGTTTGCATTTGTATTTCTCCAATCTGTGTATTTTGTTATTTGTGTGTGTTAGGAATTCCCTGTAATCTCTGAGCACTGAAAATCTCAACAATTTTTAAATGTATTTCAGAATTCTAATAGAAATTGTTGAAACAATAAATTCTGATGTTTACTTGCAAAGTCTTCATGTACGGTTGCAATTATTTTTTCTCCCAATAAACAATGATTGCAGTTGGTTTAAAGGCATGTTATTTGATAAAGATAGTTCTATCTACCTGAAGTATCTATAATGTCTTGACAGGAATCTTAAATTCGTTTACCTGGAACATGACTGTGAGAAACTTAAAAAAAGAAAGTTCCTAAAGACTGAACATTAGGAAATAACAAAAATCCTTTCCTTTGTTTTTGACCATTACATTATATATGTTAAACATGTTTACTATATATGTCCTGTAAGTTTAAAAATGTTTTTAGGAAATTATTTGATTTTTAAAAATTGATTTAGAATATTCCGCTGACATTGCTTTAGCTAGAATTGTTAATCATCTTGCAACTTTTTCATATATCCAATTCTGTAGCTATGTTGAACATTGAATTCAGTTGCACTGTTATAAATATATACAGGGATTTTTGTGGTAGATTATTTTACAATAAAAATGATTACTATATTTTTAATGGGAACATGAGTAATAGGTACTCTACCTTTCTCTGAGAAGCTTTTTAATATTTCACATATTTTAGATGAAAACCATCTTTGAATATTTTCCTGAAATACTTCATAGCCCATGTGTTTGATAATTGTAATTAATTTTTAAAAGGAGAAATATCTATCATTGTGTATATGGTATATTTATTTTTGTTATTCTGTAATTGGAATGAGATAGCATTTTTAAAAAAGCTTAAAGTTTGAGTGCAACTTTAACTTTAAAAGCCTATGTGCTGAGAGGCTATTGATCTTGATGGATATAGTACTGGCTGTAGAAGCCAGGAAGATCTGGCTCTCTGACCAGGGAGTAAGTCACTTAAGCTTGTATGAAGTAGTGGTAGAATTTGCAAAGAATATGCTGACTTGGATTAGTAGCAGCAGCTTCCTTACCTGAGAGTTGCTTAAATCATTGAAATCATAGCTGTTTAGTGCTTTCACCCCCATCTAAAAATTTTGAGGCTTAATATTTAGTTCATATTGCTTTAAATTATATTTTAATAAGACTTTTGAAAAAAAATAAAATAAAAAAAAAGACTTTTGGATATGTGTATCTTTGTAATTTCATTTGTCTATTGAAGGAAATGTTTGAGGAATAAATTCATAAATTTGTTAGAAAAAATTTTTACATGGTGTTACTAACATGATGGGTGGCACCTGCAGTCTGAATCCATAGACTTTTCTGTTTCATGTGGTTTGCTTATGCTGTATTATGTACTTTATTTATTTATTTTTTTTAGCTATTTTCAAAATATATGCATGGATAGATTTCAACTTTCACTCTTACAAAACCTTGTGTTCTAAATTATTTTCTCCCTCCTTTCCCTTCTTCCTCTCCCTTAGAAAGCAAGTAATCTAATATATGTTAAACATATGCAATTCTTCTATACATATTTACACAATTATCATGCTGCATAAGAAAAATCAGATTGTATCATGTACTTTAAATCTCGAAAAATGAATATTACTGCTTGAGACCTGAAAATGACTGGTTATTAATAACATTTGTTTTGATTTGTATTTGTATATTTACTTTTTGGCTATGGGAAGATACTTTTATTGGGTGAAATTGTGCTTATGATTTTGTTTCTCATGGATGGGCCTCACTCATGTTGGTTAAACATGAAATAGTGAAATAAGGAATAATTTTGTGAGTATAATATCACTAGAGGAGAATCTTAAATTGTATTTGGGAACTGATTGAATACATATAACACACAAGAATTTTGTTTTTGAATGTGATAAATTAGCCTCCTTAATTTTTAGTTGGTTTTAGTATATTTTTAGTAAACTTTAGCAACATGAATAACATGAATGTTATATTCCGTAACAAAGCTTAAATTATATTCCGTAACAAAGCTTAAGGTATTGGATACTGAAAATGGGAATAATTTTCTAGAGTATTCAAAGTTAGTGGCAAATGTAAAATTTATCACAAAAATAAGACACAATATAAGAACAGATGCAAAAAACTTAAGTAATAAGCATATATGTTTATGCAAATACTCAAAACAAGAAGTGTGTGTGCTAATATACATACGTACGTATATGTATATATAATGGAAGCATAGTTCATAGTGAGAAGGGGCCTAAAGGACAAGCTGTTCTGTACTTAGAGTTGGAAATAACTTAAGGCTTTCTTTACATTATTGTAAAAAAAAAAGACATTATTTTTACTTTGGCATGCTTAAAAATTAAAGGGCAAGTGATCCAAAAAGAATAATCTTGAAATTCAATAGTAAGAAAACTACTTGATACTTTGGGCTGGAGGCCAGCAAACATAGGGCTTTCATTGAGTGTGGGCCATAGGCAGGCCTAGAATTTAAAGAGACAGGGTACCTTAGAAGAGAAGAATGTCCTGTATTTGCTATTTGTAGAAAAAAAAAGAGTTTTAAAAGTTCTCTAGAGACTTTTTGTTGGATGATCTTTTTAAGTGGGAAGATACAGGGACATTTTCCTAACTCCTGCATTTTCTTTTTTGTGAAGTTGAGTACAACTTACTTAAAGAGCAAAAAAATGTTCAAATAAGGAGTAGTAATGTGTAGTTTTAAATAGGTTCTTCTAAATTCTTTTCTATATTAATCATTCAGTTTAAAAAGAACAAAAAAACTCCCTATTTTCTGTATACTTTTCTTAAATAAGAATTTTAAAGTGCCTACTATGCTCCTCAGGGACAATCTTTCACAAAATAGTTTTTAAAAGATTTGAATAACTTAGACTCTAAATTCTATCTAGGTCATCATTTCCTTTTTATCTTAAATCTCCATGGGGATAGAACCAGTGCTTTCTTGCTAGCTATATGCTGTGAGAACTAGGACTTGTGTGTAACGTTAAATTTTTGCACAAAATATGCAGTTGACAATTTAGTATAATTCAATTTCCTTATTTATTTATTTTTAAGAAAAATCGTTTCAGTGACATGACCATAAAAGAACTTATGGAGTAACTTCTCAAAGTTTGAAGGGTATTAATTATGAATTTTAAATTTAGTTGTAAATGAAGATTTTATATATATGCTTCAAATTTGGCAAGGTTTCAATATGACTACCTATTGTGTTTCATTTAAATATAATTTAAACTAATCATAAATGCAGGTCATTTAGGTTAAAATAATTTTTATTTGTTGTAATTTTCCTTTTAGTTTTTCATCATTAAAACACCTAAATTGTTACTAGTTAAAAAAAAAAAAGGAAAAAGAAAAAAGAAAAAGAAAAAAAACCAAAATTAAACAAAAATCCTAAATTTGTTAAAGAAAAAATTTCCCAAATGTTTGTTTTCCTACTTGAGTGATAACAAACCATATTCTTAAATATTCAGGATAGTGTTGAAAGTTTACTTCCTCAAATCCCAATACCTTTGCAGGACATGTCATAGGATTTTATTTGACTAAAATCATTGTTGGATTAATATTTTCTTTAACAATATGGCAATATGATTGCCTATATTAAAAACACAGTCTGACCAAAAAGAGGTTGAAACAGTTGGATTCATGCCAATTAATACACTTAGTTTCAAACTAATTTGGGGAGATTTGTTCTAGCATGGATCTTGTCATGATTCCAATGAGAAATGAAGTAAGGGTTTTAGTCCTTTGGAACTTTGATTATTTTGCTTTCTCATCTTTACATGATTTCACCCCCATCTCCCTTTTTATCATTCCCATTCTTTAGAAAATTAAGATTAATAATTTATACTGTAATAGAATGAAAAGCTTTTGTTATCATTTATTTGTCCTTTTCAATTGTTAGTTCTCACCTATGACATTTATCAGAGAGCATCTTAACAGATGCTAGAAATAGTATGATGACTTATTGTTTTTGTTATTTAAAAGTAACAAAAACTTATTATTCATTTTAGGAGGAAAATTAGAATCTTAGAGAAATTCAGTTAGATTTTTTTTTTTTATTTGAATTTTTGGGAATACACAAAATTGAGAGATTTGTTTCCATGTGAATTCTGGCAAAGACTTGTGGCTTAATAATTTGTGTATAACAATGAATCAATATGTATGTGCCTTTAATTTTTAGACTAATTCTATTTCTTGGGTAGCTAACTTTCCCAATAATTAGTTTTTGCAAATGGTTTTTTTCTATAAGGCAGAATGTTAAGTGTCTGAGCTTTATCTTGTGTAGCTCATGCCTCAACATTGAAAAAGTAACTGAAGATTATACACGTGAACAAAAAGTTAATAGTTGGCAAAAATTATGCCAACTATGCTATAGATTAATTTTGTTTGTATCATCCATTCGAATGGCAGAAAATGAAATAGAAATGATCTGGTTACTAAAGACCAGCACTGTATTGAGTCACTTGAACTTTTGATACTATAGTTTAAGGGATAGTTAAACAGCTGCTATAGATTTTTGCTCAGTGCCTTTGCAAAATTTGTTTGATCTTGTTAGTTTTAGATGCTATCATCTCTATTTAACAGAGATATTTAGTGGGTTAGGTAGGAATTTTCCATGATAATGATTTGAACCGCTGATTTGCAGGAAGTAATATGACAGAAAATGAGTAACTTGAATATTTCTTTGTGACACTAAATCTTGGAATGTGATAATTTCAGAAATCTTTATTTTCACAAGTGCTAATATTTCAAAACTTCTACTTAAGGTAGAAAGTTTTGTGGAGGTTTGTTTGATAATAACTGAAGTTATATGCATAATTAAAAATTGTTTATATTGCTTTGACATCTGGCTGTTTAAACATATCTTTGCAATTTAAGAAGTGTAGAGGAAATATTAATCTATTGACTTAAAAAATCTAGTTGGATGTGAGTCTACAATTAAACAGTTTATCTACTTTGAAAAATTGATGAGGTTAAACATTAAAGTTATGCAGTAATCATTTTTGCATGATGCAAAAGTTTCTCCTATTAACTGGGAAGTTAAGTAAGCAATAAAAATCCTTTCTTTTAAAGGCTGTACAAGATGGGATTTTGGAATTCACAACTTTGTGATTAGATCAGTGTGTTTGCCTCAAGGCTTCATCATTACTGAAAATTTCTGTTTCTTTGTTTGAAAATAATACTACTTAAAAATTATATCTGGCCTTGGAATAGTCATATGAAAACTACTGAAGCAAATTACAAGTGGTTAAGATTTTCATGCAATCAAGATGCTAAAGATAAATTACAGTGTTTTAAAGAGAAAATTCAATGTCATTTTGCATAAAAGTTTAGTGGTTTGTTCATTAATCTAAAATAACTGGCTTATAAATACTTTATCAGTGATAAAACTGCTCAGCATGTAAAATGAGGAGTAGAAGGGCACAAAGGCTTATTGCAAATTAAGGGCACAATGAGTACTAACGGACTTTCCAGCCATCTCCAGCTGTGAGATTATTATAGTTTTTGCAAACCCTTTTCTCTCAAAACTAAATCAAGAATGGTAGACTCCTGATAAAAAGAAGTGTATAAAAGCCTAACTAATCCTTAGATGAGTTACTTCAAACGTGCCAAGATAGAATAAAGTCAGTTAATAGCATGGATTAAAGGTTACTCTATATGCATTTTTATCACTCATGTTTAGAATTTTGTTGTATGTTAATGTATTTAGCCAACCTTTTTTTTTCCTAAGGGAAAAAAAGTGAGGAAATAAAATTAAATGTGAAGGATTGCATAATCAAATTATGAGAAAATTTAGGATCAGGTTGGCCTGCCAGTTTTGATTGCAAAGAGAGGAAAAGCAAGCTATATATAATTGAGTAAACAGTTCTGGACAAGTGGTTTAGATGTTTTGAAATGTCTACTTTTAGGATAAAGAGAATTATTGTGAACAGTTTTATACAGCTATTATCAAACTATATAAATACTTTTATTAGTTTTTTTTTCTTCAGAAATAAGGCCATTTTAGTATTTGCTATACTTATATAGTTACAAATATATGAAAGAGGGAGGAGATTCAGAACTGAAACTGGAATTAATGTTAAAAATACCTACTGTAACCTTTATATTCTAGACTTTTTTTTGGCATAAAAGAATAAGATTGGGGAATATTCTTTATTGTTTCTTTATATACCCCAAAGGATGAGTTCTCCCATGTGAAAGGGTAGGTTATATTGTCTCACTGTTAGCTCAGGGATTAAGTATTCACTACCTGCTTTTATCTTTTGGAATAGTTTTTCCATTAAAACTGGCATATTATAATGGAGCTGCCAGCAGTATTGTATTAAGGAAAATGATTTGGCTTCTTGCCATTGGCAAGAGTGGGGGAAAACCTGAGAAAATATCTGCCACTCTTATTATATTTTAGTGGTTATATATAGCCTTTATAATTTTTTTTGTAATTAAACTTTCAGTGATGGGAGATGTTAAAACTCTTTTCTCCCCCAGTGGCCAGCTCAGTAAAGTCCCAAGCTGTGATCTGCCAAAGGCTATCCTGGAGTTATTATTTATCATCTTACTGTCATGGTTGTGTATTTCAATTGCCATTTTTTTACAGTAAATAATAGTTAGTGGCCAGGCATGTGTCTTAGTGTGTATTTATGTTGATGTAGTCCACCAGCATTTGTTAAGTGTGTATGGTGTGTTGGGCACTGTGCTTAGAGCTGATACAATAAATACAAATAGGATGTGGCTATAAAGTAGTAAGACAGGTTTCTATAAGTTAGACAAGAATCATCTCTCCCCACTCCCTCCACAAGCAAAATAATTTTCTTTGCTATTCAGCCACATTAAAATGGTTCATATCCATTTTAATATTGATTTTTTTCAGGATATTATATAATGGTAAAGCACTAGCATAAATGAGTTTTATGATACTGAAGAAATAAATTTTGTATGGAACACATACAGTACACTATAATCATTTATGTGTCAGGAGAGCAGATCTTTGAGGGAAAAAAAAATATTTTTTTGAGAATTAGGGTGAGCTGGGTCAGGAGAGAGAGTGGATAGATATACTAGATGAATAGTAGGAGGGAGAAATTTGAATTGACCCAAAATTTTGAATCAATACAAAGAACCCAAAGAATGAAGATTTTTCTTTATGGCTGAAGCCCTACCACAATGCTGCAGATTGGTTTGACTTATGTCTGTGTGTGTTTATAGGGCTGGGACATTTTATCTTCTGTGTGTTTCTGTGGAAGTTGTTTTTTAGTAGCGCCCCAAGAAAGAAGTTTTGGAAAATAGCTTTGAAGCCCTGCAGACTAGCTGGGATATCAAAGGACTATGGAATTCAGGAGTCATTGTTTTATGACTTGCCAGGAATCAGACCTATTTGTATAGGTAGCATACAAAATAGCTGTGATTTGACAATTTGGTGCTATTTATACCCATCATAAAAAGGGAAAAGAAAAAGTTAAAGGGGGTATTTTGGAAACAGGAACTAAGCTGTAAATGCAAATTGCTTCACCATTTTCTCAAAGGAACAAAAAAGGAAAGGGAGTTTAGGAAGCTTTTTATTAAAGTTAGATTACCTAGGACTTGTATGCTTTCAGTATATATAATGTATTCACATAAAAACTTAAAGTTTGTTTCTCTTCAAGAGAAATAATTGATTTTTCCTCCTTAAACATTTACAAAATTGTTTTAAGACAGAAATAATGGATAAGAAGAAAGACTCATAGTTCAGTTTCTAATCAAATTATAACAGATACACACTTTTAAAATATAGTTTTTGGAGATGAAAAGAAAATTGATGTTTTACCAATTTTTATGTTTCAAATGAAAGTTGTCTACTGTTAACAAATGTGGAAGACTTTTTCACTTTTTGGAGGAGATAACTTGAGGGGATTTATATTTTTAACCTAATAAAAAGTTTTAGTAGTCTTTAAATGGATAAAAGAAATATGTAAATTTCCGTTTTATTTGACAACCTTATCATATATGTATTCTGAATTCAAAGATGGATACTATATGGAACACAGGTTTCATTAAAGAGAGCATCTCACTATGAAATTTATATTTCTTAGATCATTTTTCACACTTTCTGAGATTTTTAACTTTATCTTTATTCCTATACATGGCAATCAGAATAGGGTTTAGGTGTGGAGATAATTAAATCATGTAGAAGTCTGTGTGTGTGTGTTTGTGTGTGTATATTTTGTGTTTTTAGATATACTTTAAAGAACTTTAAGACTGAAGCCTTTTAATAGATTGTCCCAAGTTTAATGTTACGGCATAAAAACCTTGCTACTGAGCAGAGATTCTTGGAGTCTGGTTTGTAAATTTGTTGGGAATCTTTTGTTAAAAATAATTATTTCAGTGTAATTGTTTCCTTTTGTATTTTTGTGCTTTTAAAAGATTTTTCTGAGTGTATCCTTGACCAGATTGGCAAAGAGAGGTTCATGATACAAGATTAAAAACACCTGATATAGAGCATCTTTAAAATGATTGTTTATAAATGAATTTCAGGGAAAAAAAATCGCATCTTAAGCTACAAATGATCTATAATCTTATTTCTTATCTGTCTGTGTACAGATAGCTTTCCTTGAAGACTGCTCAAGAGGAAGTTCCCTGCCTCCTTTCTTCTCCGAGGTTCCCTTGTATTTGCTTTGTATGAGTTTTGTATATATTTATACATGCACTTGTCTTTCTAGTTAGAATGTAATCTCCTTTAGGGCAGCTGGAATTGATTCTCTTTTGACTTTCAATTCTAAGTTGTTAGTAATAAAGCCTGGTACAATCTTAATGTTTGTGTATTCACTAAAGGGAAAGTAATATCTGTGGGATATTTTCTCTGACACTTTGTCATCCTTTTTATTGGGTCTTACTGATTTTTATTTTTTTTAACAAGATTAAATTCTAAACTTAGCAAAAGTACCCAAATATAAAAATCCAATGAAGTAAAATGGAAAGTGACTGTATGCAAAATCACAAGTCCTAATTATTTATAATTTGTTTAAAAGTGTAAATTGATTTTAATTAAATAACACAAATGACTTTTTTTCTTTTATCTTCATCTGATTTGTTTTTATACCCTTCTTCCCCCTATCCTCATTTCTATAATTGAAAACTACATAGGTGTAATCATTCTGTATATTGCTGTCCTATGTCTGTTTTCTTCAATCAAATATTCTTTCCCTTTGTTTCTCCTGATTCCTTCTCCTTTCCAGGATTTAATATATATAAGCAACATGGTTTAGTTGGTTAAAGTCTGTTCTTATAGCCAGGAAAACTTCACCTGTATTTAAGTACTGTCTCTGACAGATTCTGATGGTGTCATCTTGTGAAATCATTTTACTTATTAATCTCTAGGTATGTATCTAGGGTCACTAAACTTTATATGTATTCCTGTGTTGCATATTGACACCCCCCCCCCATTGACATTGTATTGATATTGATATTCTTTTTTTTTGTTATATCTCATCATTATATTTAAAAAAATATTTCTCTATTTATATTTGAATCTGGTTTTGTGGAATGGCAATTGGACTCCAATTAGACTCAGCTGTAGGCACCTTTTTAATACTAGGAATGGTAGAGAGATTGCCAACCTGCCTATCATAGCTTAAGTTACTATAAATATTTTTGTAATTTTCTTTTTCCATTTATTAAACCCTTAGGTTATAGAGCTTAGAGCTCTAATAGTAGGATAACTGGGTCAGAGAGTATGAACAGCTTTCTTGCTTTTCAAAGATATTCCATTTGACAGATCTATTAGCACCTACTGCTAGTATGCTTATATTTTTAGGAACATGCAAAAATAGAATTTTATTGTTTTTAAGTATTTTTGCCAATTTTCTGATTCCAAGGTGTTCCAAAGTTTTTTTTAATTTTAATTTTTTTCTCTTATTAAGGTTTCAGTTATTAACTCACTTAGTGTTTTAAATGGATATTGACAATTTGTTTTATTCTTTAAGAAAAAACTAAATTGTCTATGTTCTTTTACTATTGGAGAATAAATCTTGTTCATAAATTTGCTGATTCCATATAATTTTGAGGTCATGCTATTTCCTAATTAATTTGTATTTTGTGAAAAGATTTTTAAAAAATAGAATGAAATCCATTTATTTTTGTCTTCTATTTCAGTTTGTTTAGTAGGTATGAATTGTCCTTTCTTCCATGTAAAGTAGTTTTATCACTCTAGTTCTAAATCCTTTATGAGCCTAGTAACTTTCCATTAATTTATTTTCAAGCCTTATTGCTTTGGTTAAGTAACATTTTTAAACTATGTCAAATAGTAATGGTGGAGGTAGATTATTCCTTTTTTGTAGGAATGACACAAGTTTCTCTAGTAGTTTTTCAAAAATTGTCAAGAGGTGGAATAGTTAGGGTTTTTCTTATTGAGATGAATTGTCTTGATTTTTTTTTCCTTAAAATTGAATTATCTTTGATACAAGTCCCTTTTGATTAGACAATATTTTGATGTATTGTTATAGTCTTTTTAACACTAATATTTCTTCATTTATGTTAAAATGAGTGACATGGGATAGGGAATAATATGTAAGATGAAGAGAGAGCAACATCTGGATTCAAAATTTTAGGAAGTCTAAATGTCTGAGGGCAGATTTGAACTCAGGTCCTCCTGACTTCAGGGCTGGTGCTTTACCCACTGTTCCGTCTAACTCCCCTCCCAATGCTTTTTTATAAAATGGTTTCTTAGTGTCCTTTTTTATCTCTCCATTTAACATCAATTTATTTAATTACTGTTTTTTGTCAATTTGGATATTTTATAATTTTGTTATTTTCATCCATTTCTTTTAAAGTCTCAGTTTTTTGATGTTTACTTGTATGCAATACTTTAGATTTTCTCTTATGTACATTGTGATCATTCCTTTTTGATACTAATAATTTATTTTCCTCTTTTTTTTTGCTTAAATATGAAAACCTGTAAATTTATGATGGCTCTTCCACTTCTTCCCACAACTCTTAGTTTGATTTATCAATTCATTGGTTTCTTTTTTCTCTGTCTTACTAGTTTATCCTTTATTTGAATAATCTCCTTCTTTGCATTTTTTTCTATTAACTTTTTATGGCAGTTAGGTGGTGAAGTGATTAGAGCTCTGACTAGAGTTGAATGACCAAAGTTGAAATATGGCTTCAAAAGCTTACTAGCTATGTGACCTTCCACAAATCATTTAATTTTGGCTTGCCTCAGTTTGCTTTTCTGTACCATGAGCTGGAGAAGAAAATAGCAAACCACTCCATTATCTTTGCCAAGAAAACCTCAAATGGGGTCAATAAAGAATTGGACACAACTGAAACAATTAAACTATAAATCAGTCACTCAGAGATCTTTTAAGTTTGTAAAAGAGAATCTCCTTCAAGATTTGGACTTTTTGCCATAAATTGTGAAGTTACTTTAAACATTAAATTCCTATTTTATTTTTGTTTTTGAAAAGTATGTTTCACTGGAAAATTTTTACATAATCCATACTGTTTATTTTATTCCACAAGATTTTGCAAAATCTTGCAATAGTCAAATCAATGAATTTTTTTCTCCCCCAAATGTGATGTTTTTCCCCCCTGACTTTTTGTGGTAGTGTATATTCCTCTGTAATTGTAATTAGGAGAGTAGTTTACAAGATTATTTTTAGTAAATGTTTGATTTGTCTATCCATTTTCCATATTTATATACCTGGGGTCACATTAAAAATTTCTCAGGTGAAAAGCATCACAAGTGGAAAAAGTTTTAAGAACCCCTGGTGTATGGAACATCAAACTTAGAATCAGGAACCTCATTTCTCTTATCCTGAAAGTTGGGGGTTGCAGTACCTATATTTTAGTATCTTTGTGAGTACAAATGAAAGAATGTTTATAAAGTGCTTTGTGAATATCAGTCATTATCATCATCAATTATTGGGTTATCTCTTTGTCTTATAGTTTTTAAAACTTGTCAGTATTATTTGTTTGAGTTCAATATTTTTTTATTAGTATCCTACAAATTCAGTTAACTAACAACCTGTCCCTTGTTTGTATTTTTTTAAATAATTTTTCTTTTCTCCAGATTGGTTACTTTTTTTCTTCTTCACTTGAAAATCTTTTGTTTCCAAATATTCCTTGTTCATTTTCTCTACTGAAATAAACAGTTTTATCTGTTACATGGTTGTGCTTATGTCTTCCATCTTATTTTTAAAAGCCTTGAGTTTATATTTTTTGTGATTTAGTATTTAATTAGAGATGATATATTAATTTCTTATGATTTTTTTCCCATTAATTTCTTCATGTTTTTTAATATATTTTGTTGTGCCTTGAAAATTTGAGCTTTGGTTCTGATAGAACAATACTTTTGATGACAATATATTACATTTTTGATTATCCTTAAAATTTTTGTCATTGGTAACCTTTGATTTGTTAGTTTTAATAATTAGTTTTTCTTGTGATGATTTGTATCTTTTTATCTCTTCTGGAACTTCACAGGGTTTTTTAGGGAAATGTTGTATAGTTTTAATCTGCTATGATTGTAATACCTTTTGTAAGACCTGTAGTTTTTACTACTCTAAATATCCTTATTTTAGACTTATTTCATTAAATTAACAGTGCAACTTAAGCAGCTATTCTTTTTTTTTTTAGAATTTTTTTCCACAGTATATATGCATGAGTAATTTTTTTAAATAATATTATCCCTTGTATTAATTTTTCCAAATTATCCCTTCCCTCCCTCTACTCCCTCCCCCCCATGACAGGCAATCCCATACATTTTACATATGTTACAATATAACCCAGATACAATATATGTGTGTAAATACCATTTTCTTGTTGCACATTAAGTATTAGATTCCAAAGGTATAAGTAACCTGGGTAGATAGACAGTAGTGTTAAGCAGCTATTCTTTAATTGTGTTACATATAAATGGTGATTTCTATTAATTTTTTTGTTATTTAAAAATAACCACAAACTCCTCCCTCCTTCCCCACCTTTGAACTTTTTCTCATTTAGATATGTCATTGTTAGTCTTATAAGTTGATTTACTGGGTCAAAGAGTACAATCACTTTTCTAGTTCTCAGTCTGTATTTTTTTTTTAAATTCAATAGTTTTTTATTGTTTTAATTACATAAAAAGATAGTTTTCATCATTCATTTTTGTAAGATTTTGAGTTACAAAATGTTTTCTCCTTCCCTTATTTATCTCCCCCTCCTCAAGATAATAAGGCTATACATTTTCAATCATTTTAAACATGTTTGCATAATAGTCATTTTACGAAAGAAAATTTTAAAACAAAGGGAGAAAACCATAAGAAAGAATAAACAGACAAAAAAAGGGGAAAATAGTATGTTTCCATTTGCATTCAAATCCATCCAAATCTATTGGAATTGTCTTGCATCAGTGTATTGTTGAGAAGAGTCAAGTCTATCCTAGTTGATCATCACATAATCTCAAAGTATAAATGACTGCAAATGTTAGTTTGAGATACCTGTAATAACTTTATTGTAATGTGACCTTCCACTACCAGTGTATATTTTTGTTGGTGACAAAAGTTAAAGGTCATTATTCCTGTCATTTGTTACCTATATTCATAATATAAAGACATGGTTAATGTTAGTAACAGTAATGTTAGTAGAGAAAATGAAGATGTAATCCTCCTCCACTTTAACCCCCTGGAATCTATCCATGGACCCTTTGACAGGAAGGGTAGGGGAAGGATAATCCATGAAATCAGGTTTAGAACTCCTGTTTTATGTTTTATAGATAGCAAATGTTTATAAATGGCTTTAGAAATAGTATTTTCCATTAAATCACAACTCAAGGAGTGTTAGTATAAGTTGAGATGCTGGTTTGTGAGATTCTGGAGCTTTTATCTATCCCTTCATTGGTAGAAGTCATCAAATGAGCAAGAAGTGAAATACCAGTATAATAAATTTCAATTGCATAGTGATTTTATGAAGAATGGACAAAATTGAAACTGCCTATAAAACAAAAAAAAATAGTTTAAAGAAAAACCTTGTTTCAAAACTAATTTGACATCCTAAGATATTTTAGGGTCATCATTACAAATAAGAATTATTATTTAGACATGTAAATTCATGGCACTATGGACTTAGCACAGCAATACTGCCCATGGGGTTTTCTTGACAAAGGTACTAGAATGCCTAATGGATTAAGGCATAGGTTACCTTGCCCAGTCATACAGCTAATAAGTATCTGAGATTAGATTTGAACTCAGGCCTTTCTGACTGCAGGCCTATTGTTGTATATAATATGCTATCCATCTGTTTCCCTTGATAGATAGGAACAATTGATTAGACTCTCTTTATCAATGAAGGTTGCTGCTTTCTTTGCAGTTTGTAGTTTTAAAGCACTCTCTGGAACCTTGAGAGGTTAAGTGATTTGGCTTGGGTAATATAACAAGTATGTGTCAGAATCCAGACTGGAGTCTCTTTCTGATTCCAAGTTTAAATCTATATTCACTACATCTACACTGCTCATCCTTCATAACAAATATCCATCAGTCCTCTGTGTTACTGCAGAAAGAAATGTCGTCGTTTGACATGGATAAACAGAAATAAACTATCCTTAGAAGTTGTATTCATATAATATTTTTCTTTTTTTTTTTCTTTTGAGGCTGGGGTTAAGTGACTTGCCCAGGGTCACACAGCTAGGAGACCAGACTTGAACTCGGGTCCTCCTGAATTCAAGGCTGGTGTTCTATCCACTGCGCCACCTAGCTGCCCCATCATATAATATTTTTGAGCTTCTTTTGAATTCTTTTCTACTATTTTTCAAATTAAAAAAAAAAAACATGCAGGGACATCTAAACTGAACCTGCATCATTGGAATAGTAGTCAAGGTAATAGCCTGTAATGCTGCAAAGAAAATTTTTTGATTTGTCTAGATTGGCCATTTTACTTATCAAATTCAGTGGATAATTGCTCAGTTTTCCTATTTAGGAACAAGCTTTCAAGAGGCTTTCCTTTTTACCCCCTTTTTTCTCTCTCTTTTTTTCCTTCCTTACTCCTCTCTCTTTTTATACCTTCTCTCTCTTCTTTGAGGAATGAAGGTGTGTATATATACATATGATCTTTCTAGATAGTAAAGTGCTAAAACTGTATAGATTTTCTTAGTGTATTAGGTAATTGGCTAAAATACAAGTAAGATGGGAATTTACCTAATAATTTAAAAACCTTTTTCTTCGAGTTTATGCCCCTGACTGTTGACTACTGTATCAAGATGGAATTACATTTAAATGGGCCTTAGAAGCTCTTCATCAGATTGAATCTCATAGCTCCACTGTGAATCTCTGAAGACTTCTGTCCTCAATTTGTGAATCAGCTATTTTTAGAAGTCCATTATCATATGATGCTAGAAGTAGAACTTAAGTGATGTTTAAAGAATTTTCAATTCAGATAATTTCAAAGTCTGTTAGACAGGGAAGAAATACTGGTGTGTGTGTGTGTGTGTGTGTGTGTGTGTGTGTGTGTGTGTGTTGGGGGGAGTGAGAATAGGAGAATTCAGACTAATTACTGAGAAAAATGAATATATGCACTTAGAATTTGTTATTTGGTTTACATATATTTATTTTATGTTGTGTTTATATTAATTTTATGTTGCTGCTTTTAGAAATTTTTTATATCCTAATTATAACAGAATGACAATCTCTTATTTGAAGTTCTTTTTTAGAAAGATGGAACTGAATCTGCATTTTCAATTGAGATTGCTTATACAAATTGATGTGCTTTAGATTGTGTTTATTCTGGCAATGCAATGATTTTTAAATGTTATTGTTTTCCAAATAAAAAAGTTTGAGGCAAAAAAAGATTTGATCAACAAAGTTGGCACTTTGCAACAATTACTGTCACTGTTTACAAAATCGGTGATTTTTTTGGAATAGAATATTTTTTTCTATGTAAGATATAAAAGGGTGGAGCATATAGGAAGTTTTTGTGTAGCAGTAGGATGGTAATGTCAGTTTGTACTGAACTTGATCAGTTGTGATTTTTTAGTTTTTTTTACTTATTAGTCCTGGTGAACTTCTATAAACTTTAAATAATTTCAGAAGGAAAAGAACACATTTTTAAAGATAAATCATAGTTATTAGAAGATACTAATATACTTTTGGAGTATTCATTGAAGCATAATGACATTACTCTTTACCAACTTCTGTGTTCAGAAAAAGTGTGAAAGAATATGATATGAGACATAAAATAAGAAGCAAAGGAAGGACTGAGCAAACATTTGCATTGCATGAAATAAGCACCTTTTCTGCTGATTCTTGTGAAATAGTGTGCATATAAGGCAGATTTTTTTTTAATAATGGATTTTTACATTAACCAGTGATTAGATGCATTGCTGTGATGTATCTTGGGGAATGAGGCAAAGGGAGAATGCTGAAGAAGTTAATTTTCCAAAATTATTTCTTTTATTTCATTCTTAGAGGCAATTCTCCAGATCTGCTGAATAAATAAAAACTTGCTTTAGCTTCTCATAACAATGTGACCTTATAATTTATGTAATTCTATAAGGAAATTAAACATTACATTATCAGTTTTATTATCAAAAGAATGTATTTCAGGAAATTTGTTTGTAAAATAAAATTAGAAGAGACATTGTCAAGATTAGTAGTCTTGAAAAGTTGACTGACTTACTTTGGGTATTTAAATATGTATGACTTCACCAATATGAATATTCCCTTTATCAAAGTAGATAGCAACTTCTCTTTATTTTCTCTTTAATAATGACAATAATGATAGTAATAGCATTTATATAATACTTTTAGACTTGCAAAAATTTTACAAATGGTAATTCTTCAAAAATAATTAGTTGCAGTAACTTTTGTACTTTCTTTTATAATTTTATACTTTAAGTTTTGTTACCTTAAAGCCCTCAAAATCTTGTAAAGTAGATAAATACAAGTATTATTGTTCCCCATTTTACAGATAGGAAAACTGAGGCTTCATAAACTCGAGTAACTTGTGCCTGGTGACAAAGCTAGTAAGTGTGAAAGCTGGGATAATAACTCTTTATGTTATATTTTTCTCTCCAAGACCAAATGCTTTAGTGCTTCTTCCCCTATTCATTTGAAGTTAAAATTTGGGAGCAGTATATTAGTAAAAGAAAAATAATTGTTTTTCTGTTCCAAATAGAGTGAGGGTCACAAAATATGAAACTAAATCAGTTATAAACAATCTGAAGAATGAGCCATCAGAAATTCCTTCAACCCTTTTTTAGAATGCAGATTCTATTGACATTAGGAAAAATAAATCTCTTTTTGCCCATGAATACTTAAGTAAAGGTTAATGACCACCAAAGAAATTGCCTATTTCTGTACCTCTCTTCTGTTATTTGTTAGGATTCTTTTAATAGCCTATGGGAAACAGAACAATTTTTTTCCCCCCCAACATGGATGCTTATTTATCCATCCTTTGACTTTAGACATATCTTCTCAGCTCTGTGGATCATATTTGAATATATACCTGTGAGTTCATTAGTGTGTCTACTTTCTTCACTAGTGCAGGTGATAACCCATGCTTGCTTTCTCTTTATGCCCTTCCATAAGTCCTCCATAAAGAATCTAGCCAATATCTAATCAATCTAACCAAAGAATCTAATCAATATTCTGAGCATCTTCTCAATCTTTTAATATTTTGTGAATTTTAGGAATAGTAGGGCAATATTTGCTCTAGTTAGTACCCTTTATTTCTTGCTATATTCCTGGCTCATCCCTTTTTTCTTTGCTAAATTGTGTTGATGTTTTCTGAGGCATATATATATATATAAAATTCACATAGGTAATTTGCAGCATATTGCTCCTTGGGTCACATATAGTTTGGATTCTTTTATGACTATGGTATTCCACGGTTCACAATAAAATATTATTACTAAGAGAATTTTATTTAAAAGGTAGATTTTTTTTTGTGTGATTCTGTTCTAGTATTTATTATTTTGTGATATGGTATTGTTTATAATTATAATGTGATATCATTTACAATCTTCCTCCTATATTGTTTTGCTAAGGAGTTTATATTAGAATATGACAAAGACAATTGGTTGTCATGTCTTACCCCTTGACAAGTAGATTGAGTGTGTGCTGGCTGAGGTGATTTCTGAACTGGCATCTGGCTACTTCTTTACACTTTCTAAGAAATGTAGATTGAATGCATTTATTTCTACACATTTCTTACTTTTTACTTAGCATAGTTTAGGTTGTGATAAAGTTATTTTTCTTTTAATTTGATGTTGATTTTGTCTTTTTTCTTTCATTCATCATCTCATTTGCTAATATTTATATAGTGCTTTTAAGATGTAAAGTGTCTTATAAATATTATCTAGTTTGATCCTTAACAAAAATTAGAGATGTAGGTGTTGTTATAATCCCCATTTTACAGTTGATAAAGTTAACTAAGGTAGACAAATAAGTGATTTAACTATAGTTACATAGATATTACATGAGTTAGGATTGAGAGAGAGAGAGAGAGAGAGAGAGAGAATAAATAATAAGATAATTATGTTTAAAAATTTTTTTGGTAATATTTTTTCAGGGTTTTCCTTTTGACTCTCTTTAAATTGCAGAGACTGGGCAATTAAAGGTAGCTTCATTGCCTTAGAAAATTTTATCTCCTAGAACTCTGTCTCAATGAAATCAAAAGTCCAGTTTGTATTACAGTTACAATATGTAAGCATTGGCTTCTCAGTCATCTTACTACTTAAATCCAACCCCGTTTTCCACAGATCTTCATATTTATTTTTTCCACTCAATAAGAATTTATTACAGTTTCCTAATCAGAAGAATTTGTGCTATACCTGGAATGAAAAAAAAGTTAGCTATCCATGTCCTCATGAAGCTTACATTCTTCTTGGGAAAATAGCAAAATATAAAATGAATGCAAATCTTGGTTTGTAGTATTGTAGGGTTAATCAAGAAAAGTTTCTTACTGGTGGTGTGGGGCATTTGAGATGATTCTTGAAGACAGCTGGGGATTCCAAAATGCATATGAGAGGAAAGAGAGAATTCCAGGCCTGTGTAGAGACCCAGAAATGGGAGATTAAATGTCTCATTAAGATATGTATGTGGTACAGTGATTAGAGTACTAGGCCTGGAGCCAAGATTTGTCTTCATTAGTTCAAATCCTTATTAGGCTGTTAAATCCTGGACAACTCAATCACTTAACCCTATTTGCCTCAGTTGCCTCATCTTTTAAATGAGCTGAAGAAGGAAATTGCAAACCATTCTAGTTCTCATTTTTTATAATAGATTTTGACAGAAAATTTACAATTTAATGTTGCTCTGCTTTGCTGATCATGGACATGTCAAAGAGAGATAAGATATTCTAAATATTTTTTTCTTGCCAACTCTTTTATTTTTATTTTTGAGGATGTTCTTCCATTAACCTGCAACTTATTTATGGGTTCTGTAGTCTCTTGTGTTGATAGTATTACCAAATAACATCCAGTTTTAGAATTAAAAGGGACTTCTGAAGCCGCCTAGTTCAACACCAATTTGAATGGCTATCCCCTTTACAATATCCATGAAAAATTGTCAGCTTACTAGCTTTTTTTTTTTTTTTTTAATTTTGTTTTGTTTCCCTTCCCCATCTTACCTCTAATTTACAAGAAAAAAGAAAAACTCCATGTTACTTTTGTTATAAAGCAAAACAGGTTTCCACATTTCAGTGACTAATCGTGATGAGCAAGACTTATATATGCTACCCCACTTCTTCTGAGAGAAAGGATGGGTTTATGATGCAGATTGAAACACATTTTTGAAAATGCACCAAGATCTCTGTTGATGGGATCCTAGTACCTCTCAACTCAAAAAAAATTTAGTTTCCTCTTATGAAGTTGAAATATCTTTTTTATTTTCTTTATGATTATCAACCAATTCTTTTTGAGTTCTGCACTCTGGAGCCAAGCAAAACAAATCTAATCCTTGTTCTTCAAAATACTTATCTACCCACTGGCCCTTCCCAAGTTATCTCTTCTCCAAGTTAAATTCACTAAGCTCACTTCAATTCATCCTCAAGTGGACTAGGCTTATTAGTCTATAGAATGGCACCCAGAACTGAAAGAATATCACAATTGTGATGAAAGGAAAATACAGTGGGGCCATCATCTCTCTCATTCTGGACATTGCCTCTATTAATTCAGACAGAAGGCATTTTTTTGTTTGTTTGCTTATTTTGTTTCCTAGTCATATTCTTGGGTCATATGAAACTTGAAATCTATCAGAACCCCTTCATAAATTCTTAGTTTATTGATTATATTGAACTGTGACTGTCATTTAACATGATGCCTGTTCTAACAAGGATAATGTCATCCAAAAAGTTGATGAGCTTGTCATCTTTTCCATTATTAAAACTTCTGAAAAAAGTGATTAACAGAGAGCAGATCAAAATTCCTTGGGAGCTTTCTTCACATTGACAGCACACAATTGATGACTAGTCTGTAGGTCTAATTTTTTTCAATTAGTTCCAAATTCCTTTAATTATAGTGTTGCTGAGGGCACTTCTCTTTTTTTTCCTATGTAAGGATGATCACTTCTTATTCAAATCTCTTGTTTGACCCTCTCCTATACACTTAATCACAGTCTAATGTTTATTATAATTATTTGTATGTCTCTTCTTAAATTGAAGTATAAGGTCTTTGAAGGCAAGAACTCTCATCTCTTTCATTTGTAGCAGTAAGCATTGAACTTTACACATAAGTCATCACTCAGTAAAAATGAAATGTTTGTTATGTGTTGATCTGACTTTGATCTTCTCTGAGTAGTTATTGACTTAACATTCTTAACTTCTCATCTGATATATCTAGAAAACACATGTGGTGTCACAGTCCACATAAAATGGAAAAAAAATAAAGACCTCCATATAGGAGATACATTTTAAGGTTTGTTTTGTTTTGGAATTTTGTGTGTATATGACAGAAGGAGAGGGAATAGAAATTTTAGTTGTTAAAATAGCTCAAAATCGGGATCTCTAACCAATGGGTTAAATAGTATTGATAATGACACATTTATAATTCAATTCAATTCAATAAATATTTATTAAGTGCTTCCTGATTAAAAAAAAAATTTAGAATTTGGACAGTTCTTGCCCTCAAGCAACTTACAATCTAATGGGGGGAGAGAATACACGAAAAGAAGCAGCAAAAGGAAGGAGCTTCCTAGTGTGGGAGTTTCCTGTTTTATGGGGTTGAAATTAAGCAGTGCTGTATGTAGGTTAAGAATTGAGTAAGCTAGAAATAATTTCTGTTCTCTATAAAAGGAAGGCTTTTAATATTTCATTCCTTTAGCCCCTCAATCAGAGGGGAGAAAGAATATCTTGGGGTTTAAGGCTTGGACCTTCCCTTAAACCCAAATCCTTTTGACTGTCTGATTGACCAACTGTAGGTTCTAGGCCAAAATCCACTTGGTCACTTTTTGGGCCCTGATTGGCTCAGAGTGAATATAAATAGCAATTCTTTTTGTTTTGACCTAAAACTCTGAGGGTCTTCCCCTAGAATTGGACTGATTGGATGAAGTTTTCTTAGAGACTAAGTCACATGATCCCTATTCGCAGGCCTTGAACCCAGGGATGCAGAAGTCACATGAAGTTAGTGAAATTACAGGAAATGATGGGACTCACAAGAAGCAAATAACATTGGTCAAGGATGGTTATGTTCTTTTAGTCTATCCAATGAAAAATCTTGGATCTTTTGCTTTTTAAATCCGGGACAAGCCTAAAGCTGGTCAGGTTTACCAGCACATGGCGTGGGCTGGGATGGTTCCCAGGTGTGTCTGGGCCTCTCCCCCAGGCTTTCTCTTTGTTCCTGAAGATGTCTCTGATTAGTTAATTTAGGAAAGGGGTCTAGCACGCTTCCTGCATACCCTTCTAGATTGATATATTTTTGGCTAGGTAAAAGAGGCTATTCTCTGTCTCATTTCTTACCTAATCTTAATCATCGATTGGGCTTCTTTCAAACTGAGACCCTTTTAAAGCCTTAGTTTAAAAAGGCTAAGGTTTCCCCGCAGCTTTGTGGGCCATCTCCAGTCATGCTATTCTATAGCTTATCCCTGGACCCAGATGACTTTGCAGGAGAAAGCTGGGCTGTTGAATTTTCACACTCCTCTCTCACTTAATCCAATTAATTTACTTGTAATGTTATTACCTTCCTTAGTGTCTTCTAGAACTAGGGCAAAGTACTATTGTGATGGGAAATTTTCTGCATATCCAATCTAAGGTAATGTGATGAGAAGGGATGAGCTTATCCTGGAAAGAACATTTTCAGAGTTGAGACCCAGGAGAGTTGAGTGAATGGATTTAGTATATTTCAGAAAGTTTGCATAAATTTTTTGTTAATAAGATAATTTGTTACATTCTCTATTGGAAACTGATTGTGAAAGAATCATTCAGAGAATAATTTTATAAAGCAAAGAAGTACTTCTAATTTTATAGCTTTATAATTTTGGACTTTCAGTTCTCAAGTTTTCACAAATTTTGACCATTTTGGCAGCCCTAAAAGTAAGCAGCTGTCTCTTCCTTTGTTTCTCAGCAGGTTGGACTGAGATTTATTAAGCAAACATTTTTTGCTATTGATGGATTAAAGGAGATATGGGCAAAGTTGGTGGTGGGGGCGGGGAGGGTAGAAGATAGCCAGGCTTGATTAACAATAGCTTGGTATGAATCAGTTGAATCAGGATTGTTTTCTACCGTTGTCTGTTTTTCCAAAGTTACTATCATAGGTTCTCATAGCACTAGAACTGGAAAGGACTTTTGAGACCAACTAGCCTTGCCCCCTTTTTGTACAGATAAGGAAACTGAGAACTAAGGAGGCTAATTAACACCTTCAAGGTCACACAGACTTTTATTTATGGCGAGCTTTGAATCCAAGTCCTCTGACTTGAAGATATAGCTCTTTTCACAGCATCATATTGCCTCTTTGTTCTGCTGATTTCAATTTTAATTCTTTGTAGATATATATTAGAGGAAGCTATTAATGGAACTTTATTGGTTCTTTTTGTATCCAGTGTGACTAATTTGAGACTGCTTACATTTAATGTCAAATTGGAAACTTTTTACAATCAGATTTCATATTGAAATCTTTAAATAGAAGATAGCAATTTTTAAAGATACAAGCTTTATTTTGAATCCTTCCCAAACAAAAATTTTGGAATCAGTGAATAGGATGTTGTTTGTAATTGAAAAATGAATGTTTTCAATTATACAATGACATTTAAAAAACAAATGTTCTACCAAAAATATGACAGTGTAATTACTTCATTATTAATAAGCATAATATTAGATCAAAGATAAATTTATGACTGACAATTTTTTATTTTTAACAAAAGCAGTTAGCCAGAACTTGTTACATTTTATTTATTTATTTATTTATTCATTCATTCATTTATTTAAAAATCTATTTGGTTCCTATATAATTATGTGTAGGGATAGATGGAGAAAGGAAAAATCATGTGTTGAGGTCCTAGATAGCTAAGTAAGTATATGCAGAGAAAGCCTGAAGCATTGATAGGATTTTAGTACTCCCTGGGACAAGCACTGATCTGATCTTCTTAGACTTAAGTGGGCCTTTTGTTCCTTTTTTTTTTTTTTTTTTTTTTTTTTGTTCTGACTCTCAATTACAGTCCCACCTCTGGTGGAGGTCTTTAGAAATCCTACCTCATTGTATTCAATCTGAAGTTGGAGTTATGATGTCAAACCTTAGAGGGTTTCCCCTATACTACATCTGAAGGTATAGATTTTTGCTAAATGACTTTTAGTATTTAGCAAGCCAGTTAATAGGATAATTCCCTTCCCTTGCCAACCCCCTTTTTGGGTCAGTCTGCTAAACTCCTGTATAGTTAGTCTGCCAGTCAAGGTTTACTCCCACTTAATGGCATCTTCCTTCACTAATTGTGAGTTCCACTAGGGAACTTGTCTTTCTTTTCTCTTGTTAGTTGTTAATTTCCTCAGTAAACTCCATATGTTTGTAATCTGTGATGTCACAAACTAGTATATAATATTTTTATTATATATATCTACATATATCTATCTATATAATATTTTTACAGTTTATTATTCTCCTGAATCTATTTCTATTTACCACTCCTGATGCCTATTTTTACATGTGTATGGCACCTTTTATGTACCATATCATTTTATTTTTATAACTATCCTTTAAGATAAGTGCTGTTATTATCCTCATTTTATAGTTGAGACTGAAACAAATAGAGATTGTGATCCAGTCACACAGCTAGTAAGGATCTAAGGTTTATTTGAAAGTCTGTGAGTCACTCTGACTCTCCAGATTCAGTGATTTACCACGATGCCAGCTACCTGCCTCTGACCAGCCCTTATTAAGGACCAACTAATATTAAGGCATTGTACCTTAAGCAATGGAAGTAGAATGATAAAATGAAATACAGTCCCTGTTCTTAAGTAGCTTACATCTTACTGAGGGATGCAACATGTAAATAAATGCATGTGTACACACAGCCCTTTGAACTAGATGATTTCTCTGTCTTCCAGTCCACCTTACATATTGCTCCCAAAATAAGTTTCTTTAAGTGCTTATCTGACCATGTGGCTCTCTTCCACCAACTTCAGTGACTTCCATTTGCCTCTAATAAAAAAATATACTCTTTGCCCTCTCCTCCTCCCCCATCTAGCTTTTAAAGTCCTTCATAATCTTGTTCCAAACTATCTTTATAGCCTCATTGGACATTCCTCTCTTTCTGCAGTCTAGCCATTTGGCTTTCTCTCTGTTTCTCATTTGTCACACTCCTTTCTGGCATTTGTACCTCTGCAGTGTGTCTGAAATGTATCCCCTCCCTATCTCTTTGATATCTTTCTCTTTTATGTCATCTCTATAGCTCAGGTATATATACTTATATTTATAAAATTTATATTTATGTAATAAATATTTATATTATATATATTTACATGCACTTATATCCTTCATTAGATCCTTATCACATTAGAAAGCAAGCCCATTTTGAAAAAGCAATTATATTCTTTGTACTTAATTTCTAATTAACAACATTTGCCTGCCACATTGTAATTGTTGGTCAAATGATTAATTGATAGGGATTTGGGGAGGAAAAATAATTAGGAGAATCAAGAATCAGTATTCGATGGTATATTCTTTGAACTTTTAGGAATTTGAGACAGAGATGAGTAAAGAGAACATTCTTTATTTGATACCTGGGGAACAAACTGGCAAAGCATTTATGTGGAAGGTGGTGTGCTTAAGTTAAAGAACCTGCAAAAAGGCCAGCTGGTCTCTAAGATAGAGGGTGCAAAGGGGGGAGTAATATAAAATAATCCTGGAAAGGTGGACTAGAACTAGATCTTTAAAGACTTCAAATGCTATTGTATTCTTTTCTATGGTTAGTAAAGAGCTTCTGGAGAGAGGATGGGGTTAGAGGTTGGTTCTTAGGAAGATTATTTGGGTAGCTATATGGATTATAATTTAATTCTAATTTTTACTTATTTTTGTAGTGTGGCAAAAAAAATCTAATGTCTGCTTTAAGTGCTGATGACATGAAGAGTGATAAAAGAAAAATTTCATCTGTAACCATAACTTTTCCATTTTTCTTGTCATTTATAAGTATTAATTTTGTTAAGGGTTTTCTATGGAGCTTTTTTTTGTGTCTGTTGGCAACTGTGATCTGACTTTTCAGCCTATATTTCTTTAGACCTGTGCCAGCTACTGAGTGCCAGGGAGGCTATGTAATGATGGAGACAGTAAATGCAAAGTGGAATTTTAGTTTCTTTCATTCAAAATTGTCTCTCAAGCCCCCACAATATTAAAATAAGATTTCTTCAATTCCACCCCCAAACTGTGGTTCTTGAGTTTCCTAGAGATAATTTCTTGAATTTAATGTTCTAGCACTTGTTAATTCAAAAAAATTGAAATTGTCCATAATTGTAGAGGAGACAAACTGTCTAAGAAATTTCCATTTCTGAGACTTGTAAAGCTCCAGTTAAGGTCATTTTGGGAACTTTTATTAAGTACTGGGCATGGTCAAAGTATGTGTGTCAAGAATGCCAACATGCACTTAACAACTTTGGAAGCTAGTTTTGGAGTGTTGCTATGTAAACCATTTTTTTCATTGTTGGCTTAATATTTCTTTTTTCATTTTATCACCAGGGATGGGTGTGAAATTTGCCTGAAATTTCATTACTCTCAGAGGAACTGACTTAGAAATCTCAGGATAGTTTTTGACCTGATTTTTGCTGCTAGGCTAAATAGACCAGACTTCTTGGAATAGTTTCAGTATAAAGTGGTATCCCTTCGGCTGGAACCAACCCAGATTCCAGGGAAGGCAGGTAGAAAATCCTTCAATCAAAATCTAAATGATTTCATGCCTTTTTTTTTTTTTTTTTTTTTTTTTTTTAAATAATACATTTGGTTCTCTAATGCAATTAAATTCAATAATTTGTTAAAATGCTTGCTATGTACCAGGCAGTGTACTAGGATCCCTAATATCTAATATAATGATCTGCTCTTAGTATATCCTTAGTCTCTTTCATGGGGAAATTTAGGAACTGCATGTGACACTTAAAAATATTAATCCAACTTTCAAGAAATTATCTCTAGGAAGCTCAAGAACCACAGTTTGGGGGTGGAATTGAAGAAATCTTATTTTAATATTGTGGGGGCTTGAGAGACAATTTTGAATGAAAAAAACTAAAATTCCACTTTACATTTACTGTCTCCATCATTACATAGCCTCACTGGCACTCAGTTTACTCATTTGTAAAAATGAGGAGTTGACTATACATGAGTAAAAATGAATTTGCCTTCTTCTAGCCTTAAATCTGTGATTCTTTGATGCAGCCTTATGATCCACAACTGGAAGGCATATAATAAGGACTATAATTTTAAAGACTTAAATTCATGAAATTTAGGTTCTGGGGCCAATAGGAGTGATTATCTGGAGACAGGAAAAATATGGCTTCACTACTGTTTTGTTTTGAGGAAATAATTTCAGGGATAACTAAAAAGCAAGAGTTGTAAGAGTATTCGTTTTATATAGTAGCTGTGGATATTAATCTGTCATAGTGCTGAAGGAAAGAAAGGGTAAAATTAAAATTATTTTAAATGATTGACAATTTATTTTTAAGTGGAAAATTACAGTATGATTAGCTTGGCATGAAACATTTAGTTATAGGATGCCATTGGTAGTTATATAATGGTGATCATCAAGTTTAGGTAATCTCCATTGGAGGCTTTGAAAACTATGAAGCTTAGGTCTCTAGTTCTTCAAACTTTCTAGCTTTTCTCATAGAGTGCATTAAAATAGTAGTTTTTCATCTTTAGATTATTTTCTGTTTGTTAATAGTTGTTACGACAAAGCTTTAGAGTCAAAGTTTAATGTAAAGTAGTGAACTGATTGTAATTAGGATGGAGAATCAAATTTTGGTTTAATAGTGTGAATTCGCAACTTGGTTGTATTTTCAGATACTTTTCTTTTAGGGCTTAATTTTTTTCTTTTCATCTCTGACCTGATATAAGACTCACAAGGTAAAAGCAGCCTATCTTGCAAATAGCCTTTCCCAGATTCAAATTGGTAGATAAATTTTTTTGCCCAAATTCAGAGGAAAACTTGATGTAATTTTTCAAAAGCAATTACTATAATTGTTGGCTTTGGAAAGTATTATTTTAAATAAATAATGTTAAAATATTTTAAGTAAAGTAAATAATAATGCTAAATGGGTGTTATTTTATAGGATTTTAAAAGAAAATCAACTTAAGAATTGTTGATTTAATAAAACATCTTTTTTTTTTTTAGAGGAAATTGATATCTGTATTAGGATGAAAATAGTATAAATTTGTATATTTAATGCAAAATATATTTCATATGCAACAGTGGCTAAAACAAGGGAAAGAACTGACAAAAAATGTCCTAGTGATGTTCACAGATCAATCTGACTTTTAAATTTCTTTTTATTATAGCTTTTTATTGCATGGGTAATTTTTCAGCATTGACCCTTGCAAAACCTTTTGTTGCAACTTTTCCCCTCTTTCCCCCTTCTCCCTCCCCCCTTCCCTAGATGGCAGGTAGACCAATATAATTTATGTTAAAATATATGTATACATATTTATATTAAAATGATATTGCTTTAAGATAACTGTATACATATTTATACAGTTATCTTAAAGCAATATCATTTTATGTTTAAAAAATTGCCCAAGAAATTGGAAGACAAGTGTGGAATAGTGGGAAAAGGGATAAATATAGAAATAAGAGATAATACAGTTTGAGCTGTGGTTTCCTGATCTCAGAGGTGACCATTTTACTAGATGATCTCTAAGGATTCTTGTAGTAGGAAATCATTGATAATGATGATAACTCATCTTGAATTTTTGGAAAAAAATAAAGTAAATGGAAAGGAAGAAGGTATTATTTCAAAAATAAGGTTTTTTTTTTTTTTTTTTTGTTTTCATTTCTGTTTCTTTTCCTTCTTTATCCTTTCTGAAAGTGAGGAGATAGGTCTAATCTCCTAGGCTTCTCACACATCAGCTCCAGAGTGTTTTTGAAAGAAATTTTGGGGAAGGGAGCTTTTGGGGCCTCATGAGGACCAGTTTATTTTCTGACTTATAATTATATGAGTCATTCTTGGAGTGCTTGTAACTGAGCTGTATTTTTAACCAGGCTTCAGTCAATCAGTAAATATTTATGAAGTGCCTATTATGTGCCATAAGTACAGGATAGAAATGAAACAGTCCCTGCTTTGAAGGAGCTTACATTCTATCAGGGAAAACAGCATCTAAATATACAAAACATTTATATTTATTTTGGCAGGAGGGCACTAGTAGCTGGTAGTAGGAATCAGGAAAAACTCCCTTAAGTAGGAGTTTAATGGAAATTAGGAATCCCCAGAGGCAGAGTGGTATCTTTGTATCATTTCTTAGTATATTCTTTATTTAAAAAAATTCTTTATACTTACTCATGTTAATTAGTAGATACAAACATAATACAGAATGATTTTAAAGATTAAGACGCTTGAAGTTGGGAAGGGGAAGCTTTTTGGAGAAGGTTGTCTTTGAGGTGAATCTTGAGAAACCAGAGATTCTGAGATCTGGATCATTCTGGTTACATGGAGAACATATTTTTTAAAAGCTGAAAAATGCTAAATGAAATCTAGAAGATAGAGTTTATGAATAAGAATAATGTATGATAACCTAGAAAATGTTGGTTGGGATCAGGTTGTAATGGACTTTTGAATGACAAAATTAATGAGTTTATATTTAATTCTGTTATAATAGGGGCACTAGTGGAGTTTGTCATTGAGGAATGCTTAATTAGATGTTCACTTTAGGATAATTTCTTTGTTAGTTTTTAGGAGGGTGAATTGTAGAAGGAGGAGAATTAAGGCACAAAAATCAGAAGGCCACTTCAATGGTTGGGGTGAAAAGGGGGTATGTTGGTAAATATGTTGGTGGCTCTCAAGGAGGGGATTTGAGGGTAGAAATGTTGTGGAGATAGAGGGGATGCTCGGCATGTATTCTATTAAGAATTGGGATGAGCCTTGTCCTAAATCATTTTGTCCCTTTCTTTCATGCTTTCTTATTGAGTAAGATAAATTTGTGCACTCAAATGTGTGTGTGTGTATCCATCTACCCACCCATCCATCCATCCTTCCTTCCTTCCTTCCTCTCCTTGAACCAATTTAGATGAGAGAGGGGTTCACATAAGTTTGTTGGAATAGAGCATCTATGCAGGAGTGGAATAGAACCCCAAGTCCACACTTATTCATAGCTTTCATATTTGTGTTTGTGCATTTACCACTTTCAGCAAACTTTTTAGTTCCTCTACTTTTTGTAGGTTTCTTGTTAATTTTTTAAAAAGATGAATCTAAATAAGGAATGTTGGAGGGGATACGGGAAAACTGAGACACTGATGCATTGTTGGTGGAACTGTGAATGGATCCAACCATTCTGGAGAATGATTTGGAACTATGCTCAAAAAGTTATCAAATTGTGCATACCCTTTGATCCAGCAGTGCTACTACTGGGCTTATGTACCAAAGAGATCTTAAAGAAGAGAAAGGTATCCACACGTGCCAAAATGTTTGTGTCAGCCCTCTTTGTAGCAGCTAGAAACTGGAAAGTGAATGGATCGCCCAACAATTGGAGAATGGTTGAGTAAATTATGAATGTTATGAAATATTATTGTTCTGTAAAAAATGACCAGGATGATTTCAGAAAGGCCTGCAGAGTGAACTGATGCTGAGTGAAATGAGCAGAACCAGAAGATCACTATACACTTCAGCAACAATACTGTATGAAAATCGATTCTGATGGAAGTGGATATCCTCAACAAAGAGAAGATCCCATTCAGTTCCAATTGATCAATGATGGACAGTCAGCTACATCCAGAGAAGGAACACTGGGAAATGAGTGTAAACTGTTTGCATTTTTGTTTTTCTTCCCAGGTTATTTTTACCTTCTGAATCTGATTTTTTCTTGTGCAACAAGAGAACTGTGCAGATGTGTACACATATATTGTGTTTAAGATATACTTTAACATGTTTAACATGTTAAACTGCCTGCCTTCTAGGGGAGGAGGTGGAGGGAGGGAAGGGTAGAGTTGGAACGAAGTGATTGCAAGGGTCAGTGTTGAAAAATTACTCATGCATATGTACTGTCAATAAAAAGCTATAATTTTTTTTTAAAAAGAATCTATTCGTAGTTATCAACAAGTCAATTTCCTTTATAGTAAATAAGCATTTTTGGAACTTAATGTTATTTAGAGATGACTTTTAAGTCTCTTCCTAGAAGCAGTGCATGTTTTTCTTTTTCCTTTAAAAAAAAATCTTTATTTTGTCATTTTGACATGTTTTATGTGTATTATAGAGTCCTTTTTTGTTTTTGTTCTTCTTTATGAATTAGGGAAAAAATATCTTCAGATTAGGAAAACCAAGGCCATAGTGAAGATGACTTGTTTGGGTGTTTGGGCAGAAAAGCCAGAAGTAGAATATAGTTTCCTATCTTCTTGTACAGTTGTAACATGCCCTCCTAGCAGTTACAATTACTAGTCTACCCTATGCCCAACAGAGTACCTTTAACCACTGACCTTTGCAGTGTCAATTCTAACCAGCTTGCCTCCTCTGAGTCCTTCAAAGGTCTCTGGCCACGATCTCTTGAATCTGTAGTTTAATAACCGGTAGCGCACTCAAGAATAGCCACGTGTAATCTTAAAAGCCTTTATTATACGTACTCACGTAATGCCCTGACTTGTCAGCTCCCTAGTGAACACCTGGTCTGAAGACCCACTGTGTTCACTACCAAACTCCTTACCTCTCTGCTATCCCTCAGCTTGGCTCAGCTACCCCAGGCTAGGGAGCCAGGTTAAAGAGAGCGACTTGCTGCAAGCAGTGGGCTTATAAAGGGCCTGTGAGGTCACATACACAGCCAACCAGCGAGAGAGCTGTCACCCATTATGAAGCTATCTCAATATGGCCAGGATCCCACTCACAGGGCAGTCCTATATCCACAGAGATTACTTCTGGGCCACTTAATCTCCTGTTGCGCTGTACCCGCCCATTTAAAGGACCTTTACAATTCCCTTCTCTTGTTTTGCAGGAACCGCATCCTTACATACAGTGGTCAATTTTTTTGTTATTATTATTATTATTTTTTAATTTAAAAATTTAACTTGTCACCAACAAGCATATCAATATACTTCTCCTTCAAGAACTACCCTCCCCCCACTAAGAAAGATAATATAAAAAGCTATGAATTTGTTTCTTTCAACTGTAGAAAAAAAATCCAAACTGAATTTAACAAGGTAGTAATTATTTCTTTTTTTTTGCATTAAAAAGTCTTTTTTTTCTTCATATCTGTAACTATCTTCTAACCCACTACTGCTCTCTGCCCTTCCAATTTGTAACAAATATGTATGTACTCAACTACAGAAAGTATTGATTATGCATGAAAATGTATGGGTTCTACTGTATCTCTGCTTTAATTCATTATTTCCCAAGTGGTAGGAGGGTAGGTAGATTTTCTTCATTTGTCTTAATATCATGATAGTCTGCTTTGGTCAGAGTTCTGAGGTCTTACAGTGTTGTTTCCTTTCATTCTCATTCTCATTGAATATATATATATTTCATATACATTAGTTCATACACATGTTTCTCTTTCTCTGGAATCTATATAGTGAATTCTTAATATGAGATTTTGCATTATGCTTATGCATTATTCGTCTATTTATACTTTATTGTGAGATAGTAATGACATTTTGGTTTATATCTAATTTTTGCTAGAACCTTTTTAGTTATTTCATAAACTTTCAAATAGGGAGTTCTTACCACAATAGTATCTTCTTACCACAATAGTATCTTGGATTTCACTCAATCTCATGATATTGTAGTCAATTGTTTCTCAAGAACTTTTGAGTTCTTCCATTGATCAATGTTTCTAGTTTTCAACCATTGCAAAGTAGTTGTGATAGTTGTTGCTTTATAGTAGAGTTTAAGATCTATTACTGTTAGGCTCCCTTTCTTTCTACTTAAAAAAAAAAAATCCCTTGTAATTCTTAACTTTTTGTTACTGTAGAATTTTTTTACTTTGTTTTATGTAGTGAACTTCTTCCCTATAGCTTTAAAAAGGAAAATTGTAGTAAATAACAAGATAGTAATTATTCATCTTTTTTTTTTTTTTTTTCTTGGCCTTTTAAAAATGTCTTATTAATGATTTTTTTTTTTCACCTCTATCAGCAACCTTTCAATAATTTGTTTTGGCATTAAATATATTAACTTTATTTTTTATAACTTTAACTTTTAACTTTTTAAAACTTTTTTTAAACTTTATTGGCATGGCTTAATTAAGAACATTGTATACCTCTCTATTTATCTTAATTTTTTATAGTGTTTTGTATTTTTTTTTTTTTTTTTGTATTTTTACTTCTAAGTCTTGATCATGTCCTGAGAGGGGTCCTTTAAGTCTTTAAGATATTATCTTCAAAACCAATAGTTTTGTTTCTTATTTGCCTATGGGTTATTCCTTTATTTTCTTTTCTTGTCTAAATAGTATAGTTAGTATTTTTAGTATTATTAAATTAAAGAATTGATGGTTGACATACTTGGATAAAATAGAAGAATTATCAATGCAAATTTTTGCATCACTATTTCTTCTATATTGATCTATGTTTTTCTTCATTATTTCTGTCCTGGTTAGATACCATAAAAGGGGTCTGGTGTTTTTTTCCTTAATAATATGACATTGTTTTTACATGTGTTAATCTATTTTAAGGGATAAGGTTTGTTGGCATATAATTGCGTAAAATAGCTTCTACCAATTTACTTTTCTTTTCACGAGTTAGTTTTTTATTCTTTCATAGTCCTGGGTACATAGAATTTATAAAATGAATACTGGTCAAGAAGTGAAATGAATGAATAGATTGTGAATCCAGATTTTTGCCATGATGATTTTTTCCTCTTGGGCCTCATGGCAAATTGATACAGCTTTAATTTTGACTAAGGGACCTGTTCTATTCAAATAGATGTTTTTCTTCTTCTGGATCAGGGCCATACCTTCTTCTAACCAAAATGTTCCTATATTTAGTTATTTTAGGAGGCAAGGAGTTGGCAGTTGCACATTGAATAAAGCTGTTTCTTTCCTACCAGTGTTCTAAAAGTTTTCAATGTTGGTATCTGTTTGATGAATGAGTTCTTGTAAAGGGATTAGAATAAGGTAATATGGATATCACTTTTTAAAGGAATTATATATTCTACTTTTTTTCCACTTTGTTTTAGTATCCAAATGTTTCTTTTGCAGTCAGTTTCTTTCTTTTGTTGTAAGGGGACTGAAATTCACATATGTTCATTTGGCTTGCCTTCTTCAAAGTGGGTCACTTTTACAGAGAAAGCAGAATACAGTTTAGATTAGGTTTTATAACCAAACCTATAATATATTTTAATTAGGTTTTATCTCATTATAAGTACATGTTTTTCTACTTTAAGAAAATTTAGTCTTCATATTTGACTTCCAAACTGATCTGGCATTTTATAAAATTTGTATTATGATTAGTCTTTTTTTTTTTAATTTTTTTTTTTTTTATTACTTTTTCCTACTATATTAGGGGAAAAAAAAGTCTTCTGAAGTCTCAAAATTGTATTTTTCTTTTTTTTCCCCCAGTTTGTAAATCTGAGGAAATCAGTGGTAAAAGAGGGAAAGGGGAAGTTACAGAATAATGTAAAGCAAAAATTCCTTGTTTAACTCATAGCTTGCTGTGGAGGACAGTCTGAACCAGATTAATACTGTAATTGGGAAATGTTTAAAAAAAAAAAGCCCAAGTACAATACTACAAAGATAATGTTCATTTGTGGTTTTGTACATCATTAGGCCATTTCACTGGTGTTCAAATTTTGCTTCTTACCTGTGTGGGCTTGTTTAGGCAAAAATCACTTCCCCTCATTAATGCTCAGTCAGATTGGGATATTAACACCTGTCTTTCCAATTTCCTTGGTTGTTGTGAGGATAAAGCTCAATAGAATACATTTTGTAAATCACATTGCACTATATAAACATCAAGTGGTAGGTATTATTAGTGAAGCATCCTGAGAACTAGTAGAATTGCCTTCAGGTACCTATCAGTTCTGATACCACCAACTAGCTTTCATCCTCCATTAACTAATTGGTAAGATATGCCAGTTGGACTATGTGGTCTCATGATTTTCTTTTGACTGAATATTCTTTATATTGATAATCCTCATAGGGATTCAGTTCCTTGGGATCAAGGATCATTTCTTTTATGTCTCTTTCCCACCCAGTAATTAGTTCAATTCTTGGCATTTGCTTATTGATTATTTCAGTTTGATCTTAATTAATACTTATTCACTTCCCTATCTGCTTGCCTATTCAACTGTCAGTTGATTGCCTTAAATCTACTTTAGATTTGTGAATCATTGCACAGATTATCCTCAGATTAAAGTCATAGAATCCCACCAGAACCGGAAGGTCAAAGCATATCTGGTTGAATCCTATATTTGCGGTTTACAGTGTGTGTGTGTGTGTGTGTGTGTGTGTGTGTGAGAGAGAGAGAGAGAGAGAGAGAGACCCCCATAGAGAAGAGAGACAGACAGACCTATAAGCAGACATAATCTTCCTCTACCTCAGTTTATCTCTAAAATCTGCAGGCTGGATTTGCTCTCTGAGTTTCTTTCTACCTTTTTAATCTATGAAGATAATCTAGTCCAAGTGCCAGATCTTACAGAGAAAAAATGAGACCCACAAGGTTTAAATGACTGGCTCAGATTCACAGTGAGATAGCCAATGGTATATATAACCAGAATAAATCAACTGTTTTTGACTCCCTTTCCAATACTGTGTCTAATTGCTGCTGTTGTGGTCTAAGTATCTTGCATATCTGTATTTGGATGAAGGGGAGGAGTTGGGAAGAAGAGGAGAAGGTTTCAGGACAGGGGAATAAAACAAGTCGAAAGACATCTGAAGTCACTCAAAAGGAAATATGAATCAGGTAAAAATATTTCCTAAATTCTATATTTGAAAGCTAAACTCTTTATAACCTGATCTTTCTATGTCTTTCTCATCCAACAATGTACTTTCCTTTGTGTCCCCTGTAACTCAGTAGGATTGGCTTCTTTCTCTTCCTAAAATATCTTCTGAGCCTGAATATTTTTGCTGTCTCCATGTCTAGGACACACTCCTCATTTCCAGTTCCTGATTTCTCCCTGGCTTCAGATCCTAGCCACAGTTCTGTAAGGGGCCTTTCTTGGGGTGCATCTGATATTCAGGGAAGACTTTCAGAACCTTTGGCCTTCACTTGTTACCCACCTCTCACCTGTGGCTCCAGGAAGTTGTAGTGTGTGCAGTGACCATACCTTGGTCAAACTGTCTCAGCAGACTGGTTAAATGAGGTGAAAGGTAAGCTATAGGCCTCAAACCCATCAGTGAATTAAGGGGATATCTACCCCAAGGGTGTGGGGACTTTCCCCAACAGCACAATGGTTAGATGAGAACAGACTTTTCTAATGGCTGAAATCTAATCAGCTGAAATAGGGGTTGTAGAGTTTAGGTCATCCTGGGCTATGCTCAGTTGTTTTGACTTTGGTCTTGCCAGTGGACTTGGACTCCTGAAGAAACAGTGATTCTGATAACTTTGAGAAACTCTGCCTCATTTAAATCCAATTCATGTGCAAGTCCAACTTGTGATATATCATTATCCTCCTTGAAAATGAAGAGTAAACCACCAGGAGCCTTTTCTAATCTTCCCTGATTTTAGTCCCTTTCCTCTGAGATTAACCTCAATTTTGTGTGGGTGTTTGCATATGGTTGCATATAGCAGCATTCCAAGAAACAAAATACTTAGAATTCAGAGAAGCGTGAGAAAACATTAACTTATGTATGAAATAATCAGAACCAAGAAAACAGATGTACACAATGATTACAACAGTGTAAATGGAAAGAACAGTAACAACAATGACAAGATGGAAATGTTGCCGTGAAATTGTAATGACAAGCTTGTCTTCAAGAAAGACTTGAGATTGAACCTTTCCCCCTTCTTTGTGGAGGTGAGGTACTATAGATGTGGAACTTGTTGATAACTTTAGTTTTCCAGAACTCTTATTCCCTTCTTTTTTAAATTTTGTGTTAAAAGAGGATGCCTCTTCTATTGGAAAAAAGAAATAACAAACCTATTTGTGTCCTTGACAGGACATTGTTTCCTAGTAGAGGTACTAAATAGAGAATTGAAGGACATTGGTGTGAGCCCCTACATGTGCTTTTTAATTAACTAATTGTGTGACCTTGGAGGTGTTTATTCCAAAAACTATGGAAGTTGGTGGGAAGTTTCATTAGGATTATCATGTGTGCCTGCATCTAATTTTACCTGTGTTTGTCTGTAACTGTGTTCATAAGATACTATGAGTAGGTTAAATTTGGCCAGTCTTTGTTCTTAAAGGCAGATCAAGTCTTGTCTGAGAAGTTAGGGTCCCCCCCCCTCTCCTTTTTCTTGAATTTTTGGTACCTGTGTTTTATAATAGCAGGAGAAAGTTTTCTTAAACTGCTTATATTGTTTAAAAAAAAAAGCATTGTTTTCAATGACAAGTAAAGCAAAAAGATGGGGTTATTTATTAATACTTTATAAGTTTTATGAATGAAGCACAATGCAGCAATTGTGTATTACTTTTACCATCTATGATTAATCTCTTACTTCCCAGAGAACCTCACAGATCAGACTTCATTTTGTTCTGAACTCCTCCTTTTCCAGGCAGACATGAAATAATAGACACAAGAAACACCATTCACTAAGTTTTGTGACAGTGAACTAAAACCAACAAGAATAGTTTGTTTTTTTTTTTCCCCCTAGGGAGAAAAACTGATAACAGTCTTGTATAGAGAATGTTTCAACCGTTTTTTGGTTAACTTCAGTAAGAACTTCACCTGTAATTTGGAATCTTCTTATTTCATTGTAGTATTGTACTTTTAAAAACAACTTCAGAATTTTAATTTTGATAAGCTTTAATATTGTTACCAAATAAAGAAGAAAAAAAGAGAAATTCTGCAAGAATTTACAAGACCATTAATCAATTTAGAATCAGAGCAGAATATTTCTGATATTATATACATTTAATACAGTTTTATCTGTGGGGCTAGTTATGTAAAAACATCAATTATTTAAATTGGGATGTTTATCTTTAGCATTAATAATTATATATTAAATAATTGAGGCATAATTAGGATATTTATCTTTGATATTTGTCTTTATCATTTCTGTTTTCTTGGTGCCATTGATCAGGTAAAATAGTGACTGTGAGTTTGGGAAAAGAAAAAAATTTTTTTTTTTAAATTTTAAGAACTTAATTACCAATGACCAAACCAAAAGAGACTACTCACACAATAAGTGACAGATGACTTTTAGAAGGCTAATTTTTATTGCCACTTTCCCTTGGCTCTTAGACACATAATTGAATCAAAGTTGAGTCACTTTTCATATTCCTTTGCCAAAGCCAAGAATCTAGAATCTTAAGTGAGAAGTTGGCTTCAAAATAATCATACCAAACAAAGCCTCTCTGAGTGTCCAATAAAGTAAAATGATAGTATTGCAACACGTAGAAAAGTAAGTATACAATCAGTATAAACCCCCACAATTTGAGAATCTTTAATATAAAGATGGCATTGAATCATAGGAGATGAGAGAGATAATGCATTTGTGCCTGCTCCAACAAAGCACGCCTTTCAGCCATAAATGAGGGATGCTATAAATCCTTAGGCTTATATTATAGCAGAAGGGGAGGGGGAAAGTTCATTGCTTTTCTTTAAGTTTACTTTCTAATTGATAACCATATAACCCTTTAACTCTGATTCTTGCTGGTTAAAATATTAAAAAATTTATTATAATTTTTTTTAAGCATTGAAAAAGCCATTAAAATTGCTTTACAGCTGTTTACCTTTTTAAAAAATTAACACACGGGACAGCTAGGTGGCGCAGTGGATAGAGCACCAGCCTTGAATTCAGGAGGACCCGAGTTCAAATGTGATCTCGGACACTTAACACTTCCTAGCTGTGTGACCCTGGGCAAGTCACTTAACCCCAGCCTCAAAAAAAAAAAAAAAATTAACACACAAAAAATCATAATTTCTCCCAAATCTTAATCAGGAATGATGGTTCATTTCCATTAATTTTTTCTTTTATGAAATTATTTAAAATTGTGTACTGTAATTTCTAGTTTCACTTTTTTCATTAAGGTCTAATCAGTTTTCATCATATTCCTCAAATTTCTTGATTTGTATTCCATCATATTGATATTTCACAATTTATTTGACTTCACTTTCTTATCATTGGATATTTATGTTGTTTCCCTTTTCCCTCCTCCCCCACTCCAATTTTAAATAATGCTGCTATAAAAATTTTCTGACAAAACTTTTTTTTCCTTGACCTTTTTGATAATAGTCCCAACAATGGAATTATTGTGTCAGAAGGATTGATTATTTTCTTAAGTTTTACTTCAATCTTGCCAGACTAGTTTCAAAGAAGATTCTCCCTACTTGTTTGCAAGTCTACCAGCAAGGAATGAATATACTTATTTTTCTATAACTCAACCACTGTTTTTGTGGTCATTATAGTGTCTTTTTTTCTTTTTCCTTCTTTTGAAAATTGTTCATATCTCCTAAGGCATTTATTCACTGGGGGCCTCCAGGTTGTCTTTCTAAGTATGTAATAGTTCTTTTTATAATTTGGATTTCAAGCTTTTAATTTGCCATAGATAATTTTCCTAATTTTCTTTTAGTTTCTTTTTGTTAAATCATTGAACATTGTTGAGAATAGAGCTAGTTTCTTTTTTTGGAATATTGTCTTTGATAGCTCTCAAGAAGTTTTTAAATCTATCTAAAGGCTGTTGGGAGACTTAGAATTTGTACTAACTGGCTAAAGTTTTTTTTTGTTTTGTTAGGGTAGTGGTAATTTTGGGGAATAGACAGTGTCAAATGCCATTAGTCATTTTTATAGCTTAGCTAACCATTTCCTGGGTATTATTATTATTTAAAGAGATAAGGAACTAAAATTTAGCGAGATTGGGAAAGGCTTCTTATAGAAATTGGGTTTTTGCTGAGACTTAAAGGAAGCCCCTAAGCCAGTAGGTGGGAATAAGAAGGGAGAGCATTCCAGGCATGAGGCACAGGTGGAAAAAATATCCACAGCCCAGAGATACCTTGTTCTTGCAACTTACAGCAAGGGGGTCATTGTCATTACTTTGAAAAGGATGATAAAAAGATGTGGAAAAAATAGGAGGGGCTATGTTATGAAATGCTTTGAAAGCCAAATAGGGGATTTTATATTTAATTCTAGAGAATATAGGGAGCCATTGGAGTTTATTGAGGAGCAAGAATGACATGGCCAGATCTGTGCTTTATGAAAATCACTATGAATGGAGTAAAGATAATAGTGGAAAGAGACTTGATGCAGTTGGACCCATCAGCAAACTATTGTAAAAAGCCCATTTGTAAACTGTTAATTTGTAATTCTTTGAAATGAGAAAATCTGTAGTAGAGGGGGAGTGTGTATAGGGAGAAAAATCCTTACAATTGAGTCCTAATATTAAGTATTATAGTGTGAAGTTTTATGTACAGTTTTGCTGGAAGGATTTTTAAAAATAGACCTCTCTGCCTTTATGTATTTGAATAGCTTAGTTTCTAAAGTACTCAGTTTCTTCTTGAAGAAGGAGATGAATCTGTTAGATGAAGACTGACCCAGAAGTGGCTAGAATTAAGAGGCAAAAGCTTCTACAGAAGACGAGCATTTTATTTAGTATTTCACTGATTTTTCTCTGTGGAAACTGTTGTTCAAGGAAGGAACCTTCCTACTGTGTATGTGTTGAAAGCCTCTCAGAGATTTACAACTATGAAACATCTATCACATATGGATAGGGGATTTCACCTGGCAATAGGTACGAGTTATAGTGCCTCTGCCTTTAAGATTTTATATCATATTATGGCCATACAACTGCCTGGAAAGACATTCAGTATAATTGGATTGTTATAGAATTGTGGTTCATTGGTAGTATAGTCATATAATAATGTTTTTTAATTGAAATCTTTCATTTATACATTCCTTAAATTTCCCCTTTTATTCCTCTTCTCCTATTTCAGAGTGCTATCTCAGGATTTTTTTTTTTTTTTTTAAGACTGAAAATATATTCAGTATCTTCTTTGTCTGAGGGCCTGCTTGTAAATTCTTTTTTATTTTGCAACATTCAGTTTTTATTTGTGGTGATTATAATTCACATATTCATTGTGTGTATTGTGACCATATGCTTTTAAAATAATGATCACTCTGGTTTTCACCATTTTTTGTTTTTTATTGTTCAGAATAGATTTAGCTTAATATAATTGCTTAATATAAGCAGTCCCTAATGGATATGGATTCCTAAATTTTTTTGGTATCCCTAAAATAGGATTGAAAGCTACTGCCTCTGGTATATCTTTTGATAATTCCTAGTAAGGCCTGTTTTTGAGTAACTCATTTGCATTCCTGGCTCAACAAAGCCAGAGCTTGTTGTTTTATAGGGCATGAAGCCAAGCAATCATCGATGCAACCAAACATGAGCTTGTTGGAGAAAGAGTTTTAACCTCATTGGAGAGTATAAGCTAGTTTGTTCATTTTGAATTTGAATGTTACTATTGGATAGACACCCAGAGGCTTAGGCACTGGGCACATGCTATAAATTCATATAATAATAATGTGGTTAAAGCTGCTGTTTTATTGACTGTAAGTCATGGAGGTTTTCTTGTGCCAAATGATTTCTTGAAGGTCTGTTTTCTGGAATTCTGACAATATACAATAGCAAACTGGTAAAGATGAAGTGAGCCAATTATAATTTCATGATTTCAATTGCATTAAGCTGTGATAAATTTTTAGTCTCAGGGTATATTTACATGATTTTTTTCCATGTATAAATTACATACATATTTTTGCTTTTGATCTCTCTTAATGAATTAATTTCAAATAATAAGAATATCTCTTTTTTTCTTTTAAAATAAGGAATCTAGGGTCTTGTTTGCATTCCTTAAGCCAGAACTGCAACAATTAGCTAATCAGCTAATTAGCAATATTGTTATAAATATACACACAATATAATATAATTAACAACTTAATATTTTACTTGTTTGGTGCTATTTATTTCTGTTTTACAATTGATAATGGAAGATAGTTTTAGTTTTCAACAATTAATTATTTTCTACCTTTTTTATTTTGGTCAATGCTGGCCTAAATTCATGTCTTGGTGTATGATATTAGAAATATCATCTCACCCCTTTTGGAATAACTGGGATCTCCTTTGATTTTCATTTAGAATTCCTGTTTTCCAATGACTTAAAAAAAATAATATATATATGTATATGTATATATATGTATATATATATATATATATATATATATATATATATATATATATATATATATATATATATATATATATATATATATATATATATATATATATATATGTATGTAAAAGGGTCCCAAAATCCCTTGCTGCGGTAAGGGTATATAGTCACATGCCTGCCTATTTGTTCTTGGTTGTATTTATGGAAGTAGTTCTTTAAGGGCTCTTAAATTATTAGGCCAGTAATGGCATTCTGGAAAATTTACCCTTATCCTAGCTGTGTGACACTGGGCAAGTCACTTAACCCTGATTGTCTCAGCAAAAATAATAATAATAATAATAATAATAATAATAATAATAATAATAATAATAATAATAATAAATATGTCTCTCTATATATACTTTTCAAGTTCTTTCCCTACTCTTAAAAGTGTTATTCTGTGAACTGGTTATAATGAAACTGATACAGAGCATAATCTAGGTCTCTGGGGTTTGTCTCACCTTCTATCCTCTTTGGGAAACTTAATTGACCCTAAGTAGAACAGGTTCTAATATAATCTGGGCCAAATCTTTAGACAATTGAACCTTTGAACTGCTAAGGCCATAAGTTAAGTGTCTGGTGTGACTAAGCTTTGTTTTCACCCTCAAGCTTTGAAGGGAAAAATTATGTCACCAGAGTAAAACCTAGTATTTATTAGGAATATCCTTGCAAGCACTTAGGATTTCTAGAATTTTGTGGGGAAAATACTGATTTTCTTACTATTTATAGTGATCTCTAGCTTACAGATTTTGAATAGAACTTTTAATAAGTTAAGTTGACTGATTTTAGATGCAGATATATACTAATGACTTGTTTTGTAAGTTTGTTTTGAAAACATAAGCCTTGTTGAAAGCTCTTTGGGATAATAATATGATGCTGATATAGTTCAGCTAGGTAGTTCAGTGGACAGAGTACCAGGCTTACAGTTGGGAAAACTCATCTTCAGAGTTCAAACTGACCTCAGATACTTACTGTGTGATTCTGGGCAAGTCACTTAACCTGATTTGTCTCAATTTCTCATCCGTAAAATGAGCTAGAGAAGGAAATGGCAAACCACCCCTGAGTCTTTGCCAAGAAAATTTCAAATGTTGTCACAAGAATTGGACACAACTGAAATGACTGAACAAACACAAAAAATGATGATGTAAGAAACTGAAGACTTAAAAAAGAAAAAAAACCCCAACAACCTAGAAAATTATTCATGAATTTTTTTCCCCCCTTAGAAAACACTTGCATCTTGGGAATGATTAATAGCATGGTTGGGGTTTTCAATGGAAAAGGGAAAACTTTTACATTGCTTTAGATTTGGCCATGGTCAGAGCCTCTATAAAACAAAGTTGCATTTTGTTGTCATTAAAGAGGTTCTGTCCACTTTGGAAGCTAGTGTCAACAGAGAATTATCTGTAGTTCTTTGATGCTTTGCTTGTAACTCTCATGGCAGAATTGAAATATTTAGAAACTTTATTGCCCTCTAGCCCTCAGAAAATCATCATGACTCAAATTGTAATCTCTCTTATGTGTAAATCATGCTGAGGATGCCAGAATTGCAACTGTGCATGGTGCTCTTAAATCTATTTAGAAACTTTGTTTGTTGGATAGCTTAGCTGTGGGTAAGTTTGTTTTCTTAACATGCCATTAAATTTATATAAAAGAACAGTAATGATCATTCTTTATTTGTTATATTATCCTTTTCTCCCCACAACAGATAATGGGGACAAAGGGATTTACCTCCATTAATAACTCTAGTCTATTTTTCTACTAGGTGAAATTTAAAGCACACTTCTCTCTGACTGACTTCTGAAGGGATTACAGGAGTACAGTTTTGTTTACAAATATTCTGAAACTGATTAAGTATAATTCTTTGTAGCCAACATTTGTGAAATGCCTGTTAAATGCAGGCCTCTGGGGACAGAGATGGAAAATTATTTGATTTCTGCTCCTATAGAACTTTAAAGCCTAATTGGGAGGATATTGTGGGACTACAAGTTTACTTATAAAACTATTCAGGGAAGGGTATGTATGGATTCTTAAAATAATTTTATTTAATTTTATTTTTTCCTCAATAATATTTTATTTTTACAAATACATGTAAAGATAGTTTTCAACATTCATTTTTGAAAGTTTTTATGTTCCAATTTTTTTCCTCCCCAGTACAGCAAGCAATCTGATATAAGTTGTACATATACAATATTTTGAAGCGAATTTCCATGTTTGTCATGTTATATAAGAAAAATCAGACCAAAAGGGGAAAAAAACCACAAGAAAGAAAAAACAAACAAAAAAGGTGAAAATACTATGTTTCGATCGACATTCAATCTCCAATTCTCTCTTTGGAAACAAATGTCACTTTCTATTCCAAGTCTGTTGGAATTATTTTGGATCATTGCATTGCTGAGAAGAGCTTAGTCTATCATAGTTAATCATCATCAGTAATATTTTATTAGAGTAGCTTGGTTTAGTGGTTTTCAGCATTGACTTGAAATTTGGAAAATCCGGTTTTAAGGTCCAGTTTTTCATACATAACTATCATTGTGGAGTTGGATGAGTCCCATAAGAAGAAAGGGAAAGGAAGACAATTAAGTTTTATGTAGGATCTACCTACCAAATACTGTGCTAAGCTTTTTATAAATATTATTATATCATTTGATCCTCACAGTAACCCTGGTAGCTGCTGTTATTACCCCCATTTTAGGTGAGGAAGCTGAGGGAAAAGGTTAAATAATTTTTTTCCCCCAGGTTCCTAAGTGAGTATCTGAGACTAGATTTGAACTTGAGTTTTATTTACTCCAGGCTCAGACCTATATCTACTGGACTACCCCTCTAAGTTATAAGAAAGGGAGTGATTCATGTAAAATGGATATTTTTTTTTCTTCTACCAATTGTCAGTGATAGTGTAGAGGAGATTCCAGTTCCAGAATGGATTAGAAGGCTTCTGAAGCCATTTCCGATTCTGAGGTTCTATGATTGTTATAAACCTTAACTTGGAAGCTCCTTATTTCTTTTCAATTGGTTCTGTTGTTGATTTAAGTTTGTCCATAGATACCTTTACCTTATAAAGTGGCCCTTAATTGAGTGGAAGGAATAGTGGAGTCAAGAGGACCAAAATTCAAATTTCAGACTTTTTTTTTTTTTTTTTTTTTTAAAATCTATGTGATTTGGGACAGGCTACTCGCATAGGCTCACTGTGCCTCTTCAACTGTAAAGTGGGGGGATTGAACCTAGGTGACTTTTAAAGGTCACTTATTTCTTGATATCCAGTATGTCTTTGACTATTTTAGACAACAATTTTAAAAATTATTCTGCAAGGATTTTAAAAAAATTATTATTTTTTGCAATTATTAAAAATTCCTCCTTCCCTCTCCCCATCTCTTTTAAGAACTATCCATTGCCAAGCCAAATAGATATCTGCATTGGCCTTGTATGAGTAGACAATCTATAAGATCTCTGAGGACAAAAATCTCTAGTTTTAGTCAGCATTGATGAAGTCTTGTGGAGAGAATATGGGGTTTGGAATTAAGAGTATCTGGGTTCACATTTCTAACTTTGCCATTTACTATTTATGCTCAACCTTTAACTTTTTCAGGCTTTGATTTTTTTTTTTTTTTCATCTATAAAATGAAGTGATTGTCATAAGATGATCTCTAAATCTATGATTTTCTTTTTCTTCCTTTACCTCTGGAAAATGTAGAAAAGGGGAAAACCTGTAGGTTTTTTAATCTAAGCAAAACTTATTAGAATGAAACATTTCAGAAAAATGGACTGCAGTAAATAGAACAGCGCCATGCAGGTAGACTCTTGGCTTTACTCCTTATATTTTGTTCATCTGTCATCTAATTTCTCCCTTTTCTTTCTCTTGTTTTCACCCTTCCCAGGAAAAAGGAGATTTAGAAATGTACTGGATTTCACTTATTTCAAGTGAAAGCTGTTAAGCTGTTAGCCTTAATTTTTTTTTTTTTTTTTTAAGGTGGTCTGAAGGTCTGCAGCTGGAAATCTATTATCTTTTAAGTCTTTGACACTCACCCTCAAGTAATATCTGGCTTGGGAACAATGAGATTTGATAAGTGAATGAATAAAAGGTATTCTTCATTGTAATTCACCTTCATACTGTAATCAGGTTAAAAAAAATACTAGGATGTTGAGAAATAACCAGATCAGATTCCCTGTAAACCCATTAATACTGTTTCTCGGTGACATGTTACTGATTTTCCCAGGATTGCATTTGTAATCTATATGTTTTAAAACTATTTAAATTTGGAGGAGATCATGGCTAAAGGATAAAGTTTCCAGCTTGAACCCTGGCTAGTTTGCTTCTTGGAAACTTACCCAGACCCTACTTGACAGTTTTGACAGGTTTCTCTTCTCCTTGGCCCCTAGGTTCTCTGGCTCTGAGGCTTACCAGTTGTGCTGGGTTGTGATGAAGACTTGGGGGAGGGAGGGAGTGGTGTTAATAATAAAATAACACCCAAATGTACTGGTATTACCACTCTTTCTTTGAATGAAAACCCTGAAGCTAGAATTTGTTGTGACTAGAAGCAAGGACTCAAGAGAAGAACTATTACATTAACTGATTCCATGTAATGTGTTAGGAAAAATATTTTCATTATTCCAGTCCAACTGAGTGGAAAGACAGGAAGACTGAGACCATTATTCCTAAGAATAGTATCTTCCCCTAGGAAATAAAAAAAAAAAAATTACAAATTGTTCCCCTCTACTCAGAATAACCTAATATATACCAGTAGGTGTGTGTGTGTGTGTGTATATATATACTGATTTAACACCCTAGACTTAGGGAATCTTTGTTAGGAAACAAAAAATCTTTCCTTTTTTCTACTCATTTTTTCCCCCTTGCTTTCACTTTTTTTTGACCTGTGTATGAACTACTCTCCTTGTTAGTTGTAGAATGTAGTTTCCTAAACTTTTGTGCTAGATTAGATCATTGCTTTTACTTAAGTCAGATCATTTCAGTCAATAAGATAGAGATCAAAAACATTGCCTTTGCAAAATGGGAAATATTAAAAAAAATTTTTTTTTGAGTGGAAGAGAACAGGGAAGGCAGTTGGATCTTAGTTTTAAATAACTGAGTTTTAGATTACTGAATTTCCTTTTCACCCTGTCACATTTGGCTGTTGCTTCTATGTAGCTGATGACTGGAAAATTACACTGATTATGAAACTGGCTAATGTTTGATCTCGGAAGCTTTAGAACCATTGAGTGTGGTGACATTGCCCTTTTCACAAGAATAACCCTCTTGGGTAGTTATATTGTAAATATTGACATGCATGCCTTTGTGTTTCCCTTCCACATTAAATTTACTTAAATAAAACAAGAAAATATTGTGTACTGAATTATTTATAAATTTGGAATATTTAAATTTACATGCCTGAAGTCTGCCATTCTTCCTGTTCTTTCTATTTCTCCTTTCTCTCCCTTCCCCCTCACATACTATGTTTCCATTGTTAAAGAGGATCAGGGAGAGTTAATTATGGTAATACACAACAACCAGGACATCCTGGCTGATGGTCCCCTAGTCTTACAGAAGGTTTTTATTTTATGAGCAAAGATAATTTGTTTTTCTCTGTGTGCCATATGGTTTTGTAACTCCAGAGATCAAACAGATTTGGGGAAGTGAATGCCAGTTCTGTACTTTTAAAAATTGAGTTTGTTTGGAGATTTTCATAATGCTTTTGAACCATTGATGCCAACCAGGTCTGTTAAGAGTCAAAGATCCCTCAGCAGTTCTATGAGAAAATTTGTAGCATAGACTTTAAAGATGACTGGAAAGAAACTTGGAACACAAATTGTCAATCAGAATTCAGTACTTATTTGTTTTTCATTAAATAAAAAAAAGTAAAACCAGCAATCATTAGTACTGAAGAATAATAAGTCTAAATCTTCCCAGGTGGTCTCTGAAAGAGAATATAATTTTTCTTCTTTTTCTCTTGATTTGAAAAGTCTTTGTAATATACTAATTGTTTTTGGAATTAAATTTTCCTTATGGTACTTAAAATTAATCTGTTATTTAAAGGGCTCCCTTTTCCCACAAAGCAAATGTTTTTAGAGTGAGCATTCTAGATCAATCCTGTCCTCTGCATTTATAACTTGTTTATGCAGTTATAACTTAACTTACCAAAACAATTTTATTCTTTTCCTTTTTTTCCTAATATAAAAAAGATTCATTTTAATTAGTTACTGATAAGATTCTATATGAAGCATTGGAAATATAAAGACAAAATGGGAAGCAATTTCTGTTCTCATGAACATTCATTCTAAGGTGGGGGTAGGAGGGAGTAACATTTGTAACATCTAGTTAGATAAGTAAAAATAAGCCATTTTGAAGAGGGATACAGAAAAAATAACTGGCACAAATTGATCTTTGAAAGAAGCTCAGGATTTTAAGGTGGTATAAGTAAGGTGGGAGTATAGAGAGTTCTGAATAAGTACAAAGGGATGGGAGGGTATTAGTGGGAGGCAGGGTTGGATGGCTATGTTTGGGGAGCAGCAATTTCCAGTATTGGTTGGAATAAAGAATAAATGAAGGAATTCATTTCAATTCTCAGACTTTTATCTATTGTGACCAGTGCTAGGTACTGGTTGATCAATTGTATTTAGATATAATTTGACAGTGAAAACACCAGGTAAAAGGCATAATGAGAAATTATAAAGTTAGCCAGGCATTTTGCCATTCCCCTTAAAAAAAAAATACAACATAAAGTGTCTCCAAAATCTTAGTGTAGTTTAAAGCTCATATAATACCTTTAAAATAGCTTATAGTGAACTCTCTAGTACCTTAAAAGCTTTTTGGATGTCTTACATTCAAGTGGTTTCTTGATCTCCAAAATTATTATTTATAAATGATGTACCTATATCTTCACATAAGTTAGTCATCTTCAGCTTGTTGGGGGGGGGTAGTGAAATATCCTCAGTTCCTTCCAATATCAACAGGCTAATGTATGTTGGTTACCCTTTGTCCATGTGGCTGCCATATATGCTTTTCCATCATACATTTCCTTCTTGATATCTCTATTATTTGGGTATATGTTTCAGTCTGCTGAGCCTTTTAATTGCATTTTGAGAGATACCTTTGTAGAATACTAACTTTTTTTTTTCCAGAAAATTATTATGCTCATTTTGAAAGTTAGTATTCTACAAAATGAGCATAATAATTTTCTGAAAAAAAAAAATCCAGCCCAATTCTTCTTAATGACCTCTGGTTTCTAACCTGTTCGTTTTATGAAATATACTGATCAGCAAGTGCCTGGCACATAGCAGTTTCTAAATAAATGCTTATGGGATATTGATTGATGGGTGGATAAGACCGAAAGCTTGTCATAATCTAGACAATAGACTTTCTTAATTCACTTGGCTTTTCCTATGTGTATCTTGTATTGTAGTTAGAGAACTAGCTTCAGAATCAGGAAGATTTGAGTACAAATCCCATATTTGACATGTGTTGGCTTTGTGAAACTGGTCAAGTCATTTAATCTTATGATGTCTTTGGCAACTCTTTAAAACCACAAGTTGCAAAGAAGATGCAGATCTTCTTTATTAGAAGGTTATTCAATTTAGAGTATCTCATACTGATAAATCACAACTTAAAACAAAAAAAAATTCTGAGGTTACTCTGAGCAGCTGTGGATTTTTGATGAGTGTCTCATATACTAATAGCTAAGAGCTATATAGTAATAATATTAATAGCTAACATCTGCATGGCACTATGCAAAGTACTTTACAATTACTTTCTCATTTGATTCTCACAGCGACCCTGGAAAGAAGATAGCATTATTATCCCCATTTTACTGATGAGGAAACTGAGGCAAATGAAAATTGATTGACTTGCACACACAGCTAGTGCCTTTAAACTTGGAGCTTTCTGAGTCCAGGCCAAATGTTGCATTTGCTATACTATCTTAACTGTCTCCTGTAGTATTCTTGGACTTCATAACAATCAGCACAATGTTATCCACAAAAAGGAGCATTTGGAGGGCCTTACCAGAATAAAAAGCTCATCTTTTACGTGGATTATACAGATTTAGCTGCTCTGTATGACAGTGAGGAATATCCTCTATCATGCTGTTTTATGACTTGCTTGATAAAGAGATCAGAGGGTGAGTGATAAGATTATTACAATTTATCTTTTAAAATATCTGCATAATTTTGAAGAATGTGTGGGAGATACCTTATGGTAAGAAAGCCTTGAAGGTAGGGTTTGGAAGGTTTTGCCAAAACCAGTTTAAAAAAAAATCTCTAAACCATAAATGCAATATAAATCTTGTATTCCTTATATTTATCAGTGATGTTTATGATAAATATGGGCTATGCTAAGGAATGTCACTTGGGAAAACCTTCCTATTTCCAATGTAATGTGCTAAGCTAAGTTTTTCTAGGAGGTGCCTTTCATGTGTGTACAGATGATTGTCATAAAACACATATACACAAATATACAAAAATGAAAAATCTATATCTACATATCTACATATGTGTGTATATGTATGTATATACACATATATGAATGTAGATATAAAGGTTTTTATTTTTTAATTTTTTCAGTATTAATAAAATCAGAAAATTTCCCCATGCCTTTATCTTTTTCTCCTTCAAATTCATTGTGAACTGATAACTAGCACTCTCAAAATCATCACAAGTAGATCTTTTCTATGTACATGTGGTGTAAACTAATTGCTTATCTGTCTTTAAGTTAAGGCCACAAGCATTTATTAAATGCTTCCAAGTTCTAGGCATTGTACTAAGCACTGGGGATACAAATATGGGCAAAAAGAAAGATCTTTTCTGTACCCAAGGAGCTTGCATTCCAGTAGGGAAAGTCAACATACCAAAGGAAGTTGAAAAGTTGTGAGCTGGTCATTGAGTAGAGAAGACATAAGTTTAGGAGCCTGGTAGCAAAGCCCAGAGAATGAAAGAAGATGGGCATTTCCTCAAAATCAAGGTTTTGAGGAGCATTTTAATTTGGAGGAGGATAAAGGAATGGGGCTGAAGCATGGTGGGAAAATCTAGACAGAGTTTTCTTTAGTGCTAGTTCTACAAAATCCATCTTGTGACTTGTGGTTTTAGAGTCCATTACTCTTGTTGATGTTAAAAAGAATTTGTTAGAAAAATCTTTGCAGATTTTTTTCTATTTTTATTTTATTTGTTGTCATCTCTTCAGTTTCATTCTTAAGGCCCTGCCTGGGTCTTTAAGTTTCTTTAAACAAATTTTACTCTTCTGTATTTCTGTTTTATGAGTTCATACTGCTCATCTTCCATCATATTTCATAGGTTTTTATTTTATAGTGTAAATTTATTTTTTTGCTCGTATAAGTCAAAATATTTTTAGGCTCTTTTCATTTTCTTATGTCAATTGGGCAGGCTTTTTTTTTTTTTAATTAATAGTTTTTATTTACCAGCTATATGCATGGGTAATTTTACAGCATTGACAATTGCCAAACCTTTTGTTCTAATTTTTCCCCTCCTTCCCCCTCCCACCCCCCCAGATGGCAGGTTGACCAATACATGTTAAATATGTTAAAGTATAAATTAAATACAATATATGTATACATGTCCAAACAGTTGTTTTGCTGTACAAAAAGAATTGGACTTTGAAACAGTGTACAATTAACCTGTGAAGGAAATCCAAAATGCAGGCAGACAAAAATAGAGGGATTGGGAATTCTTTGTAGTGGTTCATAGTCATCTCCCAGAGTTCTTTCGCTGGGTGTAGCTGGTTCAGTTCATTACTGCTCTATTGGAACTGATTTGGTTCATTTCACTGTTGAAAATGGCCACATTCATCAGAATTGATCATTATATAGTATTGTTGAAGTATACAAGGATCTCCTGGTCCTGCTCATTTCACTCAGCATTAGTTCATGTAAGTCTCTCCAGGCCTTTCTGAAATAATTTCTTACAGAACAATAAAATTCATATACTGGACAGGCTTTTTGTGTAAAATTATAATGGTATAAAAGTTATATTTCTGTTATCTCAACTTTTGATATTAAAGTTAATAATAATGAAGTTGTTATAGATCTGGAAGTAATTATTTTAGTTGTATTTAATATCTTTTTCCCCTTTAAAAAATTGTTCTAACCTAATTTATTTTTTTTAACAAGTTGGTGGGCTAACTAGATATGAAAAGCTGACTCAAGATTGACTACCACATTAAAAACAAGTCATTTTCTCGGTTAAAAAAAAAATCAGATTTTTTTTTCTCTTGATACTATTTGGTTTTTGCCTAGTACATCATTGTTCAGTTTTGTTTTTTTTCCTGGAATTATGAAAAATAGACCAGCTTATTGTATTCTACAAGGCTTTGAAGTTTGTTGTTCTTGATCTTTGTTTTTCAACATTTGCCTTTTCTTTCCTATCATTGCATCGAGTTTTCAAGTATATTTTGATTTTATTTAGATGCAACTTGATTTTCTTCTGATTTCCTATGTAGCAAGAAGATCAAAACTGATAGTTCTGTTCTTGCAATAGTATGTTTAATAGTTAGTCATTGGAAATATCTCAGAGAGCATCAAGGAGAAAGTTTATAGATAGGTTTAAAACTTTCATTCTTAGTAGTTCTTCCCTTTTTCTGTCACTTTGCTGTCATGAATATAAAATGGCATGGTATAAGATGGGGGACCATACTGCATTTTTTTTTTTTTTTGTTTGATTTATGGGTTGCCTTGATCAAAAGAATTCAGTTTTTTTGTGGCCTGCCTGTCATTTAAGACCTTTTACATACCTATCCTGGTTTATTCTGTAGAATTTTTGAAGTCACAGTCAACTTCAGAGAAGAAAAGAATATGTTCACTGTATTTCAGGAAATCATTTTAAAAGATTCCTCAGGATTAGAAGTTCTATTTCATTTTCTTTCCTACTAGTCCTCATTCTTACAGTCCTCACAATACTATTCATAACTACTTAATGCATATTAATTTCTTTGTCCCCCTCTTTTTTTTTTTAGAAGTTTTCATTTATATGAATCTCAGGAGGGCAACACTGGGAAGACAGTAGCTGTAATAACCTTACACAAAAGTTCTTCTAAAAATTTAGAACAATTTGATCTTTCTTTTCGGGTTCAGACACTTTAGTGTTTACAAACTAATTACATTTGGGCCTCACAGCAATCCTGAGAGAGATAGGTATGAGAAATAATATTCCCAATTCAAAATTTGGCAATCAATCCGTTTTTTTCCCCTTTATTATGTCTTTATTTTTTCTTGATCCTTTTATTTTGGCAAATTGTTTTAGATTTCTCAAAGATGTTAAATGTTAAATAATTGAAATAGAATTTCTTAGAGACTCAGCCCAAAAGGGGAGAAAAATGTTCTGCTAGGATTTTAGTCATTTGGCTTAATTCTGTTATTTTCCAGATTAAAAAAAAATTCATATATATAGTCATTGTCTCGAATAATCAACGAATATTTATTGATGCTTAGTATAAGTAAAGTATTGTGAACACTCAGGAATATGCAGTGACTGCAGAATTATTTTGTTCCTTCCTTATGCTGTTGGTCATTGTGGATGGAAAGCTGACTTGAAATCAGGAAGACCTGATTTCAAGTTCAGCCTTTGATACATTTTATGACCCTGATTTGAACTCTGTACTTGTTGGTCTATTTGTTACTAAAGAATAGTATGACTTTAAGGTGTTTACAATCTAATTAGAGTGATTAGACATGTATAGTGAGATGGCTGTTCCTTTCTATAATTTTTCCTCTTGCATGGAAGGAAGTAGTAAATAGTGCGTGATAACTGTAGATTTGTGGAAGGAGGATTTGAAGAATGGGTGAGATTATTTTTTGGCCAAAATGAGAAAGATGTTATTCCAATTACAGAGAATATTATAAATCTTTAAAGGTAGGGACTTCCATGCCTTATAGTACATGTTCTAGTGATGGGTAGTAATTTTAACTAGAAAAATTTGTAAGGTGGGGAAAAAAATAAACTTAGAATGATGGCTTAAGGATTGATTGAGAAATCATTTTTTTTTCCCCCTCTTATAGCCAATCAAGAGATTGAGTATTTGTGAACAAAGGTGAGATTAGGAAATATGTTTCTGGATGATTAGCTCTATTGGAAGATACTAGAGCAAGGGGGGTGGGGGTGGCAGAAGAGTTTGGAAGTTAAGAATGATTGAATGAAAAAGGAATGAAAAAGGATTTATTAAACTTTTACTACCTAAACTTAGTGTTAATTTCTGGTGATATAAATGGGAGGGTGTCAGTCCTCAAGGAATTTACATTAAAATAAAGAGAACTTGTGTTGGGAGGGGTATTTTGCTTTGAAAATTTAGAGATATTGATTTGATTATCATTTTAGCATTGGAAAAGGTGGATGAGGGTGGGGCTGGATATAGTTGTTGGTGGGAATGTGGCCTGTTGTACTTTGAAGCTTACCTAGTTAGATCAAATCCTGAGGCTCTCTGCAATCTGTTCTCTGAGCTGCACTTCTGGAGGTGAAAGGGTATCCTTTCTGGATATACTTTGTCTCTGATCTTGGGTACTATGATCCTTTTGTAGTTTTGTGTCTTGTGTTTTACTTATCCTGAGAGGAAGCAATAAAAGGTCCCTCCTTGTTATTTATTCTTGTATTTTTGCAATTTTGTTACTAGCCTTCTGATTTATTTAAGTCACCTTGGCCAAAAGTATTGCTTTGCTGATAACTTTTTTTTGGGTGTGAGGAGGTCTTTCCTTTCATAAATATTCATCTTTTGCATAGGAATTAATTTTATTACTAGATGAATATTTCTTTTTTTTCTTTATTAAAGCTTTTTATTTTTCAAAATATATGCGAGGATAATTCTTCAGCATTAACCCTTGCAGAACCTTATGTTCCAATTTTTTCCTCCTTTCCCTCATCCCCCCCCCCCCCCATGGCAAGTAGTCCAGGATATGTTAAACTTGGTAAAAAATATATTAAATCCAATATATGCATATTTATACAATTATCTTGTTGCACAAGAAAACTCAAACCGGAAAAAAAATGAGGAAAATAAAATGCAAGCAAACAAGAACAAAAAGAGTGAAAATGCTAAGTTGTGAAACACTTCAGTTCCCACAGTCCTCTCTCTGAGTATGGATGGCTGTCTTCATCACTAGACTATTGGAACTGGTCTGAATAGATAGTGTTTTAAGTTTGTGGAGTTATTTTCCTTTCCCACTCTTCCTGATCCGTTTTGGGTATTCTTGGCAATGATATACTGCAATGGTTTGCCATTTCCTTCTCAAGCTCATTTTTACAGAGGAATCAATTGAGACTAGTAAGTGTCGGTTGAATTTGAATTCAAGTCTATATACTGAACCTCCTGGAGACAAGAAGATGTGAGTTCAAATTCACCCTCAGACATTTATTAATTATGTCTTCCTAGGACAATAAAGTTAGGCTTATGCTTATGTCTGCCTCAGTTTCTTCATCAGTTAAATGGGGAAATCGCCCAAAATTGTGAGAATAAAATATTTATAAAAATGCTTTGTGAACCTTAAAGTGTAAAATATTATATAAAGTATTACATTTTTATAATGTTTTAGAGGCAACCTCTTATTTGAGGTTAAATTTAAATTTAAAGAACACCTTGGAAGAAGCTTATAAAATCCTTTCTTCTGAGCAACATTGTAATGTTGTTTTTCATTTATAGCTTCTTCTGTATCTTTTTGTCAGAGTGGTTTGGCATTTCTTTTTCCAGATTATTTTATAGATGAGAAAATTGAGGCAGATACTTGCTAAGTACTCCTACTCAGGGTCACACAGCTTGTTAGTGTCAGAGACCATTTTGAATTTGGGACAGTCTTCCTAATTCCAGCCTCTGTGCTCAAGTCATTGTGCACCACCTGACTGCTCAAAATAGATGGTACAATCTATATTTGTACCCATTTTGCAGATGAGGTGTAATTGAGGGTCAGAAAGATTTTTACTTTCTTCTGTTTACATGACAGGTAAATGGTTATTCAAGCCCATTCCCACTGACTCCTAAGGTCCTTTACGTTTCATATCCCACAGCTATGAGATGACTGTTATTTTTGACTTTTTTTCTTTCTAATCCTTTATCTTAAATATTTTATTCTTATTGACTCTAGAGGTTTGTACTTTTACTCCATACAGCAACATTTAAAGAAACTCTTAGATGTAGTAGTAAAAATGCTTATGTGCTCATAAGGATAAAATCTGAAAATAAAACAATATCTGTTCAAATTAGAAATTACACTAGTTTAATTTCAATCTAAATGTGCATATGCAAAATACAATTGTGTCTAGGTTTGAAAACTAATAATCTCTTAACAAATCTTTTTATTATATTGTAAAATAGCATTTATCAAAACCAATTAATATTGTTTTAAAAATAAATAACAGACAACAGATGTGACAAGGCAGAATTATATCAAATAAAAATCAGTAACCTCTAGTGTTCCATAATCCTGAAAGCATAAATTACTTCGGAAAGAACTTCCTATTTGATAAGAACTGCTGAAAAAAATTGAGGAGCCAGTTGGTAGAAATTAGGCTTAGACCATAATTTTATAAATAAATTTCAAAATAGAAATGTGACCTATAAATATATAATATTAAAAATAGAAGAGAAGCTTCCAAGGTCTTCCTGACTCTCAAATCCAGAATTTTATCCAGTGAGTCATCTAGCTGCCTAAGATTCTTTATGAAAACCAGATTTATCATTGGGACAAAAATTCGTTTTGTACCTTATTTAAATATTTAAAAATTTTATAAATGACTATAGCATCTTTAAATAAAATTATAATTTTGGCAAAGTTATATCAAAAGGTGACATTTAGAAACTTTTCTTTTTTGATCATCAGAAGCATGCTTCTTTTCTGAAATAAGTTTTCAGAAATTAAATTCCCTGGAATTTGGTCTTGTTAAGAAATTAGTCTTTTCGTTTCTACTTCTTCCAGAAAAATCCTCTTATATGATAGTTGTGATAGGAAAAATTCGAGCAACTTTATTCTGAATCAGTCTAAGAGTAATTTTTGAGTTTGCTTTTTTACTCTTCTTTTGGTGTACTGGGAAGGCTTCTGGAAGTCACATAACCAATTAATAATCCTCTGGTGTGTTGTAAAACAATCTGGAATGACATGAAGGGTTTTTTTTTTTTTTTTTAAATACAAACTCCTTGTAATAAGTTAAAAAAAATGTCTGAAAACATTTCCTACCATCTGTTGTTTTGCACATGCCATCCTGGTTAAGGTTCAAGTGATTTATTGTTGTCCTCTAAAGCAAAAATGGTCACAGTTTGAGCGAGGAATAAACCACACCAAATAAATAATCAATAAGACTATATTGTCTTACAGGGATCTAAACAAGGTAGTTGGATCTGATAACTTGATGGCTGAGAGGAAAAAGCAAGTATAATTGTTGATTTTTGTCAAAGTAAGATTCTGCATTTGTGATAACCTGGGAAATGTGACATGAACATAATTATTTATAAATGATTGTAACATGCCAGAAAATTAAAATTGCCACATAAAATACCAGTTCATTTGACTGAATATCTAGGTTGTGTGATGTTGACATAGAATAATATGTCAACAGCTTCTAGCAAAACAAGAGTTTGATTTTAAGGGTGTGGGGCAGCCTGCATTTCAGACTTTGCCCTTTTAAAAGCTTGAGTAGCTAAATTGAGTGGCTTGTTTGCAAAATGCAGAAAGCGAAACTTTGATATTCCCAGATTGTAAAATGAGTGAATTATTTGCATATGAAAAAGTCAAAACCCCTCATTATTGGCCAGTACAAAGAGTTTTTACTCCTTAGTCTTTTCTTTGCCCTTTCACTGGAGGTGGAGAGATGGGATTTAAAAGCTAGGAAAGGATGCTTGCTAGAGAGTCCAGTTTTAAAAGCCAAATTATCAATAAGAATAGAGAGCTTTGGGCTGGGTACCTAAACTTTGCAGATCTGAAAACCTGTTGGTTTTAGGATCTTGCCTCAGAGTGAAGACTTAGAAGGATTAGGAAAAGACCAACTGACCCCAAGGCAAAGAGTTTTTTCTGGGAAAAGTCTTAGGAGTATTTTAGACTTCAATGGAGACTTCAGCTAAAGGCAATTGTGAATATAGCCTAGCATCCTGACTGGACGGTCCAGATCTCTGAGAGGAAGGACAGTAGTGAGACTTCAGAGTTGTGGGTTGCTTTGAGTACATGAATTCTTTTTAGCCTCTGTTTTTGAAATCCATAGATCTTTATCCTTTCCATAGATGTAGGTTATATTTGGAGAAGAGTGAGCCCCAGGCTAGATGGAGAATTTTTTTTTTTTTTTCTTTCTCCTAGTCTTACTGTCATTTTATTAAATGCCTTTGCTTGAGTTAATTGTGTCCCATACTCTTGATGAAACACAAGGTAAACACCAGTTGGGGATCTTGGATCTGCTTTGAAATTGATGTAATCATTTTTCCTGGGGGCCCAAATTGAAATTGTATTGGGAATTGGAGGAAGCCCTAGAGGGGTGCCACATAGGCTCTATGGGAAAATATTGCAATGATATTAGGTATTTTAAGATCTTTTATTTTAAGTAGATTGCTGAATAAGAGAAGCCGGTTTGTTCTGTTTCATTTAAGTGCTTCAGATTTCTTGAAGGCTACTTTGAGCTTTATTTTCAGATTAGAAAATTTGAGTGGTAATATTCTGGTTTTTAGTTTTTAACAATAGCAAGGAGAATTTATAGGTTGTATTTTTTGCTAGATCCCTTTGATTTTTTTTTTTAAGATCCCTTTGATTAACAGACTTCCTAAATATTTTTTCCAGTGAAGTCAGTCTCTTTCCCTAAATTTACCACACCACGTTTTGTTAATATGAAAAATGAAAAAAATGAAGTTAACAAAAGCCACAATTTCTTTTTCTTGATCTTTTGATAAATCTGTGGAATGATATAGGCCAGGAAAACTTGTGTCATTGAAGTTTAGGACAGTAACTGAATGACTTTTATTAAAGCTATATCTTAGAAATTAAAATATGCAATGCTTTCTTTGAATGTGAATGTTTTAAAAGTAAATTCAAATATTCATATTTCCAGCTTTGTCTTCATGTATATTTGTTATTTAAATCACCAGAAAATTTATAGTGTTAGCTTTTTTTGCTAGTGTTTGCTTTTTTTTATTAGAGGATGTGCCTGTGGATAAACACAATGCTTGGGCCAAGACAGACCTGGTTACTAGGGTGAATTTTATGGACTAAACCTCCCCGAAGGTTGTGTGTGACCTTTCACTGAGACTACTTGGTACATATTCTAATTGTTTTGAAATTATCTTGGATCACTGCATTACTGAGAAGAGCTGAGTCTATCAGAGTTGATCATTCTGGTTCTGCTCACTTCATTCAACTTCTGTTCACATAAGTCTCTCCAGGCTTTTCTGAAATTATAGAACTTTATAGAATTATATTCACATACTATATAATTTATTCAGCCATTCCCCAACTGACATTCACTCAGTTTCCAACTCCTTGACACCACAAAAAGAGCTGCTATAAACATTTTTGTACATGTAGGTCCTTTCCCCTCTTTTATGATCTCTTTGGATATAGATCCAAGAGTAATAACACTGGTGGATTGAAGGGTATGCAGAGTTTGATAGCCCTTTGCACATAATTCTGATCTGATCTCCAGAATGTTAGGATTATTTTACAACTCCACCCCATTAATAGTGTCCCAGTTTTCCCACATTGCTTCAACATTTATCATTATTTTTTCCTGTCATGTTATCCAATATGACAGGACTGAGGTAATACTTCAGGGTTGTCTTAATTTGTATTTCTCTAATCAGTAGGGATTTAGAGCAATTTATATATGACTATAAATGGCTTTACTTTCTTATCTGAGAATTGCCAGAGTCTTCTCCCCAGACTAGCTATATCTTCATTTCTCTCTACATTGTACTAATGAATCTCTAGACTTTGTAAGTCATGGTCACATCTTCTAGTATGTCCCCTTTTCACTCTACTTTCAGCTTCCTTTTGCGTATAATTTGTTAATAAATAATTGTTGATATAACTTCATTTGATTTCTATCTTGGGAGACCTAAAAGAAGTCATGAGCAACTTGGAACTGACTATGGTGTCCAGATACTAACGAAAAGTCAGAGACATCATAAATATCTGTTCATTTCTTCTCAGCTGCCTTACTGAGCAGTTAGTACTTTGTAGAGGGCAGAACTTCAAACTCTGTTTTTTAGATGAAAATGTCCTTCCTTTGTGTTGGGGAGATGTAGGAATTAGTTGGAGAGTTGATAAATTCTTTGAGACTTTTGTAGATAAAAAATGTTTACATCTTGATTCTGTTAATTACCAGTTCCTTGAAATTTGCATGTTATCCAGTGTAATCTGACATAGAAATAATGTTAGTGGAGCCTTAGAGCTGTGGATTTGAAGAGAAACTATAAACAAAATTTTGAATCTGAAGTTTCAGGTACTGTATTTACTTACTAAAGGTGTTAGTAAAAACTTATGGTAGAGCAAAATTCCCTTTATTAATTGATCTTCTTCATCTGTAAAATGAGGATAAGTTTTTTCAGAGGGTTTGATAAAGATCATATGAAATGATTGATGTCTACAGAACATTTAGCAAACATGAAAGTGTTATATATGCTTGCAACAAGTATTATATTAACACTTGTATGACATTTTCTCTCTGGAGTTAGATGACTTTAAATCTGTTAAAGAAGACTAAGTTAAGATGTAAGATAAAAATAAAAAATAAAATGGAAATAGTATATGGATGGTGGGGGAGAAAGGGGAGGGCAATTAAAATAAAATCGAATGATACATTTGTAATCCTAATGTGTTCATCTCTCACTTGAGTGGTTGATTATCTGGTTGTGCATTTTGTAGTCCTTTCTTAGGTCATAGGAAGTTAAGAGTTAGAAGGGACTTGACTAAATGCTTCAGTATTTTACAGATAAATTGAGGCCCCAGATAGAGGTCAAATAGGTAACCATCCAGATAGATAGATAGCAGTAATATTATAATTGGCCCCACAATTCAATATTCTTTTTAACTATGCCACTTGACTGTCTTACTTATTATCAATCTCTGTTATAGAATAGATTGAACAAATATAAGAAAACAAACTCAAAGCAGTTAATATTGCTATTCATTTGCAGCTCTGGTAAAAGATTAAGTAGTAAAACAGGTTGAACCAGTAATCTAAAATAAGGTTTGGGTATTTGGAAATTATGAATTTCAGTCCATGCTTTTCTTATCCCTTCATTGTTTTATATTTTTAAGAGTGAGCTATATTCATTCTAAGACCTAGTCCTAGAAGGACATTAAAGAAATAATTTCCACTGGAAATTTCCTAAGGTTCATAATAATAAATATTGTCTTTAAATGCATTTTTTTCCTCGTGTTGTATGCTGGACTCTAAATAATGATGAAAGGGGTTTTCAAAATCCTTTCCCTCTCCTCCCCCCATCCCCCCCAATCCTCAAACTCACTTGCTCCCTCCCAAGGCCTGCTTATTTTTTTTTAGCCATTAAGGCTGATTTATCCCAGCTTAGGTAGTGTTGACCTCATTATCATTCTAAATTCATCATAGGTTGGCTGCTGAAGTGGTAGTTTATTATACAGAAGACTCTCTTTCAGATGCTTCTTTGTCTCTTTAGGACAATTGAAACCACTACTTTCCTTCTCTTTCTTCCCCCTCTTCCCCCCATTTTATAAGGACTTAAAATTTTTTTTTGCCAGTGTATGCTATTCAAGATAAAGTCAGCCCAAAACTTATTTGCCCCATGGCTGCTTCCATGATTTTTTTCTGTGTACATTATGTATAACATTTCTAGTGACCAAGATTTTTTCACATGAATTGCTTTTGAAGGAACTGAACTATTAATTATATGACTATTTGAAGGTATTTGCTGCTCTTTGAATTAAATTCAAAAAGTATTCTACTCTACTCTGCTTTTGGGTAGTTTGGTCCCTCAGGGAAGACTGTGACTTTGAAAGTAGTGTCTTTTCCCTAACTAACACTACTGTGTTAGTAGCTTAAGGGAAGATTAAAAAAGCATGTCAGGCCAATTTTCATTTAATTAGGTGAACTAAATTTCACTACTTTCCCCCCTCCAATAAGAAATTTTTATAATTAAAGTCCACTTACTATAACTGCTCCATTGAGGGTTTTCATAGGTATTGCTGGCTATATTACATATTTATCTTTTTAATAGTCATCAACAAAATTAGAAATGATGCCAGAACATCTAAAACAACAACAACAACAACAATAAATAAATTAGCAAGCTTTTTTCTAGATGGAAAAGAAGGGCAGCATCAGGCAACATTAGTTATGTTCAGGAAGTACCACTTAATATTCCAAATTTACTTGCATTTCCTGATTCTGCTTTGGACTCCTAAAGTAGTAGGATAGAGAAAATATAGTAAATGTGACAGGTTTGCTTTAATATTTTTTGTTATTAATTTATTTTCAAAAATTACTTGCCTGTTGACAGCTGTGAGTATTATTGTTCTCTCTTCCCCCCCCCCCCCTCTCCCTTTCTTCTTTCCAGTCCCCACCCCAGAAATTAGAGCCTAAATTCTAATTCTAGTTCTACCACATTTGGGCAGATCATTTAACCTTTCTTTTCTTTGGTTTCCTCATTTGTAACATGCTGGAGTTGAACTAGATTAGAGATGTCGAAATGATCAGCTCCATTTTATTAAAATGTAGCTCCTTTACGATTTTTAATGTGTTAATGTATTAATAAAAAATGAAATATGTAAATGTGTGTGTGTTTTTTAAGTTAGTATGTGGTCCACAGGGATCCTTACACATAGTTTAGTGGCCCCCATTTTTGTTTAGTTTTTTACACCATTGAAGTAGATGTCTTTCAAGGTCCCTTCCAGCTCTTTGATTCTTAAGTATGAAAAATGTTCATAGCTCTCCCCTTTGAACATAGTTTGTGGTAATTTCTGTCTTGCAAATGACTCTGGATTTCAATTTTAATTCAATTACAGAGCATGATGGAAAGTTATGTTCTTTGATCAGTAGGGACTTCCAAATACTTGAATGAAAATTGCATTTATTTAAAATTTAATTAAAAATGCTGTTCTATTATTTGTCAGTCATGATAGGGTCAAAAGATTTAGAAATGGAAGGGAACTTTGAGGTCTCCTAGTTAAAAAATACAGGTAAAGAAACAGATCCACAGAAGTGAAGTACTTGTCCAATGTGATTTAGGTGAGATTTGGTCTCCTTATTCCAACCTAGCATTCTTTCCATTATATGGTAATGTTACCAATGCCCGATGGCATTTTGCTCTAGGAGCAGAGAGGAGGCTAATAGCCTCCTAGCATGTAATAGCAAGAAACAGGTCCATTTCTCAAGTCACTTTGGGTCTTCTCCTTATTTGCATTTGAGTGGTTTCTTGATTTCTAATAACAAATAATTACAATGATTTGAAGTTTGATGTCTCTGTGTCACATTTAAAATTTTATAGTGATACTTTGAAATTTCGTAATCTTGATTTTTTTTTGAATTATGTAAATCTTTAGGAAAAAGGTTAAATTTCACATGAAAAACCAGAAGCTAAATTTCACATGGAATGGGTTAATTTCTTAACACTTAGAAATATATTGATTTTAAAACTAGAATGCTTTAATTTTAATTCAGCTATGAAAATGAATAAATTCAAGTCTATTTCTTCATGAAAATTGTGCACTGGAAAATCTGTCATTCATCATGTTATGAAATGTCACCTCTAGGCAATCAGACTTGTATTTGAAAATACAGACTTCACATTAATTTATGATAATGCTAATTCAAAACAATTTAAGGGATGATTTTACATAAAACGATTTTTAAACAAGTAGATGTCATTCATTTCTCCAAAATTTGTTCAGATATAACTTTTCAGGAATATATCTTTAGCTTTGTATAATAATGATACTGAGTAATAAAAACAATGCCTAGTTTTTATATAGAGCTTGATGTCTATGGAGTACCTTTCAAATATGATTCCATTTTGTCCTCTCAATAGTCCTCTCTATGTCCTTCAGTAATCCTGACAGGTAGGTGGGAGTTCAGAGTTTAAATAATTTGCTCAGAGTCACATAACTTATAACTAGCTAGGGCTAGATTAGTATTCAGGTGTTCCTGACTTCAGGTGCAATTCTCTATTTACTATGCCACTTAGCTTTTTCTTTTAAAATTTTTAAAATTTATTTTTCATTTTAGTGTGCATTCAAATGACAAGCTAATTTTGTAAAATTTTTGAAAGTGATTGTTCAGGCTTTAGAAACACCATTTTTGAGTGACTTTTTATTACTTAAAAGGATAAAAACTGTACCAAGTACCAAATGTGATGTGCTATATATATGTGTGTGTGTGTATATATATATATTTAAACAAAAGATCTATTTCATAACAAACGGAATCTGCATTTAATTTTACTTTGTTGACTCTATTGTTGTAGGTTGTAATCCCTCCATGTTTTATATTCTTAAGTGATTCTCATCTACATCTTCCTCAATGAGATCTCACAATATTTGATGCTTTACTTTGTGTGTTTTAATGTTATTATTTTTAATTTATTATTTTATTATTAATTTAACATTACATTGGTAAGTATAGATTCTGTGTTCCATTGGTAATATATTTTTTGGAAAGAGATATCTTTTGCCACATTCCTTGCATATAAGTCATTGGTAATAAACTGTAGTCTTTGTAAGTCTACCATATGTCTTTCTGTCACTCTTTAGTTGCCCACAGTTTTTGCTTTTTGGAATTGAGGTGTTGCACCATTTTTAAGCGTATATTATCACAAGAATCTTGAGTGGGAATTTGACTACATCTGGCATAACTCCTACCTAAATATGAATCCACTCCCCATCATCCTTGACTAGAAATAAAATCAAATAATTATGGAAATGTATTCTGGGAAGTAAATTTCCACACCCAAAGGGATAAGAAAAATACCTTTGTTTTACTTGAAAATTTAAAAATGTTATGTTTGCAAAGATAATGACTGACTGATACTTTTAATCAATTAAATAAACATCTATTAAGCACCTATTATGCCAGAATACCTTATGTACCAATTAGAAAAAGAAAGTCAACCCCTGCCCTTAAACTAATCTAATGCGGTGGGGATTGGGGAGGTGACTATTTAGTGATGGAATCTACTGAGGATGGAAGAATAGGAATTACCTTTTTGTGATATTCTTCTACTTAGTCTATCAAGCATAAGTGCTGATGGAAAATGGAGAGTGACTTGAAAAGCTTGGATGTGGAGGTGGAAGCTGCTTGAAAAGTTCTAATGTCAGCCCTCTCTATATAAAGGAAGTTTTCAGAAATCTTAATATTAGCAAGGAAAACATTCTTAAAATAAACTTTTAGCTATATTAGATTGCTTCATCTTCAAATGTAAAAACTTGACTTCTGATTTCCCAGTTTTTCCTATTTTCCCAGATTTCCCCCTTGTATGTTTTTTCAGTATCTTCCCCATACTAGTACTTTAAAAAATAAATTGCTGATTGCTGAACTTCGTTGTGAATGAATATACTAGAGTTTTATAAAACTAACACTACCATGTTCTTTGTTTACCCAGAATTATTAACTTAAAGTTAGACATGAAGCACAAAAACAAATGCTTGATATTAACAGTTCAAAAGCTGCCTTATGAGTGTAACATCTGAGAGAGGCTAGAAGTATATAAGAATGGAATAATTTCTGGGAGCAGCTTGGAATTGTTGAAAGCACTATGTATTTATTGAAAAGAAATTCTCTTCTTATTTGATTCTTGGCCCAATTCAGCCCAACTCATTTTCCATCTGTATCCACTCCAATATATTTACTGGCATACTAATTCAATGGATTGGCAATTCAATTACAAAATGAAGTCTAGACTACACAGCAGCTACTTTAAATCCATTTAGTTTTTCCTTTGACTTCTTAGTACATGTAAGCATGGATTTCTTTGAGGAAATCAAAATACATATAGCAAATGTTGGATGTTATTGTAATTGAATCAGTTCAAATCTTACCGAGCATTTTATGACCCAATTCGGGATTTTTTTGGCACTGGAATGGTTTGCCAGTTCCTTCTTTAGCCTATTCCACAGATGAGGAATCTGCAGCAAATTAGTGACTTTCCCAGGGTCACACAGCTAGAGTCTGAGACCAAATTTGAACTTGAGAGAAGAATCTTCCTGACTCCAGACCTGGTACTCCTCATTGCACTATCTAGCTAACTGCTTAAAATGATCAAAAGGTTCTTATTGTTAATCTTATTCTGGGGACAGCTAAGAGTGTGGGTTCTGGGGTTGAGGACATGAATTCAATTTATATTTTTTATTTATTATTTTTTATCATGTATCTCTCTAATAGTCTATTTGACTCTATGGACTTCTCAGAGTGAAGTTATATATATATATATATATATATATATATATATATAGTATAGGATCACAAAATAAATTATATTGAAGGTTTTTTATATATAATATAATGTTATATATATATGTATATGTATATCTATATCTATCTATCTATCCCCCCTGAGGCTGGGGTTAAGTGACTTGCCCAGGGTCACACAGCTAGTCAGTGCTAAGTGTCTGAGACCAGATTTGAACTCGGGTCCTCCTGAATTCAGGGCTGGTGCTCTGTCTACTGCACCACTGAGCTGCCCCCATTGAAGGTTTTTTAAATCAAGTTTATGGGCTCCCTGAAATCCAACCATCTATTCTTTGATGTTCCATATATCCCATTTAAAGAATGCCCGGTCCTATTATTTATAGGGAGCCCTTCATTTGACATATTCATTAGACATCTTCCATGACAGTTACATTAGCAAGATAGATCTCTATTTTACATCTTGCCTAAATATTGATTTCATCAGGGTTTCAAGAAGATTCTTCTCATTGATTCTTAAAGAAATGACACAAGCCTAAGTTCTTACACTAGGGGTAAGTTTGTGTGAGAACTTTGGAGTAGAGAATTGGTTGTCTTTATTATTTCTAGTGAGATGCATGGGACTATACAGTAGTACAGTCATTAATTGGTTCCAGAAGGTATGAGAATGGCCAAATGAGTGCTGAACAAATTTTTCCCACAAGGAGTAGTCTGCAGTTTATAGCCTAACTATACCTCGCCATCCAACCCCCCCAAAGGGGCAAGTGGGGCTTTCAGCTGGCCCAGCCTCTGTCCTCTTGGGCCAAATAGCTTTATGAGAGATACCCTACCTTTATACATTCTCCCTATACCAACTGCCCAAGCTTCCCTCTGGGGAGTAGGGATCCTGCATGTGGAGGTTGAAGCTAGTTCTGGAGCCCTCCACTCCTCGGGGCTCCCAGAAGTTCCTGAGTTTTATGCCTTCATCTGCACTTTTGCCTCTGCTGCTTGGGCTCTGCTGTTCCTGCTGCTTCTCCTCCTTTGAGCAAAGTCCCTCTGTTACTTCCAGAACCACTGTTTTGAGAGTCAGGAGACTGTATGCTGCAGTCTGTCGTGCAGGAACTGCCCTCTGACAGGCCTGTGGACCACAACCATAGCATTTGTGGGCTCCTCCAGTCCTGCGACCTCAGCCTTCCCTGGGGAGGAGCTGGTAAAAGCAGCAATGTTGTTGGGGAGGGAAGTGTCAGAGAGTAAATTTGACAAGTTTGGAAGCAGAAAAGTGCCCAAGTACTGCTGTACATTCTTTAAGGAGATACCTATATAAGAAAAAAGACTTGGGCAGGTTGCTGTTATATATAGCAGCTAGTTCCTACTTTCCAGTTTGTCTTTGAGAGACTTCAGGTAATTTAGCTTTGGATGAAAATGGTGGAACTGAGATATCCCAGTCCCAGTTAAATAGCTTGTTTATTTTAATCTATTAACTTAAACTTCCATTGACTATCTTATAATCAATAAATGGGTTTATTTGCTAGTAACTGTTTCTGATGGTCTTTTGTATAGCTGAAATACGTTGAGAAGGAATAAAGTCTGAGAATGTAAGCTTGCCTCTTCTCTTCTAAAGGGATAGTAACTAGAGCTATCCCTTTGAACCTTAAAAACAAACAAAAAGCCAAACCCTTTGGACTGGCTACAAAGTGAGTGGGGGGTATGGCAGATAGAGGGAGTTCTAGTTTGAGAATCTTCTCAGTGTGTTTTGTTTTTGTTTGATTTTCTTCAAATTTTTGGCTAACTTAGTGCCCCTAAAGAAAATAAAAGTAACAGCAAACCAAACCACAATAGTTCAGTCGCAATGCCGTCTTCCATGGCTAGAACAATGACAGTTACATATATTTTTGGATACTTGATTTTGTAAATGGATTAATTGGAGCCTTACCTGCCTGACTGAATTAAATTATGATCAGCATGATCACTATGATTAATTTAAGAGAGTAGAAATGCATTTATGAGATCCAGGATTGTCCCTTGCACATATTTTAAAATTTTTAATGTATTGAGTAGTTACGATATTTCCTTGCTGTTTTTCTTTTCTTTCAAATGATACTTGACTCTAGAAAAGAGAAGGAAAGGGAAATAGGGGGAAATAGTGATGGAAAAAAAATTAAAACTGTTTAAACACTGTCCTGTTTTTTTTATTAGATTAAAAGTAAGAAAGTATAAAAAGATGTGATATACAACTTATTTAAAGATGTTTAACTATGATAAATACCTATGAACCTCCTAAGCCTTCTGAATTAAAATAAAAAAAAAATTTTTTTGAAACATCTTTTGAGCCTGTGGTTGTGTCTAATGTAGTGGCTAGCTCATTTTTGTTATCAAACAATATTATTGATTTAAATAAGTGCTACATCCAAAGTTTCTAAGTGGGAGATTTTATTTTTCCTGTATGTATATAAATTTTAGGGTAACTTTTGTATCTTTTCAATAAATGCAATATGCTTTGGTTCTACCACCACAATCATCACCCTTCCCCGCTTATGTAGAGTATTTTTCTTCTTTGATTTCTTGTAAAAGTTCTTTGAATCTTAAAAAAAATATTCTAACTACTGTCTCCTTTCATACCATATAGACTCTTCAGTACTGGGATTGGTCCCTCTCCTCTCTCCTTCCCCCGCCCCCGCCCCCCCCTGTATTTTATTTTTTCCAATTTTTAAAATATGTATATATATTTTTTTCAATATTCACTTTTTATAAGGTTTTGAGTTCCACATTTTCCCCTTTCCCAAAAGAGCAAGCAATCTGATATAAGTTATACATGTACAATCATACTAAACATATTTCCACATTAGTCATGTTGTGAAAGGAGTCAGAACAAAAGGGGAAAAAAAGTGGGACTATTAATTGAAAATATTATAGAGTACACCAATTTTATTATATATTTTTTAAGATTTGGAGCAAATTGGGTCCCTAGGTGGGAATATAGAATAGACTAGATACATTAAAACCTCATTATCTAATCTCAACTGGGCCTTCACTGAAGAACTTATTCCTTCCTAATTGATTCCCAGTACCACTCTTTAGAGAAGTTATTTTAAATCTTTCCTCAGGCCTCCTAACATGCACCATCTCAATCGAAGCTCTCACCATTTTTGTTATTGAGAAAACTGATCATGAACTTTCTTTTTTATTCCTTCTTTTTCTATTAATTCTTTTAGATTACTCAATCTTTCCTTCTTTCCACCACTCTGATGAAGTGGGAAGATGGCCTTCTTGCCAAGACCATCTCCATTACGAGTCCCTGATTACATTCCCTCTTGGTCTTTTCTAGCACATTGGTCTTTCAATCATCTTCCTTCTCTCTCTAATTCTTCAATCGATCATTTCCTTTTCTATTACCCTAAAACATGCCCCCAGTTTCTCACCTTCTTAAAAGACCTTTCAGTAGGATTTTACTCCTCCCTCAAGCTCTTGTCCTATATTTTCTTTCCCTTTCTTACTGGAAATCTTTGGGGGAGGGGAAACAAACAAACAAACAAAAAAAACCCCCCGAATTCTAAACATACCCTTTGCCTTCACTCACTTTACATTCTGATTTCGAATCTCATTCCAACTGAATTGTGCTCCCTTTGAGCCTCAACTCTAATAATAGGAGTTACCTGTACTAAATGACTGTGAATGTCTTTTTCAAATAGAGATCATTGCCTTTATTTGGTCTTTATTTCTACTTTTTGTATACTCTGTATGTGTGTGTATAACCCAACAAGAATGTATGCGTGTCTATGATCCAACAAGAATATCCCAATATCTTCCTCTGAAGTTATTCCTCACTTTAATGATTTTGAAGTTTCTTGATGTTTTTCCATAATTTCTGGGGAATCTGCAGATTCCTTTTTTTTCATTGTGTTCTTGGCCCTCTCAATTTTTTTATTCATTTTTTTCTTCTATCCTTACTCAGTTTATCTCCTTATATTTATCCTTTCCTTGTGCTTTTAGTCTTCTAACCTCTTTATTATTCCCTTTTGTTTGTTTATCTCTCCTCAATCTTTGACTTTTTTCCCTCTATCATTAGACAGAATGTGCCCATCTTCTCTATCCATCTCCTCTTGTACCATCACAAAGGCATACTTACATGTGTTGGGAAATTTGAATATCTTGCAGCTCTTAACCACCATTACATTGTGAGTTCCTAGAGAATAGGGACTATCTTCCTTTTTGTATACCTACACATATTAGGTGCTTGATAAATGCTTATTGATTGACTCACTCACCAGAGACTGCATTGGAAAGACAACTGCCTCCAATTGGCTTTTCGCTCCACTTTTTCTCAGGTATGTTTAAACAACCTCTGCCCTACCTTCATTTCCTTTTCTTCTCTTCCCCTTTTTAGTTTTTGTTTCCTTGAGGCAGATTATATGTGTGTTTGTATGTATGTATAATGTATGTGTGTATGCACACGTTTAAACAAATACATTTATATACATATATGTATTTGTGTATATATTTGTATGTATGTATGCATGTATATACACACATCTATATCTATCTCTATCTCTATGTCTATATCTAGAGAGTGTGAGAGTGATAATCTTGTGCCTTTTATACTATATGAAAAAAAATAATTCATTGCCTACGTAGAACCCGGAGCTGAACTCTGAAATATAACCCTATGAGATTGCTTGTATGTGTCTGTGTGCAGTGGGAAAACTCTGAATGTTTTCTTTGTTTGATTTTTAAAAAAATTCATCAAGTTTTTATATGGTACAGTGTTTTTTATCTGCTTGACTTGTGGATTCAACTTTTGTTATTCCATAGCTACCACATAATTTGTTTTGGAGGGTGGAGAAGTTTGTAGAGGAATTCTACCATCTTGCTCATCCCAGGGTTCTTTGAGAATATAAAAATTTTTAGAAATTTATGAGAATACTACATAAAACCACTTATTAATGCTTTTCTCAAGAGCACAGTTTTTAATGAAAAAGTATTAGTTAAGATCCCTCCATCTGGCAGCCACGAGTATGTATTTAACCTCCCTTGTCTGTATTAATTCAAAGTCTAGGAAAATTGGAAGTGCTATTCTATACCTTTCCCAGCATTAATTTTTCTCTTTCTTTTCTACCTTCTACACTTCTGAGCACAAGTAGTAAGCAATGAAGATCCCCACCCCTAAAATAAGTGCCAAAGATAGTTATTATTTATTATTTCAATGGCAGGGTTCTGGATTTTCTAGGGGATGGAGTTAAGAGAATGGATATGATCACAATAACACAAATCTAGCATGAAAAATGCAATTGATTTTTTTGGGACTGGATATGACAAAGATCTTCGTTGATTTGCTGTTTGTGTTCTGTTTTTGGCATTTGTAAATATGGTGTTTATTGAGTACCTACCTGATCTTGTTGCTGTTGTAATTAATAAGCAAAGATTGAATATCTTTAGGTTTTAAGGTGCACAGTATTAGTTTTGTGGTAGATGCAGTCTGTTTTCAAAAAGCTTAAAATGTGATTGAGATGGATCAATTAATAAGCATTTATTATATACCTACTTTATACTAGGAACTGTGGTAGGTCTTGGGAGATAAACTATTTATACAAAAGAAACTGCATTAAAAATTACTGTGAGAAGAGTGGCCACATAGCATAACTAAAAGGAAATGAAGATGATCCAGTCTCTGTTACTTTTTGTGTAAATCATGTACTTTTTTGGAAAAAGAATTGAGGGATAGAGATCTGTGGGTGATTATCAAAGACTTTATGATATCTGAACTGTAACTTGAGAGATAGGTAGGATTTTGACAAGCAGAGGTGGGTATCAGGAAAGAGAAATAGAAAGTTACTAGATGATATCTAGTATTGATTGTATCTCTACAGCTATGTTCAGCACATCATGAATAAAATAAGTTTGACTGGAGTGTTCAAATGTAGGACCAGCAAGATATGTTGGTGATATAATTTGAGAAGATCTTGAGTTCTAGGATAAGGAGTTTGGACTTTGGTAGTGGGGGGGAGGGAAAGAGATTGAAGACTTTTGAACAGGGTAGAGATGTGATCAAAGCCTTATATTTGTCAGACTCAAAGTAGCCCTTTGTCCCTTAACTTCCTTCAATCACAGTTAAGTGAGTGGTTTGGATATGATGATTTCCAGCTCCAAATTTATGATTGTAAAGTCTGACTTACTTGGACACAGCCATAAGAATATTTGATAATGTGATAGGTAAATGATATAACTGAGAAATGAAAATTTTGTCTTGGTTATTGATTCTCCTCCATAGTAGTCTAGATGAGAGGTAACATTTCTAGATGTAAACTTTAATGAGTTAATGTGAATGATTAATTGAAGTGGAAGCATGGAATTCTTTTTTTTCTATTAGATGATGTACTGCCCATTTTATAAGACTGGTGGCTCAGTGAACCTCTTTCATTTAGTCAAAGACGTATTTGGAAAAATGCTTGTCTTGTTCTTCATGGTAGTGATGCTGGGAAAGATATTTTTGAATCTCTCATTTCTTTCTCTATACTTATCAGTTCCTTTTTAGAGCTTAATCCCAAATATTTCACATTTATATTAAACTTTATTTCATATTCTCAAACTATTATCCAAAATTCTTAAATGTTGAAAATGAAAGCTAGTTATTGGTGATCTGATATGGGGTACACTTGTGCCATAATAATTGAAAATATACCTATGATCAAAAAAGTCAAATCTTCCTATTAGAAATGTCTCAAGTTGTATAATTTGCTGAATTAGAGTCAGAGTGTAGGATTTCGAGTCAGAATTAATTAGATGGCACAGTGGATAGAAAACTGGGTCTATCATCAAGAAGGGTTCCAGTCTAACTGCAGACACTTATTAGCTGTGTGATCCTGGGCAAGTAACTTAATTTCTCTCTGCCTTTGTTGCTTCCACTATTTGTTGTTGTTGTTGTTTAGGCATTTCATCCTTTTGGACTATTTGTGGCCCTTTTGGGTTTTTCTTGGCAAAGACACTGGAATAATTTGCCATTTCCTTCTCTAGATCATTTTACAGATGATGAAACTGAGAGAAACAGAGTGAAGTGACTTGTCTGAAGTCATAAGTAGCTGAGGCCATATTTCTTAAAGGTATTAAGGGATGAAATGATAGGAGGTGCAGATTAATGACAAAGGTCAAGAATGTAGCAACAAAAGTCCAAAATTACTGAGGCTCTGATTTCAGGTCATTTTAAGAAAAAATTTCTAATTAGAGATATCCAAAAAATGAAGTTTGTCATGAGTCATTTTATTTCATGATGTTAAATGTGTTAAAATTAGGTCAGCATGACAATTCCCCCCCCCCCTCCCCCCAGTTTTTCATCCCTCTGATCTAGCACAATTCTGTGTGCTCTCAGTAGGTGCTAAATTTTTGTTAATTTGACTTGTTATGACATTATGATCCTGAATAACTTGCAGAATATGTTGTATGTTTAAAGAGAAATGAATTGGATTGTCAATGCCATTTGCTGGTGCTGAATTCTTTTTTCCTAGTTCCTGCATCTTGTCAAATTCAAAGCTATATAAATCTGTGCTCCCAAATAGGAGTAATTATAACAGTTATGGCAGACTCAATTTTGAAGTACAAATATCCTTGAAAATAATATTTTACTAAATGCCTTCAAAGAATGTCACAAAGTAGGAATTTTTGAAGGTCAGCATGTTTTTTAAAAAAAATGGTTTGTTGAGATTGGTTATAAGTAATATTTTGATGAAAGGTATTAAAAGCCCCTACTGTTGAATTAAAAATCCCATAGCAGTAATGCTGTACACCAAGGCTATTTATTAAGGAGGGAAGCATGTGTTCATAGTGACCTTGGGACTGAATAGACCTGCATTTGGGATTTGACAGGAATGGTTTGCAGACGACTGAAATAAGAAGCATGTGTAGTGAGGGTACTGTGACATCTGATAGCTGGAACTAAAACAAGGGCTTTAAATTTCATTTAAAACTTCTGTACTTACAAAACCCCACACCAAATAATTGAAAAAGAAAAAAAAGTTGTCTAAATGAAATGCCATTTAACTTTCTCTTAGTAAAATTTTAGTCACCATTTACTTTTTCTCCCACTTTTTTTTTTTTAAATAAATATAACTGAAAGAAAAATAAGACAAACTTATTAGACCCTGATTAGAAAATGCTTATTTGCTGAGTAGGTGGCCCAGTGTGAATGGCTAAGATTCATCAGCTGCTTCTTTGTGGCTTGGGGAATTACTGCTTCAGACCCTAATAACAGATTGCTTAGGTTGTATCATATGTTTTTCCTCTTTGGTGAAAAAATTTTTTTTTCACTCTCCCTTACTAACTATTTACCATCAAAATTGAATATACTATCAAAATTTTTAGACTTTATTCAGTGGATTTTATTAATTGTATCAGATTCCAGAAGTCATAGGGCTTCTTAAGTTTTCGGACTATTTTCGTGGGTGGGAGGGTTTCCTTCAGAGGGAAAACTCTTAAAATTATGGAGTTTCTCCTCTGAAGGAAGCCTTTTTATTATTTAAAAGGTGAATTTTAAAAATTATTTTTCACCGTGGTAAAATACCTTTTGTATTTTCTTATTAGTTTCTCTGAGACATTATGCTCCTCTTCATTGTTGAGCCACATTATAAGCTCAACATTTGCTTCTCAGTTCTCTAGATCTTGACTCAAATGGTGCTTATTTCAAAAGATGAAACACTGATTTTTGTTGTCATCTTCTTTGTTTCTATGAGCTTGAGGTGTTTCAGATATGACAGACTCAGATGAGCTTTCAGTTATTAGTCCAGCATTTGGAGATTAGCAGGATAAATAGTGTAGGTAGCCTTGAAGTTTAATTTCAGAAACACAGACTCCTTTCTCCATTGCTACTTTAAAAATATTAAAAAAAAACCCAACAAAACACCCACATCCACAGTTAATAATTGTGTTTACTCTGGGATAATCAATTAAATAGCATGGTATAGAATGTTTGTTAGTTTAACTATGGTTTTGAGGGACAAGAAGATTTAAAAACTATTGGATTCTCCAAATGTGCTTAATAGCAATAAAAAAAATTAATCCTTTTACAAATAGTAAGATTTTTAGAATGATAATTGCTTTAATGTAAAAAGTAATTTTTCAGAATCTTTCACTTGTCTGAAATATATATATATATATATATATGTTTTATTATTGAAGCTTTTTATTTACAAAACATATGCATGGGTAATTTTTCCAACGTTGATTCTTGCATACCCTTTTGTTCCAAATTTTCCTCTCCTTCCCCCCACCCTCTCCTCTAGCTGGCAGGTAGTCCAATACATGTTAAATATGTTGAAGTACATGTTAGAACCAATATATGTATACATATTTATACAGTTATCTTGTTACACAAGAAAAATCAGATCAAGAAGGAAGAAAAAGAAAAACTGAGAAAGAAAACAAAATGCAAGCAAATAACAATAGGGAGAGGGAGAGTTCTATGTTGTGTACTACACTGTTTCCATGGTTCTCTCTCTGGGTGTAGATGGCTCTCTTCATCACTGAACAGTTGGAACTGGTTTGAATCCCTCACTGTTGAAGAGAGCCACGTCCATCAGAACTGATCATTGTATATAATCTTGTTGGTGCCATGTATAATTATCTCCTGGTTTGGCTCATTTCACGTAGGCCTCCCCAGGCTTTTCTGAAATCATCCTCCTGATAATTTCTTACAGAACAATAGTATTTCATAACATTCATATACCATAATTTATTCACCATTCTTCAACTGATGGGCATCCATTCAGTTTCCAGTTTCTTGCCACTACAAAGAGGGCTGCCACAAATATTTTTGCATATGTGGGTCCCTTTCCCTCCTTTAAGATCTCTTTAGGATATAGGCCCAGTAGAAACACTTCTGGGTTAAAGGATATACAAAGAATAGTCCTTTAAGCACAGTACCAAATTGCTCTCCAGAATGGCTGGATCTGTTCATAACTTCACCAACAGTGCATCAATGTCCCAGTTTTCCCACATCTCCTTCCACATTTGTCATTATCTTTTCCTGCCATTTTAGATAATCTGAGAAGTGTGTAGTGGTATCTCAGGATTTTCTTAGTTTGCATTTCTCTGATAAATAGTGATTTGGAACACCTTTTCATGCGGCTACAAATAGTTTTAATGTCTTCATTTGAAAATTGTCTGTTCACTGAAATATAAATTTAAAAAAACAACATTATATTTCATTTCACATATTCCAATAGATTTGAAAATTCTAAATAGACCTAGAATTTCTTTGTTATTATTATGCCATATTTGTGCTTTTAGTCTCTCTCTAAATGGGTGTGGGCTTGGATTTGAGTTTGTTGAATTTTTACTGACTAAAATTTCAGAAAAGTATTCTGTATTATGATATATTCAGTGTTACTTATGATTTCCTATATTAGATGATCTTAGCTATTAGTACAGAGCAGCTATGTAGCACAATTATAAAGTATTGGGTTTGGAGTCAGGAAAACTCATTTTCCTGAGTTCAGATCTGGTATCACATACATATTAGCTGTGTGACCCTGGGCAAGTCTTTTAATTCTCAATCTCTCATCTGTTTAATGAATAGGAGAAGAGAATGGCAAACCACTCTATTATCTTTGCCAAGAAAACCTGAAATGGGGTCTTGAAGAGTCCACCTTGACTGAAATAACTGAATATCATCTATTAGTACATTTCTTAACTTATTTCCCTCTGTTCTCATTCTCTCTTCTCCTTTTTGTAGTATTATTTCTAGTGAATACATCAGCTAAAGAAAGTATATCTGTACAGAAGTTGTTTTATATTTGTTTTTCAAGTTGAAAAGCTCCACTGGCTTGGAGATATTGCCTCTAAAATAAATAGAAACTCGCTGTTTGGCAATAAAACCATTCTTAATCTTGTTTGAGACTTTTGGGCATTGCTCCCTCCCATATTCTTTCTTATATCAACTCAGTCTGCCTAATCAATTGTTTCTTAATCTGATTTTTAAGACTATATAGGTTTTGTACAAACAAAACTAATGCAAGCAAGATTAGAAGGGAAGTAACAAATTGGGAAAACATTTTTACAGTTAAAGGTTCTGATAAAGGCTTCATCTTCAAAATATACAGAGAATTGACTCTAATTTATAAGAAATCAAGCCATTCTCCAATTGATATATGGTCAAAGGATATGAACAGACAATTTTCAGATGATGAAATTGAAACTATATCCACTCATATGAAAGAGTGTTCCAAATCACTACTGATCAGAGAAATGCAAATTAAGACCACTCTGAGATACCACTACACACCTGTCAGATTGGCTAAGATGACAGGAACAAATAATGATGAATGTTGGAGGGGATGTGGAAAAACTGGGACACTGATGCATTGTTGGTGGAGTTGTGAAAGAATCCAACCATTCTGGAGAGCAATCTGGAATTATGCCCCAAAAGTTATCAAACTGTGCATACCCTTTGACCCAGCAGTGCTACTTCTGGGCTTATATCCCAAGGAAATACTAAAGAGGGGAAAGGGACCTGTATGTGCCAAAATGTTTGTGGCAGCTCTTTTTGTAGTGGCTAGAAACTGGAAAATGAATGGATGCCCATCAATTGGAGAATGGTTGGGTAAATTATGGTATATGAATGTTATGGAATATTATTGTTCTATAAGAAATGACCAAGAGGAGGAATACAGAGAGGCTTGGAGAGACTTACATCAACTGATGCTGAGTGAAATGAGCAGAACTAGGAATCATTATACACTTCAACAACAATACTGTAGGAGGATATATTCTGATAGAAGTGGATATCTTCAACAAAGAAAAGATCTAATTCAGTTCCAATTGATCAATGATGGACACAATCAGCTATACCCAGAAAAGGAACACTGGGAAATGAGTGTAAACTGTTAGCATCTGTTGTTTTACTCCCCAGATTATTTTTACCTTGAGAATCCAATTCTTCCTTTGCAATAACAACAACAACAAAATTCGGTTCTGCACATATATATTGTACCTAGGATATACTATAACATATTTAATATGTATGTTAATGCCTGTCATCTAGGGGAGGAGGTGAAGGCAAGGAGGGGAAAAATTCGGAACAAAAGGGAGTACAAGGGATAATGTTAAAAAAAATTACCTATACATATGTATTGTCAAAAAATATTATAATTATAAAATTAATAAAAAAAATAAAATGAGCTAATTTACCCCCCCCCCCAAAAAAAAAAAAAAAAAGACTACATAGGATGATGCCTCTAATGTGCTTTTCAAAATACTGCGTTTCAAAATGTTTGGGCAGCCTTTTTTGTAGTGGCTAGAAACTGGAAATTGAATGGATGTCCATCAATTGGAGAATGGCTGAATAAACTGTGATATATGAATGTTATGGAATAATATTGTTCTGTAAGACATGACCAACAGGATGATTTCAGAAAGGTCTGGAGAGACTTACATGAACTGATGTTGAATGAAATGAGCAGAACCAGGAGGTCATTTATACACTTCAACAACAAGACTATATAATGATCAGTTCTGATGAACATGGCTATCTTCAACAATGAGATGAACTAAATCAGTTTCAATTGTTCAATAATGAAGAGAATTAGCTACACTCAGCAAAAGAACTATGGGAAATGAGTGTGGGCCACAGCATAGGAGGACCACTCCTTCTGTTGGTTGTGTGCATTTTTGTTTTCCTTCTCAGGTTATTTTTTACCTTATTTCTAAATCCAATTTTTCTTGTGCAGCAAGATAACTATATAAATATGTATACATATATTGCATTTAGCATAAACTTTAACATATTTAACATGTATTGGTCAACCTGCTATCTAGGGGAGGGGCCGGGGAGAAAGGGAAAAGTTGGAACAGAAGGTTTTGCAAAGGTCAATGCTATAAAAATTATCCATGCATATGTCTTGTAAATAAAAAGATATAATAAATATTTTTTTAAAAAACAACAAAATATTGCATTTCACACATATATGCAGAAAATAATAGTATCTCCTGCCTATCATTTTCTAGCAAAATTTTTTCCCTTAAAAATGTTTAATTAAAAAAAAATCCTTGTTCATTGCCATTGATAATCTCCCTCAAGTGGAAACTTATTTTTTCCCCTTTTTAACAAATAACAGTTAGTTAAAAGCAAAGAAACTCAATCATCAGCTCTGAAAATGGACGTCTGAATCTGTATCTTTATGGTGATTTAGGGTATTCATCTTCTGTGAGAGAATCAATGACATCAGGAAGGCAATGGCTTGACTTGCAAGTGAATTGGATTTAAGTGAGGTAGAAATGTTCAAAGTTATTAGCCTCTCTCTCCTCCAGTCCTAGATCAGGATGATTGATGAAGGCCCAGGATGTAGTAGGAGACTCTGGCCATAGGTCTTTCAGGTCTGTTTGTCTGAGGCATCCATGTGCTTGGGGAGACTTTCCAAGTTTCTCCCCATTGAGAGTTTCAACTCCATTGAGTTTCTCTCCATTGATTGTTTTTTAATTTTCTTTTCCTTTACCATTGTTGTGATCACTATGGAAATTGTTCTCTGTATTTTTCCTGACTTATTTTACATTTTATTATTTCACATTATTGCATTTTGTCAATGTCTTCCCCACTCCCCAAATTTCCTATATCTAGCTCAGATTCAAGTGAAGTTTAAAATGTGCTTGTTCCCTTATACATTTACTTACTTATATATTAGCTAATATTAAATGGCAGTGATTTAAGGTTTGAAAAATGTTCTATATGAGTGTTTTTATTTATGAAAAATCCACATATTGGATATTTACATATACAGACCTATGTAAATAGGTATTTATACAAATACATACATATAAATAAATCTCATTTGATTATTCCCCTGAATCAGGAAAGATAGGAAGGAAATAAGCATATGTTAGTGTCTGATGTGTGGTAGGCACTGTGCTAACTACTAAGGATATAAATAAAAGTAAAAAAGCTGCCAAAAAGGAGATTACTTTGTAATGGGTACAACTGTACATAAAAGATTGCTGAAAAGGATGGATAATCCTGAGGAAAATGAAGGCTAGCCAGCCTTGACCCTTCCAAAAATTGGAGGCTCAAAGGCAGGAGGTGGTGAATATTCCACGGTGGTGATAGGTTGCTCCAGATTGAAAGGAGGTTCCAATATGAACCAAAAATAAAGGGGAAATGATTTTCGAGACTCATGACATTCATCACACTCATTAGTGCTTTCAAGGTTCTTTTCCTCATATTACTGACGTCATTAGACAAATTGTTCCCTTGGTTCTGCTCATTTTATTCTCCATTGGTTCATGCAAGTCTTCCTAGGTTCTTTTGAATCTATCCCTTTCATAATGTCTTATGGTACAGTAATATTCCATTACATTCAGATGTCAAATTTTTTTCCATTACATATTTTCCATTACATTCAGATTTTTTTCAGTCTCTTCTCTATTTATGAACACCAACTTTGTTTTCAATCCTTTACTATAGCTGCTAGACATATATTTATACATGTGCATTTATGTATGTCCGAGAGTTTTATTTCTGGATCAAAAGATTTGCACAGGTTCGTGACTTTTTGGGCACAATTCCAAATTGCCCTTCAGGATGGATGGACTATCTACTAATTGAATTAGTATGCCTTTCCTGCAACCCTGCCAACATTTTCTTCTTATTCCATCTTTACTGTTCATTCTTATAGTTGTGAGATTGAATTTCCCAAAGAATCATTTTAATGTTAATTTCTGTTATTATTGATTTATAGCATTTTTCATATTTTATCTTTCTTCTTCAAGATGTCTCTTCATGTCCTATTTTGGGGAATTGGTCTTGCTCATAAATATTTGTATCAAATCCTAATAAATCTTGGATAACATCTTTCTCAGAGAAATTTACTGCAAAGATTTTTCTTCCCAGTTTGACTGAAGCATAATGAATTTTATTTCTTAATCTCTCTAGATACATGAGAAAGCTTCTTAGTCAGGAAGATGACATTGCTGTAGCCGACATTGTCCTTTTTCCTTAATTCTTTTCTTTTTACAGAATTCTACAGCAGTATGTAAAAATCCTTTCTGCAACTGTAATTCATAGAAACTCCAAAAACAAATTGTGAATTTTGTTTAGGAAAAATACTTACAATGATTGAATTGTACAGTAGACTGTGTTCAGCAAGAACTAGATCAAAATTCATTTCTTTTTGGAGGTTTGGGCTTTGTTTTGTTTTCAGATTATTTTGCTATCTGATATGTAAACATTTCACATAAGATTATATTTGATTATTGAATCATGGCAATGTAGAAGTGGTATCTATTTTATTATCTATGATAGATTGTTGTTCTTTATGGTAGTAGAGAGGTTATTACCTTTGTAGAAAGAGGGACTTCTTCATTAAGAAGCCTTCAAAAGGGCCAAAATTTGGTACCTTTCCTTAAATAAGGCTCCCAGAGATGAGAAAAATTCTTGCTGTTGAGAGAAGTTAGTCTCAGTTCAGGCTTTGAGATATGTTGATTGCAAGAAAAAGGAAGACTCAAACTTGTAATGGAGAGTAATGATGCTGTTGGACAAATCTTTATTGTGTGTTCTTCTGCTGTACTTCCTGACATGCTTTTGTTTTGTTTTTAAATAAGGAAGCATATTCTGAATTGCCCCGATGTAACTACCATTCTGCAATATCTTTTAAAGAAATTGAATTCTTTTAATCCCTTTCTTATTTATATGAATCTCTTTTTCTTGGGCTTCTAATGCTAGGATTGCTTAAGGATTATTTAAAAACTAAGATATAAGGACCAGTAGAAGACTTTTTAAACCTTTGGCACTAAGGAACAGATAAAATAAAAGTGATACCTGTTTTATAAAACCTGGCAGATTGGTGGTTCTTAGAACCCCCCCACTTTGGCTTCCTTACCACTTCTAGGATAAAAGACCCAGTTTATGGGGTGTTGGTAGTGTATGTTACAGCAAAATCCCCACTAATCGTTGGGAATATCTTCCTGACTTAGCCTATTGCAATGATGAATGTGGAAGTGATGGAGAGTAGAATTTTATGATTCAATATAATTTTTAAACTTTATAATTTTTTAACTTCAGGAATTTCATACATATTTTAGTTGTTTTTAAAGCATTTTAATTGCATTTTATGGTCTATAAGTGTCGCATAAAACCAAACCTGAATCCCTAGACTGGCCTGCATTAAACCTGACCCCGATGCTTGACATAAACACCTGAAGGGTTCTTGGATTTGACCTTTAAAATGACAAACTCTTGAAAACCATAGGATGTACATAGATTCTGTGTGAAAAGCCAATATGACCCCTATGGTTCCTTCAGACAACCAGGTAGATCTGAGAACCAAGAGAGAAGACAATTACTTAGACCCTAGACATGGGGTTAAGGTTTTAGCAGAAGGTAGATTGGCAAAGAATTTTTAGGATAAGCTGCCAATTGCAAGAACAAAAGCACCTGACAGTGGTGTGAGTGAAGGCAGAGTTTCTGGACAAATGGAAGAATTTGGGAACCATGCATTACAGATACTAAAAAGAGCTGTTTATATGCAAACTCCAGTTCAGTTCATAGTGAATGAATACTTATTAAATTGAGGAAGAATTCCTAAACCAAATGAATTGCTGGGACCATCTAGGAGCTGGAGCCAGTGGCAACAGGGGACAGATCCTTGTAAAACAGGAGCAATTCTAGACTTTTCCCTTCATTAGTATCATGAACTATACAGAAATATATTGCCACAGAGAAATGAGGTAGAATCTATAGCAATCCTGTTCTCCCATTCCTCTCTCCCCAAGATCTAAATCTCAAGGCAATTCATGCAATAAAGTCTTGAAGGCCATGTAGGTTTTTGTGAAGGTGAATCTCAATAAAACTGTCCTTGTAACTGTAGCAATCCTGAATTTTTTCAGTCATTTCAGTTTTGTCTGATTCTGACCCCAATTTTTTTTTTTTTTTTTTTTTTTTTTTTTGACAAAGATACTGGAGTGCTTTTGCTATTTCTTTGCCCTGCTCATTTTATAGATAAAGAAGCTGAAGTAAACAGGGCTAATTAGCTTGCCTTGGGTCACATACTTAGTACCTACCTCAGATGGGGATTTGAACTCAGGAAGAGTTCTTCCTGTCTCAGTCAGTCCTGGCATTCTATCCACTGTGTCACCATCTGCACCTGAATATATCCTGAATACTTTTAAGGGATTTTTAAAAAAAGCATATAATAAATACTTGTTTTGGTGATTATTATATCACAAGATCTATAGACAAAGTAGGATTTATCTGTCATTCAGTGGCTCATTCCTTCATGTCATTGTTAACATAAGCATTCTTATTGATAGAGAGTTGTTTGCTTATTTTTCCCTCCCACCTTTAGCCTGGATCTATGCTGGGTTTAAAATGTGCTTAATAACTGAGTTTGGATCATACCTATGTCAGTGGAAAAATTCCTGGTGTGATATCCACACATTATTACAATCTGACTGATTGCCATGCTCCTGTGAATACAGACTTCTAACTAAAAATTATCTACATTCTGTAGTTGCCAGAGGATTTTTCTTGGTAGTTGTTGCTGATGAAATCTTACAATTTTCAAAAGAAATGTTTGCATTTAATGTAACACATAATAATTCTTGTAGCATATTTTTGGAGTGCCTGTTATTTGGTTTGCATGTTAGTTAAAAAAAAATCATTGATACTATCAAGTGAATAATAAGAAATGACTGGCCACAAAATTGTATGAATAATATCAACGTGAAGAGCACAGTTAATAAATACTGCCTTTGACATAGTTGTATGACATATGCATATTGTGTGTGCTATTGAAGTTTTATGCTTTTTTTAAAGAGCTTATTTTGTAACATTACTATGTACTTGTTTTTACAAGGAGTTGAACAAAAGTTTTAGTAGGCTTTATTAGCAACAGAATCACAGGATGGTTTTTGTTATTTTTGTAGAGGAATCCTTTAAATTCTGTCCAAGAATATGAAGAAACATAAAAGTAAATTTTTAATAGGTCCACAGACTCATGGATTGTCAGAGTTAGAAAGGTACTACCCCACCTCAATTAAAAAAAAATTATAAAGAAAGAACTTTTGTAGCACTGCGTAGTGAATCAAACAAACAAGTAAGCAAACATAATCGCCTTGACCCTGATGGGTTTCTTTTTGTATCTTGAGCACATTATCTCTGTTTTGATGAAACATTCTTCACCATTGGTCCTCAAGTTTTTTTTTAAATCTTAAAGTTTGGACAATTTTTTAAATTTTATAAACTATTCTGATTATATTCAATTTACTCATTATTAGTTCAAAGAAGTCTTCCTAGATTTCTTTGAAACTGACCCATTCAAATGAAGTGAATTGTAAATATAATTTAATACAACTTCATCATCAATTTAATTTGAACGGATTACATTTTTGAACTGAGTGCATTGAAAAAAAATAGAACAGTATTTCTTTCTTTCTTTTTTTTGGGAGGCAATCAGGGTTGTGATTTGTCCAAGGTCACACAGCTAGTAAGTATCTGAGAACATATTTGAACTCAGGTCCTCCTGACTCCAGGTCTGACTAATATCTACAGCCCCATTTAGCGACCCCTAGATTGGTATTTGTAAGGTCAGAGTTTTACTGATCTTTAGTTACATATCTCTTAGGAGAAAAATCCTAAAGTATTGATAATGGTATTAATGTCTCTGGAAGAAAAGTTAAAAGTACTACCTCTTAAAAAGATTCATAGCAAACTCAAATAGCTTCTTTGAGGCAATGAGAATCCTTTGAAGTATGCATAATGTAGTCTAATAGTTATTCTATTCCATGATTATAGCAAAACTAGAAAAGATCTCTTTATATGGAAGTTTATTTTGAGTTGAGCTTCTATAGTGTATTCTGTACCTTCAGAAATTGCCTAATGATTTTTAAAGCCTTTTAAAATGTTATGGGTGCTTTTTTTTTTTTTTTTTTTTAAATCATCAAGAGTAACTTCTCAGTGACTCCTTCCAAGTCTGAACACTCCCTTATAACAAATGAGTACAGCCAAGCAAAACAAATCAATACCTTGGCCATGTCTGAAAATGTATGTCTCATTCCTTACCAACCTAATGACTTTTAAATGAAATGTATGAACTGAATTCTTTTGGTTATGCAAAGTACATAGGGACTGCAGAGAGGAGGATTGTATGAATTATTAATATCATGGAACACAAATTTAGAAAACAGGTATAAAATTAGAATCTTGAATTTTCAGCTGTAATTTTCTTTGCTTAGTGCAGTCCCTATAATATTTGTCCTTGTGAAGATGTCAAATAATGTCATTCCCTTTCAAAACAAAATTAAAGTTTTATTTTATTTTATTTTTTTACCCCCAAAGAGAGGAAAAATTCTCAAGAAAAATCCTTGATGGAACATTTCACCTTTTTTTGGCATATTTTTAGTGCTAGGCATTGTTATTTTACTTTAAATTTCTTTTAGCCTGGGTTTTGAACTCATTTTCCATTTCATTCTTGTTTCTACCTGAAAGATTTTCTTTGTGTTTTCCCATATCTGTTTTTACCATCTGCAATACTTTTCATTATGTTATTGCTGTATATGCCTCATGAGTATGCGTGATGCAGTATTTGTGAAAGGGAACTGATAAGACTAAAGATAACTTGACTTTTTAACTTAGGGAGAGTAAAATGTGAGGAAATATGTTCCTTGCTCAACTCAAGTATTCTGTGGGATTAGTTTTCATTGAGATTTTATGAGGCTTCAGTGGTGAGTTTCTCTGAAAAAAATTTGATACTTTAATTAAATTTAATAAAAAAAATTGATATTTTAAAAAAATTCCTAATTTTATAAAAGCACCTCACCATTTGAACATTTGTGGATATGTAGGTGTCACAGTGGATTGTGACACCTTCAAACCTGAAGCCATATTCTAAGTTGAAAGCCACTCAGTTTGATAATAGCTATGTTACTGGGCAAGTCACCTACCCTTGTTTTTCTCAAATCTTAATCTCTAAAATGAATTGAAGAAGGAATTCTAGTGTTTTTGCTAAAAAAAAAAAAAAAAAAAAAAAAAAAAGTTCCAAATGGAGTCATGAAGAATAGTGGCTGAATTAAGATGTTTCTTGGATTTTCTCCCCCCAAACTTAATATTCCTTGTATACATGGTTGTTTCCATGTCTCACACCCTATTACATTATTAACTCTTTGAGGAAAGAGGCACTCTCTTTCCCATTCTTTTGATCTCTAGTACTTAGTACAGTGACTAACACATCATAGGTTGACTACATAGCGAATGACTTCTTTTGTTTGGCTCTCTTTAAGATTGTTTCTATTTGTAACACTTTATAGTAAAATTATGTTTATATAAGTTAGACTTTATTTGAATTTATTTTAAAGAAAATAATGTGATCTTTTTGGAGAACACCTTTTTCCTCTAATTTCAAAAACACTTTGAGATTTATAATTTAAAAAAAAAAAAGGTTTTAGAATCAATGCTGTTACACAATTTTTTTCCCCCCTTCCTGGGAGTTATTTAGAAGAACCAGGTTTTTCTCAGTTTTGTTGATGATTACATTTCTTTTCTCTCTTAGATCAGTAGAATTGTGAGGAAAGACCTTTCCTTTTGAGACCTAAATACCTAAGTAAGGCAAAAATAAACTATTCTTCTGATTTAATGATTACGTAAAACTTGACCTTGTTTATTACAGAGCTTTTAAAATGACATTTCAGCATCTTTATTTTAAAATGGTGAATCTTGAAAATATGCCATGTTCATATTCCATATTCAGTATTATACTTTGCTATCTCCTCAGTTAGGCTAAATGTTTTTCTCTTCCTTAAATACTCAGTGTCTCCTTTGTCTTCCAAATCCTCTGTTTTTAGTTGATAAACATTAGTAAATAGGAACACTATCCTCTTAGTACCTTGTATGTTACTGAAAACAGGTAAGCATCTCATGAAAAGAAGCAGTTTATGATTAACAGGTATTTTTAATTAAATGTCTTATTGATGTTTTCATGTATCTCACTATCTTCTCTTTCCTTCAACTGAAACCTTCTTATAACATGGAAACGTATTTAAGGAACACTGATATGAGTCATCTGACAATGCATGAAACATTTCATGCTAATTGGTTCCATGACTTTGTCAAAAAGTCTTTTCTGGAAACATCATTTCTTATCTTTTCTGGAAACATTGTTTTTTTTTTTTTTTTTTTTTTTTTTAATTGTTCAATTTACATTTAAAAAAACTGTCATTGCTTTTTATATATTGTTCTAGATATATTTATTTTTGCATTGGTTCATATAAATCTCCCTCTTAATTCCTTTTTTTTAACCATTTCTTACTCTTCATTGACATTATACTTTACAAATACAGCACACTTTTTTCAGCAATTTCTCTATTGATGGTCATATACGTTATTTCAGTTCCTACCACAAAAATGCTGCTATGAATATTTAGATATTTTGTGGTTCTTTCTTTCATTTGCCTATCTATCTCTCAGTCCCCTTATCATTGGTCTTGGTACTGGGATGGGATCTCTAGATTGAAGGGAATGAATAGTTTACTTATAAAATGCCAAATTGCTTTCTGGAACAGTTGGGACAATTTATATCTTCTTCAACAACATGTTGACACATTTTTCTACAACTCAGGGTTTGGGGTAAAACTGTAGTGTCAATTTGACACTCTTAGGTTCATTTTTTACTTATTAAAGAGGTGCTGATTTTGTCAGTGTTGATACTTACTCTGCTGATGCCCATCATAGACACTCTAACCTAACCAAGCAGCTGACCTTCTGTTCTGTTTGAAAAATTCATTGCTATGTGACTAAGTTGGTTATTAGCCTCTTTGAAGTGAGCTAGGCTTGTCCTTGGACTGCAAGCATCACCAGGCCCATAATACTGCCTTTCCCGATTGCTAAGACCTGACGGAACCTGAGCTGTGCTGCCATTACCTTCGAAAAACCAGGCTTGCTTCCAGTTGATATGAGGCATTGTAAGACTTTTTTTTAATTTAAAATTTTAATAACATTCAGAATGAGGTATATGAATATGTAAATGGCTAGGTTTCTGATAGAATTCAACTTTTGGAACAGACAGGTGACATGTGGTGCCTGGGGAAAGTGAGGTCTTTTCTCCAAGGGGAAAAAGAATTGACAAATTTTGGAATTCAGGTTAGTATCTCAGTAAATTGGGTGGGTGGGTGTGGGTGGAATTGCCTCCTGACTATGAAAGATGACAATTCTTTTTTGTTGACATTTTAAGTGTAAAGCAATTATATTTATAATCTTTCTAGAACAAGAAATGTTCCTTTCTGTGAGATTTTTTTCTCATTGCAAGTTAAAAAGATTTTTTTTCCCCCAAATAGTGATCCCTATTTAATTTTTTTTTCCAGATTAGTGTTTTATTCACAGATTTTGATTACATGTAGCTTTAACAGTTCCCAAATATACTTACTTTCTTTCCTTGTGTTTACTATATGCTGAGGGAAAACTAGTTTGAACAAGAATAAATTAATGTAAAAACCAGAACACCTAATTCTGATGTGGAATATTCAACTTAAATGTCAAAAGACAAGTGAGAATCATTTTAACAATGGAATAGTTCCTGGAAAGCAATATTTTAAAAAGTCTTTTGATATGTGTGAAAATCTGTTTTCATATAAATGTTCATTAGAATGTTGGCATAAGATCTGCCATGCATAGTAATTAGAATTGATTCACAAAGCTGGAAATCTTTGTTTCTTCTCTCAACAGCATATTTCCATAGAGCAACAGTTCTTGTTCAATTCTTTAATAATTTTAAACTAAAATTATTTGACAGCTGTGCTTCCTAAAAGGTTTTTTAAATTCATAATGAAGAGGTGATAGGCATTGTAGTAATACTGATCTCCAAAATAACCACAATGATAATAATGTTCAATAGGACATTATAATGCTTTATAAAACATTTTTCTTGCCTCAGTTCTGTGAGATAGATGGGGTAGATATTACTGTCTATTTTTTAAAGTTGAAGAATTGGAGGCACTGAGAAGTTAAGTGGCTTGCCCAGGTTTTTGCTGTGAGCCGGATGATTTCTTATAGAATGTCTGCTCTTTTATACCCCCTTTATATCTTTCTCTAGAACAAAATAGTTAATGTCCCCAGTACTAAAGACCAAAAATTTAATATGGGATCTCTCCTGGTGCTTATTAAACAGGTGAACATTGACATAGCTAGGATTAAGCACTATAGACCCAATATCAGATTTAGTTTGTATCCAAACCTTTTTAGTTAATTCAGATACATAATTTGAGATATATTCAATTGTTTCATGCTAGGATTACTGCTAACATGTAATATTAGCCTCCCTCAGGGAACCCTTTATTTGGTAGAAGGAAAGAGAAAGGATGAGGGGGTTGGGGGACAAACCAAACCAATAGCTGTCATTGCAAATGAGGCTGTTTCTTATTTGTAATATGAGATGTTTGTTTCTGAACTAGACTTTAGGTGTAAACAAATAAGAAATTAATGACATGGTTGTTTTTATTTTTAGTTATCTTTAAAATTATATTTTTTTTGGTTTTGATATTTAGAATGTATCTTACTTTTTAAAAAGTACAGCTTTTATTTTTATTTCTCCAAACACTCCTCTTTTTTACTGTCTCCTTTTTATTCTTCTTCCTATAGCCTTTCCCTCCTCTGTCTCTGATTTTTTTTGTCACCATTAAAAATATAGAGCTCAACTTTGTTTAATAAATAAATATGATTCTTACCAGGATTAGAATTCACACCCTTTGAGACTGTGGTCTTTGTTTAATATGCAGTCATCCACTTGGTATGTCATGGAAGAAATATACATTCCTGAAATGTCTCCTCCTAATTAGTTTTTCTGCTGAACTCAAGCTTATAAACTCGTTGTAATTTTGGGTTATATCCTATTAACATTTTATCTTCATGCCTAATTTTTTATTATTTTTTACAGAAAACAATGAGTCTTAAGCTAAATGTGTACTTGCAATAAAACCTTGAGTATTTGTGAAATGATTACAGAAAGTTGACAGTTATTTAATATACTTTCTATAAAAAAGATATTTGCAAGTACCATTTCATTTTTATAATTAATGGACAGCGCTGGAGTTTTAGGGAATACAGAATCGTGTATATGTCAAAACATCACTCTTATTTGACTTTATAATGATTTTGTAGTTCTGTATAAATGTGTCATGAATTCTGGAAGTTCATGGCTTTTTGGGTTAGAGAAATAATACTGTGAAGACTGGGTTCAGTAATCACACAGTGCTGTGAAAAAAACAGTTAAAAGGTTTTGACCTGGGAGCTATCTGAATATTTTATTTTTTCCTCTAATTACTAATTGTGTTCCCTTCAGCAAGTCACATTTCTTTGAATCTTTGCTTCCTTATGTGTCAGATCTGTAGGAATTGACTAGTACCCTAAGATTAAAATGTAATTGGGAAATATTAAGAAAATAAATAAAAATACAATAAAACATAGATAATATTACATTTCAAAACTAAGTCAGTATGTGGCCAGCAGGGATCCTTATGTATGGATCAGTGGCCCTTTGACCCCAGTATAATTAGATAACCTGCAGTTTAGAGTAGCCTATAAGCTCTCTACTTTTCCCAATGGTAACAATAACTGACAATTCCACCTCTTGCCCCAATTCCTTGGAAACCATATCATGCTGGCAATATTATTCCTTCTTATTCTGATCTCAGTATGAGGCAGGTAAAACTGATTCACTGGAACATTCCCTTGAAGGAGGAAGTGGATGTGTTGTATTAAAAAGAAGTCAACAAAGCAAGTAATTAAATAGAGTACAAGTATTTCCTTGCTTAACCCCAGCTCACCTTAATGGAATCCTGAACTTAAATGCTTTCATCTGGTAAAGCATAATCGGAAGTCTCAGAAAATGCTTCTCTACCTTCTTCAGGATCAGCAGACCTGTGGCCCCAGTACATATTTTACATATTTTATTTTATTCTGCATCAATTCACATGGATCTTCCTATGCTCCTTTGAATCAATGTTTTTAATTTTAGAGGGTACAGTACTATTCCATTACATTCACATATCATAGTTTGTTTTGCTCTGCTGCACTCCATGGCCATCTACTGTTTCTAGTTCTTTGATACCATGAAAAGCACTGCAAGGAATAACATAGTGGGTATGAGACTATTCTGTCTTTGAACTGCTTTTAGGTATATACTTAGTGAGAATAATTTTGCTATTTAAAAAATGCACAATTGCAAATTACTTTTCAGAATTTTTGTATCACTTCATTGTGTGTGTGTGTGTGTGTATTTGTGCCTAATCCTACTTTTTTGAGCCTTGTGAAGTTATTTATAAGAAATAAAAGCTGAAATTGTTCAAGGTCTAAGACTTTGGCTTTGTTAAATCATCAAGAGATTATTATATCTGTGGTGGTGGGAACTATTTCTGTGTCAAAATTTGTAGGTCATAAGAGTATTTTATGATTAATATTTTTATTATGGAACTAATTTTCATTTTTATCTATAATTTAAAAATATTTTTAATAACATTTAAAAAAGTTAGTTTTAAAATTTATTATTTCAAGTTTTATTTTTTACAACATGATTTTATTATGCTGCTTAGCAAAAATATTAAAGCTCCCTTGCTTTTTAAGTGAATGTCAATGAGAAGATTCATTTGATAGTGAAATTTTTTTGGTGAAATATGGGCCCCTTTTGCAGGTTTTATAGGTCTTTATATGATCTATATCATTTTACTAAGTAAAATTTTGTATTGAATTTTTTTTTTTAAGGAGACAAGTTCAAATAAACAGACAAATAGCATTAGAGAGAATGCCTAAATAATAAATTTGTAAATTGTTTTACATTGTTGTAGAAGTATACCAAGGGAACACAGAGCAAAAGTGGAGTAAAGTGAGGTGTTATTAAGTTAGGATAGAAAGAACAAGTTTAAAAGCACTTTTCCAGAAAGTGTTTATTGTAAACATCATGAATTTCTTTGACATAAAGCAATGTCTTTTCAGTCCCTTCTTATAAAGAAGATGTTTACTGCAATGTAAACACTATTCCAACACAATTATATATAAGCATTCTCCTGAGCATTCAGGAAATGTTCTTTTCCTAATAAAACAACAAAAAAAGACAAAAAAAAAAAAACCCAACCCAAACAAACTATACTTTTCCAAAGATTTAGAGTACTTAAGGACTTGGGTTATAATGGAGATATAATTTAAATGATATGAAACAATCTTTAGAAATCTTCAAGACAGGCTCTCTTTATAAAAATGTCTAGTTTTAGGATCACACAGGCAGCATAGAATAGTGTATAGAGAGCTAGCTTCGGAATCAGGATAACCTGAATTCAAGATACATACTGCCTTATGTCACCTCTCAAATGATTATTTAGTTTCTTGTAGATTTGAGATAACTCTTTACTACTGAAATGGAAGAGTTGTCTGTACAACTGCAACAATTTTTCTCACATGTAGTTTCAGTATTGCTTGGCAGTATCTCTCTCTTTCTCTCTCTCTCTCTCTCTCTCTCTCTCTCTCTCTCTCTCTCTCTCTCTCTCTCTCTCTCTCTCTCTGTCATTCCCCTTTCTTCCCCTTCTTTAGGGGAAATCAAAGAAGACTACACTGCCCTCAAAGACTGGTCTAAGTGATACATTCACTCGTCAGCTCTTTTTTTGGTGGCAAAGAATCAGAAAATGCGTAGGTGCCCATCAGTTGGGGGATGGGTGGATAAGTTTTATGAAAATAGAAATATTATTGTTCTATAAAATGATGATTTTAGAAAGGCCTGGAAAGATTTATATGAGCTGATGCTGAGCAAAATAAGCAGAATCAGGAATACATTGTGCACAGTAAAAATAAGATTGTGTGAAGATCAACTATGGAAAATTTGTTTCTTCTCAGTGAGTTGTCCAGGGAAAACTCAATAAACTTTGGATAGAAAACACCATGAAAACTATGGAGACTGAATCGAAATCAATGCATGCTATGTTTACCTTTTTTTTTTCCCCTAGATTTTCCCTTTTATTTTGATTTTTCTTTCCCAATATGATTCATAAATGAATTATATTAAAATTATAATTAGAAGAAAATAAAAACAATATTTAAAAAAAGAAAGAAGAAAAAACAATCTGAACAGGAGAAATTGAAATGAGCACCAAATCTGGTAAGTCCCTAAGGCAGCTTAGTAGGCATCCTGGAAATAATAATGAATCTGGATTTAGAGTTAGAAGGGATGATTTAGGTCAACCACCTCTTTTCACCGATATGAAATGAGTCCAAGGGAAGTACATGACTTACCTTGCTAGTAAGTGTCTGAGTCAGAATTTGAACCCAAAATTTCCTGACTTTCCTGACCCAAAGTTTGAGTAGTCCTTCTGGTCTCTTGAGCATATCCTTATTAGTTAACCTTGCTTCTGACAATGTGTGGAGAAAATCCATTTCTAAGCTCTCTGGACCTTATAATCTTTTTTATGAAGGCATTATTTAATGAAGCTATTTACAAAGTGTTTCTGGAAAGATTTAATCCTCTTTCTTGCTTTAAGTTGTTGAGAAAAATCCTGTTTTCCTAATCCTTTGAATGTTCAGTTATAGGCTAGAAAGAGCTTAATTTTTTCTTTCCCATTGATTTATGGGAAGTTATGGATAACTTTTGGTAGCGTTGAATGCTGTGTGTTTTAGTTACACATTAGTAGAAATGAAATTCAATAGTGATAAGACAACTGTAGAAGTAAGACCTTTATTCTTTTCAATTAATCAACAAGCATTTACATTTTACATTTATTATGTGTCAGGTACTGTCATTGTCACAAGGGTTACACAGAAATGAAACAGGTCCTGACCTTGAAGGATCTTACTTTGTATTGCTCAGTAGGTACATGAATTAGCAAATCCTGTCCATATCTGGAATTTGCAAAAATATATTTTTTAAAGTATGTATACTTTTTGGGGATCAGGAAAGGCTAAAGCTTTTCCTGAAATGAAGGAGCTAGGGATGTTCTTTATATGTGTTCATATACTGCCAAAGCATGTGTCCCAAGGGTATTTTATAGTCAGCATGAGAATAAAAGTAATATGGAAATTTGAAAGGTATTGTTTGATTGGAGTTTTGAAGGAAACAAGGGATTCCAAGAGGGAGAGATGAGGAGAGAACACATTCCAGGCATCGAATATATATAGTCAGGACAAAGCCACTGAGGTAGGAGACTGAGTGTTAAAAACATAATGTGAAGTGTCATGAAGTTAGAAAAAAAAACACAATAGCCATGACAAAAAAATTAGTGCCTGTCATTTGGGGAATGGCTGAACAAAGTATAGTATATGATTGTGAAGGAATACTAATGTGCTATAAGAAATGATGAGCTCTCAATTGTTTTTAAAAAAAACAACACATGAATATAGACCTACACGAAATAATGAAGAGTAAAATGAGAAGAACAAAGTGAACATTATTTTTAGTAAGAGCAGTATTATTTTAAGAACACCTTTGAATGACTAAGTAATTTGTCTACTATACATATCCAAACCAGCTACAAAGGATTTAGGAAGTATATATCTATATATCTCTATCTCTATATCTATATCTAGATCTAGATCTAGATCTAGATATAAATGAATCTAAAATCTTCCTTCCTAAATGTTTTTTTGGTATATAGATAGACTAGGTAGAAGATAAAATGGAAAAAATTATATAACTATTAAATATTTAATTGGAATAGCAAGTTGTACACAATAGATTTACAGTTTCAAAGTTCAGAATGAAATATAATTTTTTTTTTTTTTTTTTTTTTTTTTTTTTTTTTTTTGAGGCTGGGTTTAAGTGATTTGTCCAGGGTCACACAGCTAGGAAGTATTAAGTGTCTGAGACCACATTTGAACTCGGGTCCTACTGAATTCAGGGCTGGTGCTCTATCCACTGCGCCACCTAGCTGCCCTAGAATGAAATATAATTAAAAGTAGCTTGTGACAAAAGGTTCTTGCATTGTTTTTTTCAAAAACTCATTTATTTGCCTATATAAAACAGAGAAGTGGCATGTATGTCTTAATAGATGGAAAACAATTTAAGAAGTTTAGTTTAATTATAACCTAAACTGACTATGTGGTTTTGGGAAAATAACATAATCTCTTGGTGACCTAGGCAACTCTATAAGACTAAGTTATGACACGATTCCTTTTGCATTAACTGAAGATTTGGACTTCTAATAGATTTGGACATCTAATAATTTAAGAATTTATAGGGGCAGCTAGGTGGCTCGGTGGATAGAGCATCAGCCCTGAATTCAGGAGGACCCGAGTTCAAATCTGGTCTCAGACACTTAACACTTCCTAGCTGTGTGACCCTGGGCAAGTCACTTAACTCCAGGCTCAGGGGGGGGGAAATTTATAGAAATTTTTTTAAAAGTTAAAGAAAATTAAAAAAGGGGGGGGGATATAAAGCATTGTATAAAAGCTTTAGTATAAAAATAATTAAGACATGGTCTCCTCAATTTTCAGATGAAGAAATTGAAACTATTTCTAGGGATATGAAAAGAGATTCTAAATCACTATTTATCAGAGAAATGCAAATTAAGACAACTCTGAGATATCACTATACACCTCCAGATTGACTAAGATGACAGGAACAAATAACGAGGAATGTTGGAGGGGATGTGGAAAAATTAAGACACTGTGGAATTGTGAATGGATCCAACCATTCTGGGGAGCAATTTGGAACTATACTCAAAAAATTATCAAATTGTACATAACTTTTGATCCAGCAGTGTTTCTAATGAGAACTTAAAGGAGGGAAAGGGATCTATATGTACAAAAATGTTTATGGCATCCCTTGTATAGTGGCAAGAAACTGGAAATTGAATGGATGCTCACCAATTGGAGAATGGCTGAATAAATTGTGGTATATGAATGTTCTGGAATATTATTTTCTATAAAAAATGACTAGCAGGATGAATACAGAGAGGCTTGAAGAAACTTACATGAAATGATACTAAGCGAAATGCATATGTATGCATATATTGGATTTAACATATATTTCTGCCATATTTAACATATATTGGATTACTTTGCCATCTAGGGGAGAGTGTGAGGGGAGGGGGTGAAAATTGGAACACAGGATTTTGCAAGGGCTAATGTTGAAGTATTGTCCACGCATATGTTTTGAAAAATAAAAAGCTTTAATTAAAAAAAAAAAAGACATCGTGTCCTTTCCTCATATAGCTTATAGTCTATGTAACTGTGACAGGGGGATTGACTTACAATTTTTATATTGACATTAGTTTTATGTATAAATTTAAACTTTTTAATTGAATTATCTTTTGCTCATTATTTCAGTGGCTTCTGTTTTTCCTTTGGAATTTTTCTTTTACAGAGTTCTGAATATTTGCATATATTATTTAATTTTCCAACTTGTGGTGTTCATAAACACTTGATATTGTTTGCATCATGATTCTTCTTGAAATGAATCTTTAATATTTGTTTGTAGTGGAAACATTTGTGATAAAGTATAAATAAAGGCAGGAAAAGGAGTTTTCTGTCTTGTGAGTATTTTTATGTAATGCTCAGATCTGCTTTCAATCAATTGCAGTCCCAGTTGCATTTTGTAGTGTATATGAGTTTTATGTTACCAAATGAGAGCATAGACTTAATAAAATATAGCTATACAGTAATGGCATTTCATACATGCAACCTTATAGAAGTAGCATACATAAGCATATTATTTATTCTCATGTTGACTGTAATTCCCTTGGGACACGTTTTCGTAGCATACGTATTTTTATGAAGAGCTTTCCTAGCTTCTTCATTTCATTCTCATATAATATGATTCCATTTTTATCCTGGTTAGCTGCTTTTGGAATTACTTTCCAACTTAACAAAGCCTTTCCTAAAAGACCTGGTTATATTCTGTTAAGTTTCTCTTGATTTAAACAGAAAAAGTATGGCAGTTATCAGCTCTTATTATTCTTAGAAGCCTTTAGTGCACTGCAATTTTCATTACTTATTTTGGCTGCTACAAAGTGGACATATTGAGCTCAAGGGACACCATAAGTCTCAATTTAAAAAAAAAAATGAACTGCTATTTACCCTTGAATTTTTTTCTTATACTTGTGAAGTTTTTTTTAAATGCAAATTTCAACCCAATTAAAATTTTGATCCACTTGTAAAGACTTTACATGTATTCTTTTCATACTTTAGGTCCAAATGTTTTAGGCCACGGTTCAACAAACTACAGCCCTGCTTTATAGTGCTTACCACCTAAGAATGGTTATTATATCTTTAAATACAATGAAACTTTATTTTAAAATGTAAAAATCATTCTTAGTTTGGGGCTATATAGATTTAGAATTTGTATTCAGATTTGGCCTAGGGGCTTTTCTAGGCTATTAAAATTGTTTTGGTTCCTAACTGCCATCTTTTGGTATGTTAGCTGTCTTATCGAATTTTGTGCAAATCTCCTTCTTATTAATGTTCTTTCTTAGATTGTTTGGAGACCAGAATCAAATAGTCTTGAGAGGATTGAGAAATGGCTGGCTTGAGTGGTCTCCTTAAATTGTATTTCTAGGAGGTTCTATAGGGAGACATCTCAAAGGGCAGAGAATACTTCTACTATGTAGAATCCAATCTTTAAGGGAGGCTTTTAGTTGAGGACCTGGAGCTTCTTAGATGATATTTGCTGTACAGCCTAGATGAAGAAATGACCCCCTGCTTCAACTGATTGCCTTCATATAGAAGAAGCATTTGACTTTTTTCCTGCTTTATTATAGACAACAGAACTCAATATAATGAATAAAAAATAAAAATTATAGTGTTCCGTAAGTGCAATAGGGTTGCCTCAAGAGTCAATGAGTCTTCCATCTCTGGAAGCCAAGTACTGGCCAGATAACCACTGTACAAGACTGCTGTGAATATGATTCCTTTGGAGGTATAGACTGGTTTCTATGACCTCGGAATCGATATGACTAACCTGAATAATAAATAACACTAACCTGAAATTTTGCTTGATTATAGACTATAAATTGCTTTTGTTCTGAGGGGGAAAAAGTTTTACAATATGACTAATTTTTGAGTATTTATCAATGGAATATTAACAAAGGATTCTTGAATTCTTCACTGAGCCACAATTTTATTAGTCCCTCTCCACTGATACAGATTAAACCCCTCTAATAACTTAGTAGTTCTTTTTTAATGGCTTGTTTTAAATTTTTTTTTTTCTGTAGCAAAACTATTGCTTCTCAAATCTTAACTCCTTTTTTTTTTTGAAGCTTTTATAGTTGAGAATGTTGCTACTGGAGCTTATTCTTTATTGACCAGTTTTAAGGATTCAATTTTGCTTCCCTGCCAACACAAGGCATTGTAACAAGACTTTTTTTGGTGGGTAACCAACAAATATGGCTGCTTTGCTCTGCTTTTAATCAAGTAATGGACATTTATTAATCATCTTCTATGTGATAGGTGTTATGCTTAGTGTTAGCAATACAATAAAAAGTAACTTTCTTTTGTCAGGGAGCTCATAGTCTAAAGGGCAATCAGTATACAAACAACTAGGTACAATAAGATATATATATGAGAGATAAATTGGAAATTATCAATTGGGGCTTAAGAAATTAGAGCGGTAAAGGGGATTGGGATTGAGTTCTCATGGAAGAAAGGATTTTTAAATTGGGACTTGAAGGAAGCTGGGAGGTAGTGACGAGCAAGAACGTTGTAGGCATAGGGGACCAATGGAAATGCCTGGAGAAGGTAGTGACCCTGGATCATAGAATTCATGGAAGGGGAAGGTGGGAAAGTGCAAGAAGATTCTTAGCAACAGATTCTTGACCTATTTGTCGGTAGAAATAGTTGAGTGAATAACTTTTATATAATAAATATATTATAATTATTATATTATATATTGCATTATATATAAAACAATGCAATATAATTAATTAAACACAATAAATATATAAAGAATAACTTTGAATATTGCTTATAGAAGGTATCTCACATGTTAATTGGCAATTGAGTGTTTTCAGGGGAAAATAATTTAATATTTATATCAATTGACATATTTATCTAAATGAAGGACACACACATGGGGAAAACAGAATTTCATAAACCACTAAAATAGTAGGTCACCAAAAGGGTTGGTTGAAAAGTGCCTGGGACTGCTTCTTGTACCAATGTGAGTCCTCTGCTCTCTGATGAGAACGTAAGCCTGGATAGCAGCAATAGGAGCAAAGATAAAATTTTTGTAGTGTGAGTCACTTCTCTTTGCAAAGTTTTGTGGTTGTGGGGATGCTGGGGACGCAGAGTGCTTTGTCCTCATCCTCTGATGATTGCCAGCCTCAGCTTGCCCAGAGCATATATGATTAATGGATAACTACACATTGGCAATGTTTTAGAAATCTTCTTGATTACTGTCCTGGCACCTGTTGGAATAAATAGGTAGCTTCTCAGAGTCAGTTTCATCTCTGAACTTAGGTAACATTGTGATAAAATAGCATAAGACTTCCCTCCAAATCCATCTTCAAAAATTGACTAGACTAGTTGTATGGAAAGTCACTTGATTACTATTTTCTTAGTTTCCTTTTCTGCAAAATGGGAAATAATGATACCTACTTGCTCTTCTTTCAGCATTATTTTCTCCTGCTCTAGTATATGGCAGTGGGGAAAAAGAAAGAAAAATATTGAATGTTTTATATATATATATATATATATATATATATATATATATATATATATATATATTAAGGGTACTGCATTTTATTTTTTATTGCAGTATATATGTATATTATATATATTAAGAGTACTGCATTTTGTTTTTTATTGTAGTAAAAATATAAATAGTTTTTAATAACTTGTTCTATATGTTCAGTATCATACTAATCAAACTGCCTAATGGTGAATGTAATATTAATGATAAAAGGAATCCCAATTTATCCATGTCTTGCTTTCCTTCATATATTTTACTTTCTTCACACTATATCTATCCAGTAGGCAGTGAAGTAATGAATAAACACAATACCATATCTGCATAAGATATTTCAGATATTTATAAGGTATTTATTTTCTAGATAACTAAAGTTTATTGAAGGATAATGATAGGGTGGATAGCCCGAAGTCAGAAAGATTTCAAATCTGGCATCAGATGTATACTAGTTGTGTGACCCTGGGCAAATCATTTAATCCTGTTTGCCTCAATTTCCTCTGTTGTAAAATGAGCTGGAGAAGGAAATTGCAAACCATTCCTGCATCTTTGCCATGAAAACCCCAAAAAGGGATCATGAAGAGTCACTCATAATTGAAAAATGCCTGAACAACAATGACCCAAAGAAATCTTACCATTTCTTTTTTTTTTAATTTTTAAAAAAGCTTTTTATTTATAAAACATATGCATGGGTAATTTTTCAACATTGACACTTGCAAAATCTTCTGTTCCAAATTTTCCCCTTCTTCCTCCTGCCCCTTCCTTTAAATGACAGATATTCCAATTTGTGTTAAATATGTTGAAATATATGTTAAATCCAATATATATATACATATTTGTATAATTATCTTGCTGTATAAGAACAATTGGATCAAGAAGGAAAAAAAAAACTGAGAAAGAAAAAATGCAAACAAAGGAGTCTTTTGGTTTTGCTCATTTCACTTAGCATCAGTTCATGTAGTTCTCCCTAGGCCTCTCTGAAATCACCCTTCTGGTCATTTCTTACAGAATAATAATATTCCATAATGTCCATATACCATAATTTATGCAGCCATTCTACAATACATGGGCATTCATTCAGTTTCCAGTTTCTTGCCACTACAAAAAGATCTATCCATTTCTTTATTAAACTTTGTTTTGATGATTTTGGGGAATTTTTTTTTTTTTCTGAAATGTGTTACATGCTTGCATGTGTTCTTAAAAATTATTCAATGTGCTCTTGATAATTCAAGACTATTAATTATTGTATTAGGATATAATATAGAGATGAAGGATATGTTGGAGTATTGAGGTGTCTAGAGTGTTTTTTTTAATGTTATGATTCCAGTTTTTGGATTTCTTAAATATCTTTCTTTGTGTTTATTGTCATCTCTTTTCAGTTTTTTTACTGAGCCTCTCTAGGAGCTACATTTTTTCTTTGAATTTCTTCTTATTGTCTCCTCTAGTCTTGAAAAATGAGATGTTAAAAAAAAAAGTGAATTGAAGTTAGTAGAATTTTCATGACATGGGTAATGTTGCCATGTTGACTGGGCATTCTAGACTTTTCACTATCTCCACCATCCAATCACTTGTCAAGTTCTGACAATTTCGCTTCAATCATATCTCTTTTATATGTCCACCTCTTCCTGATTATAGTCATTACCTTTAACTCAGCCCCTTACCCTTTGTGCTATCGTAATAGCCTTCTAATTGACCTATGTGTTTCTGTCTCTCTAATTTATCTTCTACAAAGTTGTTAACTGGATATTTTAAAGTGCAGGTCTGACATTGACAATTAAGAAATGTTTTTGGATCTGTATTATTTATAGAATCAAATAAAAACTCCTTTGCTGGGTGTTCAACACCCAATTATTTCTCTCCTCCCCTGCCCCAATCTAGTATTAATCTCTCTCAAGAATTCTCCATTCTATCCTAAGTGTAATATAGGTTATGAGATATTCAATCTTCTCCCTATATGTGTCTTTGCCCAAATCTAGAATATTACTCTTTTACTTCCAGGATCCCTTGCCTTTTTGAAAACATAACTCATTTACCATTTCCTGTTATTAGATTTTTAGTTATTTTTCCAATTCTCATTGTGATACTTTATGGAACAAGATTTTATTGTAATAGGAAAGTTCCACTTGATGACTATGTATCAGAATTACAGTGAGGCTATAATGAGATATATAATAGGGATACGTTTTTGTTGTTCTTCTTGCTCACAGGGTATGAATGGTTTTAAATGAGGCAAAGTTGAGCAATGTTATCAGTCTTGCATTTTCTCCACAGTCATTGGGGTCCAATGACAAGACAAAGTGAAGACAAAGAAAAGCTGGTACTGGGCTTAGGAGGCAGTGGGGACCTTCTCCTTTTTCAATTGTTTCCCAGGTCTCAGTTTATTTGAGGCAAAGCTCATTCAGTCATTATGAGCCAGGTAAAAATTGAGACAAAACATGGGCCCAATTCTTCATCACAAATACATTAATCTGGGAAGGTAAAAACCTTAGAGTTTGTGCCCAAAACAGAAAATGATAAGCCTTCAATACCTGAATGCTGATGCTTGATCTAGGGGCTACTTTTGTCCTGTACAGTTATTGTTTTTGATTTTTCCAATTATAAGCCTGAAAAACTCAGGATTTAAAAAAGCCTATTGTGTTTCAAATGGAGCTAATTGACTATGCCAAAGTCTAAATAGGGACACACATAAGTGAAGCCTCTTCTTCCTACTAGTTCCCAAGTTTTAAAAACAATGTTTTGTTGATATTGCTTTATTATTATTATTTTTTAACAAATATCTTTTTCCTTACTTCTATCCAGAAAGCTATCCCTTTTAATAAAAAATAGAAAGAGAAAGAAAATATATAACAAAAGAAAAATAATATAAAAAGTTTGACATTTCCTATAGGAAGGAGGAAGGAAAGGAAACTTTATTGAGCACCTATATGGCAGGTGCTGTGATAAGCTTTTTTGCAAATATTATTTTTGTATTATTTTCACAACAATGCTGGAAGATAGGAACTGTTATCTTCATTTTACAATTGTGGAAACTGAGGAAGACATATTTAAATATATGTCTTGGGTTGCATCAGTCAAATATTTGAGAATGGATTTGAATTCAGGTCTTCCTAATTCCAGCTTACAATGCTTTGTTCACTGAGCCATCTGTAGAATGTCATGTCAGAAATTTCCTATGTCTGGCAAATAAGGAGAGAAGTACTATCTCAGAGCTCTTCTTTTGGTTCAAGCTTAGTCATTATAATTCCCCCCAAAAAAAATCATTTTTTCAATTGTTGCTATATTTCCCATTCATATGGTTTTCTGTATAGTCTATGGTGTTTCTTTTCTTTTTTTGGGTCTCTTCCTTTCATTCCCCCCTTCTGTTTTACTTTCTTTCTCAAGGTCATCATCTTCTCCACAATTTCTATAATTGCTAGTTTTTCAGAGTACTGAAACATTAGGTGACTTCCTCCTGATCATAGCAGAGGACACATTTGATCTTAGATTTTTTGGTTCTGAAGTCAAATCTTTTTATACCCTACCATGCTTTTTCTCTTTTATTTTTAGAGTAGGAAGGAACATGCAATTTCAGTAAATCTTTTGTAAGATAGATTTGCAATTTTATTTTCACAGTAATAGACCCTCGTCTCAGATTCATTATATATTCATATTCACTGATATCTAGAAAATTTACCCATTGTGATCCATCCTCATCTTTTAAATCATTTATTCTGAAATTGCTCTCCAAAGTGAGTCCATCTTTTCACATCCAACAAGGTTTTTAATGAGGAAGATTGCTTTCTGTGCAAATATTTTAAGTCATTTTTTTGCCACAGATGTCCTGCTTATTTTTTCCCTTAAATTTCACTCAATAGAATGCTATTTAGGCATTTAACCAGGTTGTACCATTCCAGAAAGCCTCTAAGCATTTGGAACAAAATGACCCGATCTTTGTTCTTTCTATTTTTCTACTGTTTAACAATTTAGTTGGTAGGATTGCTTTCTTTCTTCAGAAAAGTGATCATTTATTTCTAAGTTTTAGTCACTTTTATACTTGGAATGCAACTTTCTTTACCTTTCATCCTTAGACTTTGGCTTTCCTCCATGGGGAAAGTATTCTTTTTCAAAACACGTTAGAAAATCAATATTCTTTACTTTTAATGACTAGCATTTTTGAATATACTACAACCATTATTAGTGTATATCCAATTCTGTTCTTCAAACCATTGCATTCTTTGTTCTTGGAAGCTTTTTTCTTTTGCTTTTTCCTGCCTTTACTCCACCATCTTGGCTCTGCTCACTTTTGCTTTTTCCTCCTGGTGACAAAAGCTAGTGTATAACCAAAGGGTCACAATTAGCACTCACCCAAAACTTGCTAAAATAGTAGAATAATACAGCAAAGGCCTCTTTCTCATGTTGAGTCATCAATCTGATAATTAACTTAAATTTGTCAGGGTAATTTTTACTACTATTACTACTAATAGAGATTAATCTTCAGAGTAGGAAATAAACTTCAACTTTCAAGTGTATCATGTAATCATGAAATATGGGGAACTCCTTATTCCTTTGTGCTTCCCTGTGCAATAATTCTTCCTATCCTTTTATTTGTTTTGAGCATTTTTGATTACTACAGTTTTTGTGTTGGGAAAGAACGCATATAGCAACTATGGAAAAAGGATGATTAAATGCTGTTTTTGGTGTATGTTTTGGTATTCCAGAAGTAAAAAAGTATTTGTGGTTGTTCAGTTATGCTCAACTCCTGATCCAATTAGGTTTTCTTGGCAAAGGTCCTTGAGTGGTTTGCTGTTCTCAAGTCCACTTTAAAGATAAGGAAACTGAGGCAAATAGGATTAAGCGACTTGCAGGTAGTCATACAGCTAGTATCTCAGGCAAGATTTGAATTCAGGAAGTTAAATTTTCCTAACTTGAGGTTCTGTACTCTATTCATTGTGTCAGCTCCATGTCAGTGTATTTTTAGGAGATGGCAATAGTGGTCTCTTCATAAAACCTTGATTTCTCTCAGCTTGATTTTATTAAACAACTCCACATCTCCTGAAATATTTAGAAGTGGTACCTTTTAATGGGAAAGACCTGGTTTGCAGTAGGCATTTAATAAATGTTTATTGAATTGAAATATTTGTTGGGTTGGATTAATTAAAAACGAAAACATTATTGTTTTTTCACTTGTTTGCTGATTCTCCTCCGTTCCTCCATAGAATCATCCCTTTTGACAAGTATAGTTGAGCAAAACAAAGCAGCATATTGAGGATATCAGAAAATATCTGCTTTATTTTGCATCTCACTTCCATACTAGTCTTTCAAGTTATAGAAGGCAGAAATCATCTTTAGGCTTTTGATCCTTGTTACAGCATTGCTCAGATTTATCAAGTTTTCTTTTTATTTGTTGCTATCACTGTAAATTGTTCTTTAATTCTGCTTGGTTTTCTGTACCTTAGTTCATATAAATCTCAAATATCTGAGTTCTCTCTTAATAGACATTTTCATAGAGCAACGTACTCATTCTCTTCTACCACAATATGTTTCTCTAATCCCCTGATATATGAAGGGAGGATTCAAAGGTCTGGACAGTGTGAAGAAGATGATGAAAAAGAAGAAGGGATAGAAAACCACATGTCATTTGTGAACAGGAACATCTGTAGGACCTTTCCATCCAAAGGGAATCCTCCTTTGTCTTCTTCTTCGTCTGCCGTAGTCAGAAGTGATCTCTTATACTCTATTTTCTTATACCATCTTGAGAGGGTGTATGTTTCCTTGGGTACTTTTTTTGTATTTTACAGTCTATTGTATATTTGTGGAATGTAGTCTTTTAAAATTGAGAGGTTTATGAATGACATTTGGGTAGCTCACGATAGAATGATCTTGTAGATCCCAGATTTAGTGGGGAAAAGTGGTAAATTGAGAACCCTCATATCTCATTTTGATCTCCCTTTCCTGACCTGTTAGTTTTTCTGTATACTTCCTCTGAACCCTAGCAGATCCTGTCTGTCTGTCTGTTCTGATTGATCTTACCATAACAGAAAGCACTCTTTTTTTTTTTTTTTTTTTTTTTTTTTACTTAGTCCATTTCCACTGGTATGTGGACTCCTACCTTAATCACCAAGGATCCCAAGGATTTGTTTAGCACATTATTTGTCAACCTCTGTTCTGGGTGCTAGAGGCTTAAAGAAAAAAAGTTGAAAAAAAGTCCTTGCCTTTAAGAACCTTATATTCTGTCTGGAAAGAAAAAAATATGGTTGAGTCACAAAGTCAAGAAAATCTGAGTTAAAAATCTAAGATGCAAACTGTGTCTTACTGAACAAGCCATTGAACCATTTCCCTCATTGTCCCCATTTGTGAAATGGGAGTAATAATTGCACCTGTCTCATAGGATTGTCATGGGGATCAAATAAATTTGTATATTTTAAATGCTTTGTAAATGTTAAATTAGTTATCATACATGTTCACACAAATATCCACATATGTATATGTATGGTTACATGTACATATATATTTATTACATTATATATTAAAATATGTTCTATTAAAATATTCTCTCTCTCTATTTGTGTGTGTGTGTGTGTGTGTGTGTGTGTGTGTGTGTGTGTGTGTGTGTGTGTGAGGGGGTTCCCTGCCCTAGAGCTGAGTGTGAAAGGCAGCTTTTCTAAGAGGTAGAGGTGAGGATGTAGTATATTTCTAATGTCCAGTGCCAAAGGTACAGACAGAGGCAATGTGTAAGGTAAGAAGGTCAGATCAGCTGGATTATAGAAGGCCTGAAGATTTTAGAATGTGTAACAAAGCAAGAAGCTAGAATGGAGTCAGTAGAAAAGATTTTAAATATAAGATACTTGAGTTTATACTTAATTCTAGAGGTATTGCAGTTTTTTGGGAAGAGAGAAGGACAATTTAAGAGTTACAATACTTATTTTCCAGGTTTATTGTGTGAATCAAATGGGATCCTTTGTAAGTGTTTGTTCCCTTCCATCCCCTTCTGTGATCTCTAGTTAATTTCCTTTTATTTTATTATTGTTCTTATTTTGAATAATAGGATTAATATTCCTTCTGGAATAAATTGCAAAAACTTTACAATCATTCTATTCTCTGTTACTCTGTTTTTATCAATAAAAAATTTTGGCAAACTAATTTGAAAGGGTGTGGGGGTGGAATTTATGTTTCATTGGGTTGATAAGAAGTTTTATTTGAGTTCTGTATTCCTCCATCTGGTGGTTTCCTGTAAGTCACCTTGATTTGTTGCTTATAGTTATTCAGTTTAACAATAAGCAAATCTTGTCATTCATAATAATCCTTTAGGGAGCCTCTAGCACATTCATCCATTTTTTTTTCTCTTCAAATTTATGACATTTTGCTACAGATTCCAGAAAATTCATGAAGCAGTACACAAAGGTAACATGCAAAAGAAGCCAGGCCATTAGCTGGTTCTTGTTTTTCTAAGATCACAGGAATAAATGTTAGGGAATTTGTATCTCTGCTGTTTAGGTTTTTATGATATGACTGTACACATGGATGTTTGTGTCTTTAGCACTTGTTCTCATCAGCTTTAAACTTATTGGTAATAACTGGTAATTGGTAGTTATTATAGTATAATATATATTGATGTTCTCATCAGCTTTAAACTTATTGGTAATAACTGGTAATTGGTAGTTATTATAGTATAATGTTAGGAGGAGCGTATTCTAAATTTTTTTTTTTTTTTTTTTTTTTTTTTTGAGGCTGGAGTTAAGTGACTTGCCCAGGGTCACACAGCTAGGAAGTGTTAAGTGTCTGAGATCAGATTTGAACTCGAGTCCTCCTGAATTCAGGGCTGGTGCTCTATCCACTGCACCACCTAGCTGCCCCTAAAATTTTTTTTTTTTTTTTTTTTTTGACAAAGTAGTTAATTTATTTAGACTTTAATTTGTGTTATAATTTACCAAGTTCGGGGAAGCATAAATAAATATACTAATTAAATACACAAATGTGTGTTTATATGTGATATATATATATGCCTAATATATAGTGTGTACACTATATATAGATTGTATAGACTTTATACACTCAATACACATATATACATACATATAATATGAATTTTTGTTCATTTTAAGACTAATTGATTTGGAAGTGATTGAGGCTAATTCATAATGATAAGATCATGAATTCTCCTTTATAGTATCCAGATTGTGCCTAACATCCTTTCATTACAAGGAACTCAGTACTTCCTAAAGCTTTCAGATCTCTTTTTGGACATTACTAAGTAGCATATAGAACAAGCATCTGCATCCCTGTAACTTATACCTAGTTGTTAATAGTTCTGCTGTTAGGTGCTAGGAAGAGCAAGCTGAGTCCCTTTCCTTGTTTTTCATAACAGTGGTGTAATTTGAAAGCTGCTGTCATGTTCTTCTCTAAAGTTTTCTCTTCTGTAGACTGAAAATGTCCAATTTTTAAAAGCAGTTCTATTAGTTCTAGTTTCTATTCTCCTTCTTATTCTTTTAACTCTCTTCTGGATATATGCCTTTTTGTCAATAATCTAAATCTGGGCACAGACTAACCACACAATTCTACAGATCACTCCTTTTCTAGTTTCTATTAATGTAGCCTGTGATAGTGGTTTCCATAGAACAATTAATGCCTTATAAAAAGGTCCTGCAACCAGTGTCTTTATGAAGAATTTATGGGAAAAGGTGAACAAGAAATTGCACAAGGAAAGAAGAAATGAAGAGGTTGTGATTCTGTTACACTGATTGAACTATTGCAAGGTGTTATTGCATTAGTTTTTGGAATTGCTACATCTTGATTTATTTTGAATTTGAAATTGGCTGGAACTCATATAATTTCCCCATGAGTTGCTTTCTGGTGACATCTTTACCCCATTTAATAAACTTGAAAAAAAAATAGATTCTGCATTTATCCTTAATTGTTAGTTTCCATCCATGATGCTTGTGTTTTCCCCCAATTCTGTCATCCAGTGTTTCCTGTGCAATTTATCATAATAAAAGAAGTAATGAATCATATATATTGTTCTCTGTACTATATGTATGTGTATACACACATTTATTGTGGATTTAGTAATCAAGCACAGAATTTGCCATGTACAGAAAACAGAGGATTGTGAAATTCACTTGAAATACATGTGAATTCTTTTGTAAATTTCATTTAAAAATTAAAAATTTAACAATAGCTTACTAACATATTACCTTGTTCGGGTAGCTTTTTGTCTTTATTTGTTTGTTTATTGAAGCTTTCCCCTCCATCTTTTCACTTTAAAAAAAATTAATAAGGAATTAACTTCCTCTACATTCCCAAATAGAACCCGTAAAATATTCAACATGGTCAATGTGTTGTTTTGATGCAATATCCTTTTTTTTTAAAAATGAGATAGATCCTTTTCATATAGGAGAACCTTAACAACACTGAGATTTTTTTCCCCCTAGGCTTGAAATTTTATGCTATTCTATCAAGTTGAAATATCTATACATCTAAGCTTTTCTGCTTTTTATTCCAATTTTCTCTTGGCAAAAAGAAGATTTAATAAGAGAAGGAAAGACCCACAGTTCCAAAATAAATATAGCATAATTCCAAGATATCTAAGGCTGCTATGGAATCCCTCTGGCAGCATCATTATAGTGGGCCTCAGTAAAAGGAACCTGGATAAATGTCCATATCTTCCCTTAACTTGAGTTGGTTCAGTTAAAGGTGAAACTGTCCATCAAGCTATATATAACATGTTTATAGTATCATATAAAAAAAAAGAACTATAGGTTAAAAAGTATGAACTTTTCTGCAAAGATGGTGAATGGCTTTTTTTCTTGTCAAGAAACTTAAATCCTCAGATGTTGAAATGAACATGGGCTTGAGCCAATTCCCCATGCTTGATAATCATCATTTAATCTAAAAAATATTTAATGTTCGTATGTGTTTTGGTGCCACATGATAGTTTCATGAAAAATATTATATAATTACCAGATTTGAACTATATTTCTGGAGGTTTTCATGATAAGACATTTCTTAGGTATGAGGACTAACTTATTTTCATGCTAAAATGAATGGCTTGTACTAAAAATTTAACAGCCTCATTAAAGTGAGATAGTAAAATGACAAGTTTTTTTTTTAATTTTTAAAATTTATATTAAATTTGTATGTGATATTTTTGTCTGGTGTATTTTGCATGTCTGTGATATAAAAAATTATTAAAATGTTATATAGCTCTCCCTATCTTTGTCTTGCCTTTTCTTTCTATCTCTAATATTTAATAGATGATAATAGCTACTTAGTAAGTACTTGTTGACTATTTAAATTTGTTTCTGTATTTATTTGTTGTTGAAAGCTATTTTCATTTATGTCTGATTCTTTATGACCCAGTTTGGAGTTTCAATACAAAGACACTAGAATAGTTTGCCATTTCCTTCTCTAGCTCATTCTGCACATGAGGAAACTGATGCAAACAGGGTTAAATGACTTGTCTAGAATCACACAGCTAATAAGTATCTGAAGTCAATTCTGAACTCAGATCTTTGTGACTTCTGGCCTAATATTCTATCCACTGTCCACCTAGCTGCCCATATTAATTTATACTAATTAATAATTTAGCCATATAATTTACAGTATTCTATAACACAGAAATAATATAATAGGGCATATAGAAGACAACCAAAAATCTTTGTTAGGTTTGTAAAGGGGTTTGGACTCATTTCAATGGTAAGTTGGAGACAAGATCATAAAAGTGAAATGTCCATCAAAAAGAATTAAGTTATATAATGAATCTTGGTAATGTGTTTCAAACTTTTAAATCTTCTTGGAATATTAAGGTCTATACAGCTTAAGAAATACGTTTCTAAGTCATTAGAATAAAATATTGACAAAGGCTTTATGTGACATGTCAGATTTTCTTTTTTAATTTATGATTCAGATTTGTCTACTCAGCTTTTTAGCCCAATAGATTCTCACATAACAAACACATTAAATTGATGTGAACAAATTCTGTGGGGCACTTTAGACTTTGCATAGTTTTTGAAATGAATATAACTTTTGCAAATATCAGAAAAAGATTTAGAAAGCATTTTTGTATGAAATTCAAATTAAGAAAATAAACAAAAATGTGTACTTTGTACTTGCTCATTTTTGTATCAGATTGGTATGTAGTAATCACCTTCATCTTCAATTTTTAAAAAGTAATTTGAGACCAGTCAAAACTATTATCAATCAATAAGCCTTTATTAAGCATCTCATCTGTTCTAAACAATTGTACTTGGCATTGGAGATACAAAGAAAGGAAATAAAAGAAAATCCTTTCTTGGAGTTCATTTTATAGAGGGTGACAAGTTAAGATTTTTCCTTAAAAGAAATTAAGAACATTTTTGTCATATTTTGCCTTTGACCATGCAAAATACAGTATTTGGATTTAAAATTAGTGTTCTCATCTGTACTATTGGGTAGTCTGCTATTTGGTCCACATGCATCTACTCTTCCCCAATTCCAATTCATCTCCTACATGGCCACCAAAATGATATTAGGCTGCTAAAGTGATATTTCCAAAAGTCTTTAGACTTTTAGACTTTAACTTCCTTCTGTGATCAAAAAGGGTCAGGTGGTTTTTATATTGCCTCGGGGATAAAATGCAAATTTTGCAGTTTGCCATTGAAAGCTCTTCACAATTTGTCTCCAGTCACTTTTTCATTCCAACTTTGTGTTTCTATTAAACTAGCCTGCTTATTGCTCAAAGACAACATTCTCTCTCTAGTCCGGGGATCTTATCCCCATACCTGTAATATACTTGTTCCTTTTTGGTTTTTGTCTTTCAGTTTTGTCATTTATATCTTTTTGTGGATCCTTTGGGATTTTCTTGGCAAAGATACTGGAGACATTTACCATTTACTTCCCTAGATCATTTTAGGTATACTGAGCTAAACAGGGTTAAGTGTGTTGCCTAGGATATCACTGACTGTATGTAGGAAATTTTACATTAGAGTAGGGAAAAATCTGTTCTCCTGCTTTAGTTTCTGAAGAATTTTTGCAAGTTCTCAAAGATGTTCTTTTCTTGTGTATGAAGTAAAAAAATAAGTAATTGGGTTATTGTGAAGATCAAATGAGATAATGTGTTATTCAGGCTGCTAGCTAGGTGACAGAGCCCGTTCAGTTTTGGTCGCAGTTTGCCTTTCTGATATGTAAAATAAATTGGAGAAGGAAATGGGAAAGCATCTTTGTATCTTTGCCAAGAAACCCCATATGTGATCATGAAGAGTCCAACAGGACTGAAAAATGCCTCAACAATAGCAACATCTGTTTGTATCGCATTTATCATGGTTTGTCTCCTCTCACGTAAACAAGTGTTTAATAAATGCATCGCACAATGCAAATGTTGAAAATATAGATATAAACAATAAGAAAGTTGATCCCTCATCTCAAGGAGTGGCCATTTATAATGGGAAGAATTCATATAAAAGAAAGCTGAAAAATGGGGAAGTTGCAGAGAATGTATTTGTTCTGAAGCATGGTGGAGAAAGAATTCCAGCGAGTCTGGGAGCAGAGCATGGAGAATAATGGGGTAACCGGGCTGGAAGCATGGGGACTGCCCTTCAAGTGGAGGAAGTGGCCCATCAGAGGAAGGGGATAGGAGCAGAGCAGGGGTTTGAGAGTTGACGGTGTTTGCTCAGGAATTCTTTATAAGACTGAAAGTTGAGACTACTTTACATTGCTAGGATGTATCCCCCATTCTTAGCATCATACCTGGCCCATAATAAGCACTCCATAAATTCAATAAATCTATATAGTCAGAAGAGCCTTTTGTTTAAACATAAAGCTCCTTCATAATGAAAAGTGTCAGCAACTGAACAAAACCTTTAGTAGAAGACAGAATGCTCTTTTGTCCTAGATAAAGTCAAAAAGAACCAGCCTTGCCGTTAAAAGTTTATAGTTCTTTCTTTTAAAAATATAAATTGTATTGATATTGTTCCTTGTTACTCATCAAAATTTCTCTATGTATCTATCCCATCCCTCCTTCCTTGAGTATATAATATGCATGTAATGGTTTTGTTTTTCATTATATTTGCCTTTATCTGGAAAATTCTGATGCATTTTGGTGGTGTTTTATGATTTTTAAAAAGTAGCTTCCTGTTTTCTTATGTCTGAATTTGCATTTCTCTAAAATATGTTGAGTCTCTTTAGATAGTCCAATTGCTTTGAAAGACTTCTTGTAGCTTGTAATTGTAAAACAACCAATTATGAATAGCATATTACATTATCTTAAAAATCACATTTTTAGGGAGGGGTTGATTGTTGGTGAAAGGAGTTTTAGGACTTACTATTGTCATGGAAATATTACTTGACTGAGAAAATCAAGCAACATCTGAATACAGTTCTGTGTCCAGTATGACTTTGATTATGGATGACTCTCTTCATGTTTCTTCACCTGTGGATTATTAACACTTGTATTTCCTTTTCTGTGTTAGAAAGGCAAAACGAATTTATACCTTTTAAATCTTCAGATGTCAGGTAATTGTCAACTGAGATAATTATTTTTGAAACATTGTATTAACCTATAAATTGGCAAAAGAAGAACAAATAGGTTTAGAAAATATAAAAATAATTTTGATCATAAATTGAAGCAGTTCTTTAGATCTGCAAAGGTCTTCTATTTTATGTAGATATTCTTTCTCTACAAATACAGAATACAGCTTCATTCTTATGATTTTATGAGTTCCTATGGGCAAATAAACGAATCATTTGGTGTTTAATCTTTCCTTCATGGGTTTCTTTGAACATAGCCAGGTACAAGAGTGACATGTAAGGTATAACGCCCTGACAGAGCTTGCCTTCTTCTGTTATAGGCTACAAGAAGCCAGAACCCCTTTTTTGTCACCCCTAATTAGGTAATGGAAGACTTTAGGAATCACTTAAAAAATAATCAAAATTTGGGAAAACCAGTGACTTAATTTTTGATTTAATTTAATGACTTAAATGGAATTTAAAAAGTCTTTTTGAAATCATATAAGTAGTTTCACTAAATAATATCCTAAAATTGTAATCTTGACTTATTTATAGTTAAAGGCCCTTGGTGCCTCACTATAATAGATAGAGCAAGATGAATAATCCTCTGAAGCTCAGCTTTGGACCCCAAAAAGGTATCAGAAAGACAGGGAACTCTGTGATTGCCAAGGATGCTTATTTTCAATATATATTTTCCCTTTGTTCTTTACCAGGTCTGGGCTAGACAGCTGCTTTGGACATATACAAATAATCCAGAGTCAGATTCAGCATTTATATAAATGATTGAAATCCTGGAATAGAATTAATGAAGTGGAAACAGATTTTACTTTTCTTTCTTACCTGCTTTGTTTCTGTTAAGTTTTCTTAAGGTTTAAGGCTACTTAATAACACAGAACCAAGTTAGAGACTTCTCTATGTTTACAAACAGAGACATTAATGATCAAAATATTATTTTTACAGAATGCATTGAGCTTAACATCATTCCAAACTAAAAACCACTAAATGGAGACCAACTAAATAAATTGACAGTTTATCCTAGGTAATTTGTTTGATTACAAAAAAGTCTTTGAATAATGATAAACACATTATTGTTCTTTATTTATGAATAAAGCATATATACAGATGAAAGAACTTTTTAAAAATGACATTCATTTATATGACATGAAACTGCAAATTAAAAGGCAGATGATTAAGTTTTGCTTTTAGTATGGTTGCTGGTCAAAATAAATTAGATAACATACTTTGGCACTTAAACGTACTTTTTATTTGATGATTTTTGTAAATTGTGATTGACATTAAAATTGAAAAGATCACTACTAAAAGAAGTTTGCTTTTTTCTATTTTTGGTGTATATTATTTAGTGAACATTGGTTAGTGTTTCAGACTAATATATGAAATAGCTTATTGACATTGAATATAACCAACATAGATTTTGATTAGTCTCAATTAATGAAATTAATTTAATTTAATTAATAATTTAATTAACTTGATAATTTAATTAACACTTTGAGCAATACTATTTTAATTCCCCCAATTTCATGTACAATTTTCATGTATTCTATCATTCTTTCCCCCCACTTACCATTCCTGAGATGGTAAGCAATCTGATTTAGGTTATATGTAGCATCATTCATCATGAGTCCTTTGGAATTGTCTTGGATCATTGCTAATTCATTTACAACTGTTCATTGTACAATATTGCTATTTACTGTGTATATTTTCCTGGTTTTTGTTTACTTTTCTCTGTATCAGTTCATATAAGTCTTCTCAAGTTCTTCTGAAATCATCCTGCTCATTATTTCTTATATAGCACAATAATGTTTTATTACAATTATATGACAGACCTTATTTAGCTATTTCCCAATTGATAGACATTCTTTCAATTTCTAATTCTTGACCACCACAAAAAGAGCTGCTATAAACATTTTAGGTACAAAAAGATTCTTTTCTCTTTTTCCCCCCTCTCTTTGTTATACAGAGTTAGGTGTAAAGATACATACTTTTTTTTCTTTAAAAAAAAAAAAGTATTAAGCTGTGCCTTAGGAGTGGCAAAGGATATATAATTTTTAAAAAGAAACACAATTACATATAATTAAAATGTTCATAACTCTTGGTATTTGTTCAGGCCATAAAAAATTTTCTAAAAATAAAAAGCAATAGCTTTTCAAATAAGTATAAGAAATAAATTTGACATTTTCTTCTGATCTTTTAGAATTACATTATTCCTGTTATTTATGCCAATATGTTATTTCCTTCTTTAATATTTGATCAATACATTATCCTAATAAGCATATTTATTTAGTGGAACTAAATTCTGTCATTATGCATACAAATCAGTGACCTGCGGATTTTTAATCAAAATATTTAATCTACCTTGATTTTAAGAGACTAAAAGGAAAAAAATAATTTATTGATAAGACTTATTATTGTAGGCTCCAGCACCTACTGAAATGTAGAATGAATTTTATGTTTGAATAAAAGTCAGAATTTACAATTGAGAATAAAATTTTCACAAAATAGATATTTAAAAATACCATACTCACTGTATCATATTGCATAAGGGGTGTGTGTGTGTGTGTGTGTGTGTGTGTGTGTGTGTTTGTTTGTGTGTGTGTGTGTAAAAACATTCAATGGAAAATTAGGTACTTGTCTTTTCCATTATAACCACTGAAAAAATCACCTTCCTTTTGAACTTGATAATAGTAATTGAAATAAGTGGCCAAGTTTTGTAGTTTGAAAAGATCTGTGTTTAGAATATATCATAAAATTTTAGAGCTGGATAGGGTCTAAGATTACCATATAATCCATGAGTTGTTTTTGTTTTTTGTTTTTTAATGCTTTTCTTACTGTATTTCAGTAATTTGTGTTTTCTTTGCTGTTGTATTTTATTTTATGCATTTAAAAACATGAGTCTGGAACTATCAGATTGTCAAAGGGTTCTATGATCCTGCAAACTTAAGAATCCTTGAAATCTGTTTCAACCTTCTTAGCAAAAGTTCTAAGATGTGAAATTAAAAAAAAAAAAAAAGTCGTGACTGGATTAAAATTTGCCTTAGTATATTTTACTTATTATTCTGGTTCAGAGTTTTTCTAACTTTTCAGTGTATATATCTGGGTGAGTTGAGGGAAGGAGACCCTCTGGGTGGAAGGCAAAAAGCCATCATCAAAACCAAGAAATTTTTTTTGGGGGGTGCAAGTTCCATATAAATACAATATTTAGCTTTTTCAATGAAAACAAAATTCAAAATAAAGTCAACAAAAGCGAGACTAATGTAGCAAATTTGTTCCAACTGACAATGCAGCATAAAAATTATTTAATATGTTATGTGCAAATGAGGTCAAATCTGAGCATTGAAGTTCAATGTGGGTGCCATCTGCCACTTTCACTGTCAATAATTGTAGGTTCATGATTCAAATGAACTGAATTTTCATGTTGCTTGCCACATTTGTACGTTCACTATATCTTCAGAGTTCGATCTTTGTGTCAAAGTTAAAAGAAAAATAAGTATTCTTTCCATTCTTTATTCTGGTAGATACAACATAATAACTATTTTAAAAATTCACTCTGAATCTTACAATTGTAAGGTTGAGAATAATTACAGATAATTCCTGGAAATTCTCAATAAATTGAAATCTAATTATCTTAATTCTTTTGTCTCCAATTAAAAAAAAAAGATATTATACCATTTAGTAATGGAAAATTTACTGCAGAACTGGTGCAACAATAATAGAGGGAGTATAAGTGTACTTTTCTAGATTCTCTCAAATGAAATGACATTTCTAAAATGTGTTTTTGACAGTACCTGGCATATAATAGTTGTTATTTATCCTCTTTTCTCCTATATTGAGCAGAGGTTTATCAATAGCTTGTTGGCCAATTTGTCTTCACTTTTTTTTTTTTTTTTTTAAACTTTATGAATCAGTTGGGGAAAAAATGAAAAGAAAGCCAATTCGCAGAGAAACATCAAGAATTGCTTCATACCCTTTCCATAAAGAATTATTGTAGTATTGGTTTCATTCTGGTTCAGTATGATTTTGTAATTATTGTTTCCATTCAATAAAGAAAACTTCCTGTATAGTAGTATATTAGTATATTCAGTATTATAATAATAGCACATCTGAATTCTAGTTCCTGCTCCAGGATCAAATATAAAATCCTATTTTGCTCAAGGCCCTCCTATGTACTGACTCAGTATTTTTCTCTGTCTCCCAAGTATCTGGTATTCTTCCAATTCATCTCCTCTGCTTGGTTTCCTTCAAGTCTCTATTAAAATGCAGCTTTCTCTATGGTTTCCCCCTCATTCTCCTTTTTACTAGTTTCCCCAATTCTCCCCCCCCCCCAAATTCATTTTGCTAAATCCCCAATTTATCCCATAGAAATCTTATTTTTACATGGTTTTTTGCATATTATCTCTCCAGTCTATCAGACTGTCTACTCCTTGAGATTAGAGAATGTTCTTTGCCTTTTTTTTTTTTTTTTTTTGCATTCCCAGTATAATATGTCTGCATATGGTGCATTTAAATGATTGTTCACTTGATTTGAATTAGTTTTGTGACTTTGATGATTAGGTCAGTTAAACTGTTTTGCCAGTTTTCTACTTTCAGAATAAATAGGGAGGTGGATGTTGGACATTTTAAGATTCACTACTGGTTTAAAATAAAATGACGATTTAAAACCCCAAACCTATTTTCATATTAATTTCATTTCAGACATTAAATAAAATCACAAGCAATTCATTGTATAGTAGTAAGAGTGCTAGATTTGTTATCAGAAGATATGTATTCCTATCTTAACTCTGCCATTCATTACTTGTTACTTTTGTTAGGGCTAGTAGGTGTCTTAGTATGGGGATGGATTGCTGGGTCTGGACTTGAGTTCAAGTTTGACCTCAGACATGTCCTAGCTGAGAGACTGAACTCTATTTGCATTTGTAAAATGAGCTGGAGAAGGACATGGCAAATCACTCCGCTTTATCTTTGCCAAGAAAACCCCAAGTGGGTTCTTAAAGAATTGGATGTGACTGAAAAATGACTGAATAACAGTAGAAAACTTTTGTCAGATCATGGAAGCTTTCAGGCCTCAATTTCTAATTTGAATTGTGTAATAGTTCCATAGATTTAGAATTAGGATGGAACTTACCTCCACAGGCAATATTACTTCATGGTTGTTCCATTTAGTCATGTTTCTTTTTTCAATGTCTTTTTGAACTCTATACCATTAGTTCACCCTGCAAGCATACAGTGCAAGAGGCAATCTGTACCTCTTCATCTTATGTGACTCATGTCCATGCTTTCTCAGCAATCTTCCATTGGGAGTCTGTCCAAAATACTGGGATACTTTAGGTCTCCTAACATGAGTCCATCATCCATAGAACTCATCATCATAGAATTACTGCTGATAGAAACTTTATAGGTCATTGAGTCTCATCTTTTCATTTTCCTGATTGGGAAAGTGAAGCTTTTTGAGAGTTTCAGTGGCTTGTCTAAAGTCATGTAGGTAGTAAATAGAGCTTATACTTGAATTTAAATCCTCCCATTCCAAATCCTTTTGTCTCATCCCTTTGTTTTGTCAATTCCTTAATCTTTGCTTTGAATTGGTGGGAAACCAAAGAATCTTTATTTTCTGATTCTGGATCTATCTTTTGCCCTTTTTCCTTGTTCATTGTTGCATGTAAGATGGTTCTTTTGGCATCTCATTTGTCCTTATGGTTTTGGTAAAACATCTTATCTATTGTAGGTTGGGATGCTTTCAGGAAGATGTCAGGAATATTGCCAAGTAAGTGAAAGCTTTACAGACATATTCATATATTTCTTTCACTTTGTGGTTGAAGGGAAATCTCCCAAATGGGAGTTTTGCCTTTGTGGTTACATCAGCCAAAGTAAAGCTTTCTTAAATTGCAGTGTAGAGTAGAGTGTTTATAGAAGCAAGTGTTTATAGGAATCCTACAGGGGGGTTTCTTGAACAGACTATTCAGAACTTTCCATGATTCAAGCTATTCTAATACTTAATTTTTGAAATTTAATTGGCTTTCCCCAGCCTTCTCAATTTTACTGCCTCCCCTCTGAGTTTGCCTTCAATTTTCTCTGTATATATTTTGTATGTGACATTGTTAGCATATTTTATCCCCCCATTAGAATGTGAATTCCTTGTCAGCAGGACTATTTTTGCCTTTCTTTGTATTGCCAGTAGATAATATAGTGGGTGGCACATAGGAAGTACTTGTTAATGCTTGATGACTTAATAAATGCTTGCTGATTTTCCCAGTGCAATGGTTTACTTGATTAGTAATCAGATGAACATGAAAGTTATATATGTTAAATCTATCTAGGAGTCTTTAATTGTATTAACATGCTAAAGAATAGAAGACCTCAGACACATAAAATGAATGGATGAAAAAACATTTATTAACCACTTTTTCTTACATATAGGTTTGTGTGAATATATATAATGTATATATGTATATTCATATAAAACACACATGGTTTTATATCCACACATGTGTACACATACATAGGTTTTACATGCATACATGTGTGTATGCACACACATGTTGAATTGATATAAATAGAACAAATGATAACATTCTTTCTCTCTGTTATCTCTATTTGGGAGAGGCAATACAAATGAAAGTTTTGCTGATGGCCAAATGGTTAAGACCTGGTAGTCCTAATGATTCAATGGTGCTATGATGACAAAACCCAGGAATTCTTAAGGTACAACAGTAGGTCAATGGACAAAGAAAAAAATCATCATAAAGAAGGATTTCCAACTTCTCAGTAGAAGAAGGAATTTGTAAATCCTTAAATGACAGAAGAGGCACAAAGGATATGGAATGAGTAATTGAAGGAGAGAAGGGGCATGTCAGTCAGAAAAAGACTAAAAGTTTGGGAAATAGCAGTGAAGACACAGATGAGATTACCTGATAATAATTGCAGTGAACCCAGTTAGAACAGTTTTGTGACTTCATCCAAGAGTATTGAGAATCAGGCACATGGTGAGAATAATCCAATGCCAGATGGATTATAACCTTTTCTCCAAAATCAAAAGTGACAAGGAGGTAAATTTGGGAACCAGATTCAAATGTAATTAATAATAGTAATAGTTAACAGAATAAATAAAAATACATCGCAAAATAATATTTTATAACTAAGTTGATATGAAACCTGTAGGGGTCTTTGTTTGCATTGTTGGGCTATGTTTTTATTTGAGATTAATACCCAAAACAGTGGTATTATTAATCTCAAATAGAAATGTAGCCCAATAATCCCCAGACACATTACCTTCTCAGTTTCTTTTAGCTAATTTTGCTATCTCAACTTTATCCTTAACTAGTTCTTCTTTTGCCAAATATTAATGATTTTACCTCAAGAATATATATTGTATCTGTCCCCTTTACTCACATGACAATTTTAGTTAAGGTATTTTTGTGTGGACTAGTTCAAATAGCCTTCTAATTGGTATCCCTCTTTTCTAGTCTTTCAGCAAAAGTTTGATAGTGTTACTTGCTTGCATGGTAAAATATTATATTTAGCTTTTAAAATCATTCACAATATGCTTCAGGATATTTTTATAGGCTTATTGTACATTTTTTCTTCATATATTCTATAGTATGGTAAATCATTGCCCACTTATTGTCAATTTATTTAGCATTTGCTTTTTATAACTTGTCATTTCCTATCCCCCATGCCTAAATTTGTATATGTCCTCATCTCCTTAAAATTATAGAATCAGAGTCAATGTATCAGATCTATATCATTTATATTTATAGCTCTATCTTGTATATTTATATGTATCATCTTTTCTTTGTGGAATATGTAAGTAGAAGTAGGAATTGATACATAGTAGGCATTAATAAATAGTTGAATTTATTCTGATGTTATCGAAAAGAGGAAAAGATACAAAATATTAGAAAAATTACTGCCATTTATTAATACCAGAAAATAAATATTCATGAAAAGATAATGCTCATCCATTTCTAGGTTTTACATAAATCAAAAAACATCTTTTAAAAATATGCAAACATAATAAACAGGCATTCACAAACATTATTTTATACGAGATCACATATTTATGGCCATAGAATTGCCTGAAAGGTACAAGGAGTACAAGATCCTCTGTGATTATTGCTTGTTAACTTTCAAAAAAATCATTTGTTTACATAAAGTAAAATACCTACTTAAAGTTCTCTTTCAACAAAATATTGTCCATGATTAGCATATGATTAAATTTCTTTTACAAGAATAAGAGCTTTGTTTGTAAGTTGTTTTCTCCCTCTGTCTCTCTCTCCCTTTTTCCCTTTCTTTTTTTCCTCCCTCTCTCCTTCCCTCCTCTTTTCTTCTCTCTCTCTTTCTCTCTCTCTCCCACCCTTCCCCCCTGCCTCCTCCTCCTCCTCCTTTTCCTCCTCCTCCCTTTGTAATTTTGCTGTAGATGTAAAATTGTCTTTTTTTGAACCACAAACTAAGATGACAAGACATGAATTCAAATTAGAGTTAGTCATCAAATTGCATTTCCTCCCCTCAATTTAGGACTTGATTTTCAGCCTAGAGGGTTTTACATTTATTCTTAGTTTCTTTATTAAAATATTCATCTGCTTTCTTGACTCTTCAGAGTTTCTAGTAACATCCATTTATCCTGATCATTAAAAATGTGGGGCAACGATAGTAGCACTATATAGTGTTAAGAGAGCTTGGCTCAGAATCAAGAAGACATGGGTTAATCCAACCTTCAAACTCATATTAGCTTCCTTGACAGCCTCTTGCCCCATATTGTCACTTAACTTGGCTCAGTCATCTATATAAGAAAATAACTATGCAAAAAAAAAATTCATTTTTGCATTGGTACAGGGAGTTCTCCAAAATATGAGTTTACACCCATGAAACCAGTAGTTTAATGAATTAGTAATATGTGATGAATATAAATGGACATTATTTAATATTCACATGCTATGAAATTATAGATTGTCAGTTTACCTATCCAAACTACTTGGAATTTTCTTGAGTTTAAATCAGCAAGATACCTCCTTTAAACCATGTGATCAATTTTCAAGATATTTCTTATGATTTTATATGTTAACTAATGTTGTATGTACTTATAACACAGTGCAGTGCAAAAGTTTCTGATAATTCATATGAATTATATTATCATTGTTTTCTTTTGTATTACTATAGTTACTGTATATTTCATTTTTGAAAATTTTAGTAGACTGCCTTATAGAAACCAAGATTCCCCAGAAATCAGTTTAACAATGATCATAGCAATCATTTATATAATGCTTTAAAGTTTGTAAAGCATTTAAAACAATATCTCATTTGAACCTCACAATAATCTTCAAAGTTAAATGCTGTAACTATCTCTATTTTGTAGGTGAAGAAACGGAGTTATTTAGAGATTAAGTGATTTGCATGGTTACAAAGCTAATAAAGATGTGAATTTGAACTCAAATTTTCTCACTCTAGGTCCAGTGCTTTATCCATTGTGATCTATCTCCCTCACTCTCTCCACCCCCCCACCCTTTTATAACAGATAAGATAGTATAAATATATTATTAAAAGACTAAATGTAAAAGTCAAGTTCAGAATGTCCTGAAAGGAATTTTGCATAAGGTTATCCTTAAGGAAACAATGTCACAACAACATTATTACCACATCCCTTCCTCATTGAAACATTCTGGAGCTTTCCTGGAGGGCAGTCTCCTTCAGTTCTGGCATCATTTTTGAATCTCTGACTTTTAGTAAGGCTTTTAAGTGGCTGAGAGATAATCATCACTTTATAGAACAGTTCACTTAGCACCTGGATATTCCCTTATCAGTAAAATTTGTGTTTACAACAAAGGTTAATTGCTCCTCTTGCAGTTCTTGCCATACAGAGGAAAATGGAATAGAAAAGAAAAAGCTTGTTTTTTTTTTTTTTTTTTTTTTTTTTATCTTTTGGTTTTATTTCTCAGTACTTTTCCCATTTGTTACTTCACTCCTCCATCCTCACAAATCCTGGAAGATTTCTCTCTCTCCCTAATCATTTTAGAGGAAGCATAGCAGGAAGCCAGTCAGTATGTCAACAAGCATCTATTAAATGCTATACTGTGGTAAGCACTGGGAATACAAAGAACGTTTAAAAATAAATCTAGGAATTTAAGGTCTAATGGAAGTGACATGTGGCTGAAACTCTAGGAAGGCATGTACAGCTCTCAGAGTCATCTGCACAAAAATGATAATTGACTTCATGGTTGCTTATGAGATTAGTCAATAGCCATTTAATTAGCATCTTCTATGTGTCATCTAGTATGAGACAAAAGGCAATCCCTACTCTTGAAACTGACAGTGTAGCTGGAGAGATAGTATGGAGACAGACACATATAAACAAGCTATAAACCTCAGTAGGAAGTTATTCAAGCTGGGGAGTCACTGGGATTAAAAGGGATTGGGAAAAGCTCTGTAAAAGATGGGATTTTAGTTAGGATAGAGAGAAAATAAAATTGGGTCCAGGGCAGAGTTTTGGGGGTAACTCATGGTTAACAGCAAAGAAGACTGAGAAAGAGCAGTGGGACAGATAGGAGTTATAACCATTTGAGAGTCTAAAGAAGTATCCAAGGGGAAGGTTATCAACAATAATCTTGTATGGTGTGAACAGGATATGAATGAACAAATGAAGTCTTTTTGACTGTAATCACCACTTCCTTTTCTAGAATTTCGCCAGCCATTATTTTAATGATTCATTCTAGAATTTTCCCAAGACTTGAACTTGTATTCATTGGTGTGAATTGCAAATTCTTTTCCCTTTTACAGCAGTTGGGACATTTGTGTCCTCTTGTCTAGCTTGTGGGTACATCTGTTGTTTTCCCCTCTTATGATCTTTTCCATTTTATTGATAGTAATCAGCATTATCTCCTGCCAGGAGGTGATACTTGAGTTAATTCTTACTGGAAGCTAATTTTTAAAAGAAGAGGAAGAGAATAAGTTCATTCCAGGCATAGGAAACAACCTGTACCCCTCCCCCCCCAAAAAAAATAAAAAAGAATGACTAGGAGATTATATTCAAATGTAATGATATTTGAATAGCAAGAACCAGGTTGGTTTGAGGGACTGTCTAGTGAATTATGAGACAATATCTAGTTAAATTTAATTGTGGAGATATAGGCAGACTTTGTCACTTTGTAAAACTATTTACATATATTTGCATACAGGCACATATACATAAAAACATGTACACACACCACTATATATGTATATATACATAAGATAGATACTGTCATCAAGAGGAATCAGGAAAAAACTCATGGTAGATGGGATTTTAAGTGATATTTTAAGGAAGCCTGAGGACAGATGAAAGGGCAGAATTTTTCAAAAATGGGAACTAAACAACCAGTGAAAATGCCTGGAGTCTTTAGATGAGTTTCTTTTGGGAGCAACAGCAAGTTTCCTTTATCAATGTCTTTTTTTTTTTAAAGATCTAGTTCCTGGGGTGGCTAGTTGGTATAGTGGATAGAGAACCTGAACTCAGGAGGACCTGAGTTCAAACCTGACCTCAGATACTTAAAGTTTCCTAATTGTGTAAACTGGGGCAAGTCACTTAGCCCCAATTGCCTCAGTAAAAAACAACAACAACAACAACAAAACAAAAAACTACTTTCCTTCCCTTCCCTTTTATTATACTCATCTTGCCTTTTAAGAATAATTGCCTTTAAAGCTCCTTCTCTGTCTCATCTCTTTGTTTTTTTCTCTATAATCCTTTCTTTTTAAGCAGACAAGAGTCCAGAAATAGCCTTGCTTTTAAATTATATATATTAATAAGTATGCTCAGTAACTAATTTAAAGTTCATTATTTTGGATGCATTAAGTACCTCCGATACTACTATTCTCAGTATTCTTAAAATTTCTTTGTTCTTTCAATTTAATTTACTTTTCTTAATGTGACTTAAACTAGTGTATTCTCTATACTATACTTTTTTTTTCCTCTACTCATTATTTCATAAAGGTATCTCCAAATATCCTTATATTTTTCATGCATATTGATCTTTATTGCATTATAAAATTCTATTATCTTAATCTATCATGATTTATTTAACCACTCCCCTGGTGGTGTGTTTTAGTTGCGTACACTTTAAAAAGTTAAAAATATAATGCGATTATGAAAGTCTTTAAATAGATTTTTTTTGGCAATAAATTTTATAGATGTTTATCTATTTCTCTGTCTCAACCTAGAACACCAACCTTTATATTTAAAGATATAGATAGAGGAAATAAAAATTTAAGCAAATAATAAACTAACATAGTGAAACATCCATGGTTCCCTTAATTCTTTAAAGAAATGAGGGAGGAGATTTGTAGATTTGTAATTTCATGTCTTCTTTGGGACCAGTCTTGATCATGATAATTGAATGGAATTTAGTTTTTAAAAATTGTAATTGTTATTTGCAATTTTTTTTTTGTTATTGTTCCTGCCTTTCCATTTACCTTTTTTTTTTTTTTTTTTTTTTTTTTTTTTTTTTTTTTTTTTTACTCAATTTGTATTGATGTCCTTTAAGAAAGTTTTTATTGATAATTTCAATTTTATAACTATTTATAAATTTGCCCCACTCCATGGAAGATCTTTTTATCAAACTAAGACAGGTAAAACTAACTTTACAGTCAAATCAACTGCAAGTGCTTATATCATTCCATATTTGTAGAGCTTCTTCTCTGACTATCCTTTTATTTTTGTTCTTTTAATTTATGGGAATCTTTTACTCTCACTTGCAATCCTATTTTTAAAAAGGGAGAAAAAAATAACACATTTCTTGTAACAAATATGCATGATAAAGGCAAATTCCCTCATTGATTGTATGCAAATATGTACATAAAAAGATGCATCATAAAAATATATCCACACATGTAAATCAGTACATATATGTGTGTGTGTGTATTTATGAATTTCTTTTCCTACTTGTTTCACTTTTTAATCTTAGCTTAAGCAGCATTACATTCCCCTCTTCATTTTCCATTGGTATTATTATATAGTCTTTGAAAAATATTTGAGTACCCAACAATATATTTATTGCTGAGCTTTCCTGAATAAATAACCATGTTATCCAGTAGAGAGCTTCAGATCAGTTCATGTATTCTTCTTCTTAATTAGCACAACATTTACTTTTCCTGACTCCTATTTTATTAGGTATTTCCTTTTTCAGGCCTTTTCATGAATTATTTCCCCAAAATCAGGGTACCTTGCAAAACTGTCTTCCTTTCCACAAAAAATCTTTAATCTCAGTTTTATTACCAGGATCTCCTCGATTAGCTAGTTTCTTTTGCCAAGTTTATTTCTTTTGTGTGATAGATACTAAAGGAAATTTTTAGAGGTAGGTAATGTATTTTGTGTTTTCTATACCATTATTGATTATTATTATTATTAGGATTGGGATGAAAGGAGGCATGTTAAGTCACAAAAACAATGCCAAAAGTAGATTTGCTTTATATATTTTCCCCTTTTATTTTTAAATTTCATTTTTTAGAAGCAGTTGTAGAATTGACTAGTGCTTTCTTGATTTTCTCTGTCCTTCCAAGCTGATGCATTTGAATATTTTTGCTCTTTCCAAAATTTTATATAAAAGTCTACAAAATTAGACTATGTTTAATGGTAACATGGTGGGTTTCCTCACAGTTCTCAGACTTCCAAATGCTAGCAATGGTCACCTGTAGTGCTAGCTCATCCCAAAGATAGAATGAAGGACACCCGCTATTCTAAGAGACTGTGATGTGTTATAAATTAACTCATGAGGGGAGTGTACTTCAAATCTCTTGAGCTGGGAAGAATATTTGGTTGAACATGTTTCAAAGGAAAATAGTGGTAAAAATGAGTGTATATATAAAGACAGTTCAGTTATTTCCCCTCCTAGAGGGCCTTGTGTAATGAATAAAATAAAACCAAAAATTATCATTGGACAACTTGGCCATGTCCTGAACTAAAATATTTAAATTGATATGTCCATGGAAGCCAAGGTGATTTCTATACAATAATAGTCTGACTTGCATGTAACTTCTCCAAAAGAATTTCCCTTTCTCTGTAGATTTTTATTAACTTAAAAAAAAAACAACAACAACAACCTAACATTCCTTCTTAGTCATTTATTAATTGTTCAAATTGTTAAAAGTTCAAATATTCTCTATTCTTAAATGGCTACACACACACACACACACACACACGTGTGTGTGTGTGTGTAAAATATAAATTTGATTATAAAACTACAATGCTTCATTTATAATTTTTTCACTTTATCCATCTTTAATTTCTCTTCCATTAAATCTAAACATTATGTTTTAAGAGACACAGAAATTTAAGGAGAGTGTTTACTTTTAGGTTAGGGCTTTAGGAAAGACTTCATGTACGAATTACCATTAAAGAGATGCTCAAAGCCAGGAACTTGAATAGATAATCAAGACTTAAATAGGAATCTCTACCAAATGCGGTATATGGTATATGAGCAAGGGTATGGAATCAGAGATGAGAGTTTATAGTAGATAAATCGTTCATTATGGGAGTAAATTTTGGAATGGAATGCTTTATGATTTAATTTGTTGTTCATTCTTATTTTTTATCCTAATATATCTTTTCAAAATGGTTGAAAATTTCTTATTGTTTTTGATTTGTACTCTTTTCAAAGAATTAAATAAGCTATATCTCATAATTTGACTTTGTTCTTGTTAGGGAAACTTGCATTCAAAGTCATGTTTTACCTGAAAAATTTTAATGCTTCATTTAGATGAGAAAATGGTTAGATGTTTTTTATAGATAATTTCCAAAATTATTAATAGACATTTTGCATTTAAAATAGGATCTCAATAGTTCAAATTTACAAAAAAAAAATAGTTTATAGGCTATTAAAACATAACATTGATTCATTTGGAAGATTAAAAACAGTCAATGACTGAGCCATAATATATATCCATTGATATGTTTTTCATAATAGAAGTAAATTCCATTCAAAATGGAAATTATGAATTATACCAGAACCATCATACTGAGAGAACTATATCTTTCTTCATATCTTTAGCATCCCACAGAATAAAATTTATTTAAATACCATTGGAATGATTAAACACACAAAGGATTTCACAGAAATAAAGTAATCTTGACTTGGAGAATTTCTGTGAATGAACTAAATGTTCTGAATATAATGGATCTTTGCATTTAGAGATAGTGTTAATACTTGTTTTATATTCTAACTTTCTGAGCATGGACAAGTAGTTTAATACATCTTTTTCACTAGCAATTTGATTGCTGTCTGAGTACTAAAAAGAACCGCATGCAGCATGACTAGTGAGAAAACTGAACAGAGAGGGAGATGGAGTGTTTCAAAGCTACCTAGATAGAGCAGGCTATGTTAGGCACTGGGCAAATTCATTGAAGGGGTCCCTAAGTACCAGCTTGGGAGATGAAAGAATTGTCCTCTATATTTAGTTCCTGGTATATCCTAGCATGATAGGTTGTGAGAAGCATATCCTCTTGTTTTAATCTGTTTATATGGTGACATAGGTGACTTAAAAAAAATTTTATATATATATATATAATTTTTTTTTTTGGACTCAACATTATATCTCCTCCTCCAGTCCCCCAAATGGAACAAAAGGCCAATCCAAATTCTTGGAGTTTCAACACACACAGACACATGATAATGGAAAGCATATCTAAAAATATACATCTGAAAGTGCACTCTAAAATCATGTCTCAGAAAGACCATCATGTTTTCACCTTGATTATTCTGGAATCCAAGTTCTTATAGTATTCATCAGAGTTTTTAAAACCTCTAAAGTTGTTTGTCTTTAAAATATTTTTATATAATTATTTTCCTACTTCACTTTGTATTAGTTGCCCTAGGTTTCTCTGAAAACACCCTAAGGATGTTCTTTGTTCTTAATTTTGCATTTTCCCTTCTTTGCAATATTTATTTCTAGCTTTATGATTTTTAAAATAACTTTGTTCAGAATTGTTCATCTTTCCTTTGCACCCCACAAATACAAGTTATGATTATTATTGCATTTGAAGGGTCTTAATAGCAGTAAAAAATGAATTTTGTTGAGCACTTATCATGAAGACATTATGGTAGGTGTGGTTGGGGACCGGTTATTATTATTTTTTTTCTTTTTCTTTTTTCATCTTTGTATTCTCAGGGTCTTTTCCCCAAAGGATTTTATTTTGAGAGATTTTTTGGAGTTTGAAAAAATTATACTTTTGGAGATGAGAGAATACCTATAAAAAGATGATTGAGAATAAAAAATGTTAAGTAGAATTTAGAGAGAGACCATTTTGGTTTTAGTGGACAATTATTAAGGTACCCCATTATTAATTCGTTATACTTTTATTTTGACTTTTAAGAGACAGCATCTCATGAAAGAATACTAACTTTCAGCTTCCACTGGAGAACTTTCCCCTCTTGGTGGTTGTCAGAATCACTCATTTTCTTTGAGTATCAGTTTCTTTATTTATAAAATGAAGTTAATATTTCCGCTACTTATTTTTCCAGATTTGCTAAGAGAAAAATTCTTTAGTCCCTAACCACATATGTGTTTAAGATATTGTTATTTGTTTAGTAAAAGGATCAATTTCAGCAGCTAAGAAATAATGGTATTTTAATGGGACATAGAGTACTAGTTTGGTTAAAATAAAGTGGCCAGGAGGAGTAGAGAAATAAGCCTGGAAAGATTTATATGGGACCAGTTTCCTGAAAAGCTCAATTACTTGGATTATACGATTTCTATACAAATTTTTCTGCAATATTCCAAAATAATATTCTGTATTGGAATTACTTTTTTTTTTTTTTTTTAAATTCTATGTTGAATTTTAGTATAGTAGAGATTGTATTGAGAGGAAAACAATTCTAAACTGCCCAAATAACTTTCAATCTAAAGTTTTTGCTTCTCCTGTATAATGCTTTATTTTTATCTCAACATTTGCAAGCAATTGCAAGTGATGGAATTTAAGATGAATACATTTAAATTATTCAATAAAGATTTATTGATTGTTTTTAGGTTCATGGATATGGGTACTGTGCAAGGTATTCCTTTCTTTGTTTGGTCTCCAGAGGAAAGAAATCTGTTTCTATTTTTTCCCCACATATTATAAAGCTCCTTTTTGACTTCTGAATCTTGTCTAAGAGGTAGTAGATTTGTATGGGGACCTTTTCTTTTTGTTGCTATTGCTTTTTGTGCACAATATTTCTAGGATGATGTCTTGACTTGCCTGTGAATTGGATTTGAGTGAAGGAAGGCTGTGCAAACTCATCCCTCTCATTCTCTGCTCCAGAGTTATTGCAATCTAGTGGAGACAAAGGTCAAGCCACTGGCAATGCATCTTCCCCCTTTAGAATATGAAGTTTTAGAGGACAGGGATTGTCTTTATTCTTGCTTAGAGCTCACTAGTGCTTATCATCTTGTCTAACAATAATTGCTTGTTAAATTGAAGAGTTGCAGCATGATGACAGTTGTTGGTTGAATAATATGCTACACATATCTTTGTAACCTATTATTTTATTCTGACCTACTTCTTGGGGACTTTGTAATAAGAATAAGAATTCAAATCTGTTGCAACATTTAAAGCAATAAACCATTGTTTAAAATAGTTATTCCTTCCATATCATGGGGGTAAGGGGAGTGGCACCCCCTCACTAGAAATTTTTGATTCTCCCTTTGTACCAGAAAAGTCTGAATTATTATATTAAAATGTAAAAATGTTGATATTACACAACACTACACATATTTTTTATACCTTCCTGAATTTTTCAACTTTTTCTCATTTATGGCTTCCTTAGAACTATCCCCAAATTCCCACTTAGTTTCATAAGTTGGATTAATATATTGAAATCTTGATGGGGAAAGTCATGACATATAAGGGATAATTGTAAAGTCTACTTGTAGAGTAATTGTAAAGTATACTTACTTAAAAGGATAAGATTGACTAGGGAAGAAAGAGGCAGATGGCTTAGAACTGAGAAAAGGTGCTTGATAGATCAAGATATTATTTATTCTTCTTTTAAGAGAAAAGTTCTGTTTATTTTTTTAATTCATGTATTTCTTTTTTTTCCCCTCTCATGTTACAGTGTGCAAAGATCCACCTTACAAAGTAGAAGAATCTGGGTATGCTGGTTTCATTTTGCCAATTGAGGTTTATTTTAAGAACAAGGTATGTAACATTCTCTTACTTATTGAGTCAATATTTGGAAAGCATTTTTAAAATTCTGTTGAATGATTTATTGTGTAATAATGATGCAGCTGTTTTGATGTACCAACATTTGAATTAACTAGAGTATTTTAAATCAAATTTATCTTTGTTTTCCCCTGAGAATAATGTATGGTGTTACACTTAATCAAAAAGTAAGTTACTAGAATAGGAGAGATTTTTAATTTATTTTTGTTCCCTCAGATTTTTAATCTTCTTAAGGAGGAAAAAACAGTAATTCTTCCAAAGAATCATTTTTTAGAAGAGAAAATTATTGTATGTATGTATGTAAGAAGGAAAGTGGAAGTTAGATTTCCATCCTTGAATTTTTTAAAGCATTTTTCCAACTCATCATAATACCAGCACCATTTACTTTTTGTCTGGGAGTGAACCATATCTGGTGTTTAGCTAGAAGGAGTTTTATATATATAAAGCTTTTTTTTTTTTTTTTTTTTTTTTTTTTTGTTTAAAAATTTTTTTTATTATTATTTTATTAAACTTTTTATTTTCAAAACATATACACAGATGATTTTTCAACATTGATCCTTGTATAGCCTTGTGTTTCCCCTCCTTCCCTACATACCTTTCCCTAGATGGCAAGTAGTCCAATCTATGTTATGTATGTTAAAATATATGTTAAATCCAATAAATGTAAACATAGTAGTACAATTATGCTGCACAAGAAAGATTAGTATATACACTTTTCTAAGAATTCTATATTTTCTACAATCTCATACGCTATGTTAGAAAAAATTTATTTGCCTACAAAATTGCTTTACTTCACATAGCCTGTTTTCTAATGGTTTAGAAAATACACTTGTAATGTATTTAGTATACAATAATCAACCTTGTCATCAAGAAATGTGTTTTCACAGTAGTGGATTTTAGTTATAGGAAACCCATATTTAGAACTGGATTTTCTTTTATTCCAAACTAGGGTGAAGAAAAATTTTTAGATCATACCCCACCCTACCCCACCATTTTGAATAATATATATTATAAAACTGTTACATGGATAATTCCTGATATTTTAATATCATGTTTAGCACTTAAGATAGAATGCATTTCATAAGTTGTCGTGTTTGTAGACACTTTTGGATAACAAATTAAAATTTGTTCATTTATTCATCAATTCTTTTTGATTGTGTGAAGACTTCTGCTTGCTCCATTTTCCAATCCATCCTACATAACACTGATATCTTGATCTTCAAATCAGGTTAATTTTCCTTTTATGTAGATTGGATCACAACATTTCTTTGCTGATAAAACTTTAATAATTCCTCATTGCTTAATGAATAAAGTCCGATTTCCTTACCTTGGATTGCAGGGGTATTCAGAGTATATCTGTGTACCTTCCTAATCTTATGCATTGCTATTCCCCTTCACATAACCAAATTGCTTGACTCATTTTCTGAGAATGTCATATGCTTTTTGTAATCCTCCCCCTGCCTTTTTTTTTTTTTTTGCTAATATTAGTCACTATACCTTATTATTTATTTCTTCTTTATTCTTTGAGAGTCTAATAAAATGCCTTGATCTTAATAGCTACTTTATATTTTCTAAATTACCTCTAATAACAATAACAACAGTGGCTAAAAATACCTACTTTATGCCAAGCACTGTGCTAAACAGTTTGCATATGTTATCTCATTTGATCCTTATTATCCTAGGAGGTCAGTGCTATTATTATTTACATTTTTCAGAAGAACAATCTCAGGCAAACAGAAATGACTTGCAGGGTTATGAAAATGTCTGAACCTGAATTTGAATTCATCTTCCTCACTCCAGACCCCCTCTCTGTACACTCCTGAGGTATTTAGCTGTCCTAATCAAAATATTAGTGGAAATCCTATCATTAAGAGGAAATCCTTCATAGTCTTATAATTACCTTCTCCTCTTAGTCTTTCACAGTTCTTCAATACAGAAGTGATTTCTGCTTTCTTCATCTGAATGATGTCCTCACTTTTTTTTAACCTCTCTTACATTTGTATCACTTCCTCTTTGTATGTATTGTAACTTTTTGCTTACATTTCTTCTTTCTTTTAATAGACATTAAGTTCCAGGAGATTGCATGATGGGTCTAAGAAATAGCCAATTGTAGGTTATCTTCCAATCTTTCAATTAATATTCAATCTATCAATTAATTATTTACCAGGGTGTATATCCCACATATCGTTCTTATACCAGAATGGCTATTTTCAGAGAAAGTCAAGAAAGGAGGATTAAACACTCTTTGAATCGTTTATTTATTCATAGCAACTCATAAAACCATCTCTTAAAAAGGATGGCTTGTGTCCTGTATTTGTGGGGGAAGATCTATGTATTAATTGATGAATGCTTTTTTCCAAGATATTTTGATGTTAACATTATAATCATTATTAGTACGCTGAACCTTCAATGCTTTGGATTTTCATTTGGGACACTTTATTTATATGATCCTCAGTATAAAAAGATGACCCAGGATTCTTTGACTCCTTAGAGCACAAAGCCCAAAGTCTTGTTTCCTAGTTTGCCATAGCCTGATAAAGATGAGATTATAGTCTTTGTCTAATGTCAGTCTAGAAGAATGGTTACTAGATGATGGTTTGCTTTTCTTTTTCTGTTGGTTCCATCATCTTATGCAGAATGTCTACAGTTGTGGAGAGGTTACATTTTCTCTTGTAGAGATGTTCAGTTAATAGTAGACAAGGACTTCTAGAGTCATCTTCTACAAAAATCTACAGCATGTTCAGCAAGTTCACCCATCTTTTCAGTGAGATATTCACTCCCTTCCAGAAAAGACAGGTTATTTCACTTAATGACATCACTAGTGGGAGGATGATAGTGGAAGAGAGCCTATCTGTAAAAAATTGGACACAGGGACAATGAACAAGGCTTAGCTACTGATTCAGTATGGGGAAAAAGAAAGGAGAATCAAGATGCCAGATTTGGAGCTTAGGTAATCAGCAATATAGATATGATGTTATTATATACAGAAATACGTTAGAAAAAGTAGGTTTTGTGGTAAAGGTCACTTTTGTGACTGGTCAAGTTATTTGAACAGTTTTATATTTTACTCCTGTAAAATGAAGGAGTTTGAATTTGTTTAACTATTTTCAGTTATGTGTGATTTTTTTGACCCCATTTCTTGGCAAAACTACTGGAATGCATAGCTATTTCCTTCTCCAATTTATTTTACAGAGGAGGAAAATGAGAAAAACAAGGTTAAGTTACTTTCTCAGGATCCCACAGCCAGTATTTGAGTCGACTCCAAACCAGATTTTAAATGACCCCAAACCTATCACTCTAGCCACTGAATGACTTAGATGCTTCAAGAAAATAATTCCTTTTTCCTGTGGAGGGCTAGAAACAAGTAATTTCCAAATTTCCACCCAGTTGCAAATGTTATGATCATGTACAGAAAACTTCATAGCCATTACATCAATTTTATATTTTCAATCCTGCTGCTTGCCACCTTAGACTAATGTGTATAGCTGTTTTTCAGGTATTGAAGAAGTATTAATAGGTAACAACAACAAATATGAGTTGAAGGGAAAAAAGACAATATTCCATTTTTTTTCCAAAATTTTTTCAAATTAATGAGTATTTATAGTTTTTCTCTCCTTACTACTGACATTGGGGTGAGAAAAAGAAGAAAAGCAAAACTCTTGCCAAAAAATATTCTAAGTTATGCAAAATAAATAACCATATTGGCCCTATCTAAAAATCTGTATTTAATTCTCCATGTTTAATCTTTCACTTGTCAGAAACTGGGTAGCAGTAGTGGTATAATATTTTAGTAAATAGAACTCTTAAGTCATTTAAAATTGTTCTTACATCTTTATTATAGTAGGTGTGCTCACTACATTCTGCATCAGTTTAAAACCAGTCTCTTATGTCTCTTTGAGGCCATATTTTTCCTCTTTTTTTTTTTTATAGCATATTATTCCTTCCTTCTTCCCTCCCTCCCTCCCTCTTTCCTTTCCTTTTTCCCTTCTTCTCTCCCTTCCTCCCTCCTTTATTACCACCTTTCCTTTCTCCTTTCCTTTCACCTTTTCTCATTCTTTCCCTCTGTTCTTCCATCTTTCTCTCCCTTTTTGCCTCTTTCCTTTCTTCCTGTCTTCCTTCTTCCTTCCTTTTTTTTCCTCCCTCACAATGAGAGTTAAGTGACACAGTGAATTTGAATTCAGGTCCTCGTGACTTTAAGACTGGCACTTTATCCTCTGCACCTCCTAACTTCCCCAGCCTAGGATTTTATTATATATTTTATGTTTCTAGCCATCTTCCAGTTTATTTCTAGTTCTTGCCATTACAAAAAGGATTTTTATAAATATTTTTGCATATATGAAATTATTTATTTTTTTATCTGTTTGGGGTATTAGCATGGTAGTCATTGGATCAAATGGCATATGACCAGTTTAGCAACTTTAGTGGCAAAAGTTCCAAAATTCTTTCCAGGAAAGCTGAAACAATTCACAACTTCTATCTCAGTTAGGAAAAAAAGACATATTAATCTCATCTCCAGCATGTCTTTTTGTTGTTGTTAATATACTTTGCTGATTGGATGGGTTTAAAATGGAATCTCTGAGTTTGTTTTTTTCTTTTTTTTTTTTCTTTCTAATTATTAGTGATTTGGGGCATTTTTCACAGATACCTTGAATTTCTTCTGTTGAAAATTGACTAATTATTTATTATTTTGGCAGTCTCTTAGTCTTAATTTGAATCTTTTATTAATATATCTTGGAAAAAAAGACATTTATGGAAAAAATCTTGCTGCAAAGATTTTCATAGTTAAATATCTCAACTCTAATCTTAAGTATATTAAGTTTTGTTTGTGCAGAAACTTAAATTTTATATAATCAGTATTGTTTGGTTAATATTCTGTTATTCTCTCTATTCCTCATTTCATCATGAATTATTCTCATATCCCTGTATCTAAAATATAATATCTAAAAGGCAATTTCTTTCTTATTCCTCTAATTTATTTATGATGTTACCTTTTAAATAGTCCTTTATCCATTTTAAGCTTCTTTTAGCATATGATATCTCTGAGTCTGCTTTCCAGTTTGTCATATAGATTCTTTGCCCCCATCTACTTTTCTCTTCCTTAGCTTATACCATATAGTTTTGGTAATAAATTAGTTTGGGTAAGCTTGTCATTTTCCTTATATTGTTTCTGTCTACACATGAACAATTAATATTTCTTCAATTGTTTTAATCTGATTTTATTCCTATAAAAGATATTTGCAAAAAAATAAATGTTTTAGTTCCTAGTTTTAGCAGGGTGTACTGTAAGGTAATTTATAATCCAGAGTTATTTTAAATGGGGTAGCTCTTAACTCTTTCTTCTTGCAGATTTTGTTTGTGATATGCAGGAATGCTGATGATTTATATGCATTATTTTATATCTTGTTACTTTGCTAAAATTATTGTTTCAACTAACTTTTTAATTGAGTCTTTGTCATATTCCTTGTATATGATCATATCATCTGCATTTCCTGCTCTGATTCCTTCTATATCTTTTTCTTTTATTCCTATTTGCTAGGATTTCCAATATAATACTGAATATTATTAGTGACAATGGCCATCCTTATTTCAGACCTGATCTTTTTTGGGCAGGCTTCTAGCTTAGAGTCATTACAAATAATGTTTGCTAATGGTTTTAGTTTTAGTTTTTTTTTAAATGCTTTTTTTTCAATTGAAGGAAAATTTTATTTATATACCTATACTTTCAAATTTTTTAAAATAGAAATGAGTGTTGTACTTTATCAATAAGCCACTGAGAAAAAGATGTATTTCTTTCTAGTCCCTTAAATTTTCTGTAGATATCTATCCTATCTAGCTAATTTAAAATTCTATTCCCTTCCTCGACTTAATTATTTTTGGTTAGATTTATCTTATCCTATAAGTATAGCTCCCCACTATTATAATACCATTATCATCATTTCTATATGTATTTCATTTTTTTCTTTAAAAAATTAGATGATATTGTTTCTTTTTTAATGAGGTCTTTAATACTTTCCTTTATATTTCCTCTTTAATGAGTTCTTTAAAGTTTTCTTTATATTTCTTTTGGATATTATATCAGATTTTTCACTTAGTATTGGTTTTTTATGTCCATGTTTTTTTTACGTCAGGCTTATATGCAACTTTGCTGGTGTTATATATCATTTACTTCCCCTCCCTAAATTCTAGTTTTCAATGAATAACTTTCTTCTTTAAAATTTTGAATCTCAATTTCTAAAGAAATCTCTTTCTTTTATAATTTTATTGAATTGCCTTTATTTTCTGCTTTCTCTCTTCTTCTCTTCTCTTCTCTTCTCTTCTCTTCTCTTCTCTTCTCTTCTCTTCTCTTCTCTTCTCTTCTCTTCTCTTCTCTTCTCTTCTCTTCTCTTCTCTTCTCTTCTCTTCTCTTCTCTTCTCTTCTCTTCTCTTCTCTTCTCTTCTCTTCTCTTCTCTTCTCTTCTCTTCTCTTCTCTTCTCTTCTCTTCTCTTCTCTTCTCTTCTCTTCTCTTCTCTTCTCTTCTCTTCTCTCTCTCTCTCTCTCTCTCTCTCTCTCTCTCTCTCTCTCTAATTTTTGAAGTTGCCTTTTAAGTTTTCCTAGCTCTTTTTAGATTTGTGACCATTTAATATTGCTCTTTGGGGTATGATTTTTTTTTTTTTTTTTTTTTTCCAATTTAACATCACTTTTTTCCTTTGAACCTAGATCTTTTATTACACCTTAGTGGTTATTTATGGTTGGGTCCTTTCTTTGTTTTCTCATTTTTGTTGTGTTTTATTTTTAGCAGCTTAATATTGTAATCAAATTTTTATCCTGATTTAATATTAAGGATGCCCCAGGTTTTAGATCCTTTTTACTGTTACTTTCTGAATTCTGTCTAGGGACTTTTAGGAATTTTCTCCCCCGTGCACCAGATAGTGCCCATAGCCATGGTTTTTTCTTCTTGTTTCATTCATGCTTCTCCTGGGCCATCTGATCTCCCAATCAGTTCTGGTCAGCATTGGAAGGCTTGATGTCTTGGGCTCTTCTTCCCTAAGCCTTGTTTAGGGCCCTTAGTCACACTATATTTCTCCCTCAGGTCAGGCAGTCCCTAAATATGTATATCTCTTGCCCATATCCTTGGCTGGGGATTACAGGATCCCTAGGCCCAGCATTAGGAGACAAAGGAGGTTCCATCAGTCTTTCCTTACTCCCATGCTCTTCCTAGATGAACACTCCTAAGACCTAGGTGCTACCCTAGAGATAATTGTTAATTCAGTATATTTTGCCTGGAGATTGCATTTCATTCAGTCTAAATCTCTGCCTCTGAAGGCTCAATTTTTTCTTTCTATGGTCCTTTCAAATTGTCTCCACCTCTTTATTTTTCCTGTTCTGTATTCACTTTGAGGTGATGTTTTATGTGTTTATGGAGCAAACTTAGAGAGCCTGGTATTTTCAGACTTATTCTGCCATCTTTCCAGAATCTGTCTATATTTTTTGTACTTAATTTGTTTTACTTATTGACCTTAAGAGAAAAAGTCTGCAAAGAATTTTGCAGTATATGTATCTTTTATTCTTTTGGTTCTTGTAATACTCATTATTGACACGTTTCTTGGCTAAAGTTTTAAGTGAAGTTGATAATGAGATTATATCATCCAGGGGTAAAGTCTACCTTTATTCTTTACAATTCTTACCATAAGGTTGCTGTGATCATCACTAGAGAGGATTGTGAAATTGTGTTGATTTCATACCTAGAATGTATATATCCCTTTACAAGATAGGTATAGAATTAGGAATTTGGTTTTAATAAAAAATTTTTTTTCTTCAGGGCATTCTTGGCTATGTTTTGTTTTAGTTATTTTCTTTCCTTCAGATCTTTGACAGGAGTGAATGATGTTGTTATATGGTAAATTTTTTTTAAAGCATTCTTTCAAAAGCAATTATTTTCTAGTTCAAATCAAAAGAAAATAAAAATCAATTATGGGTTTTTTCTTCTGCATCATTTCTAAATTTAAAAAAAGAACAAAAAAACAAAATCTCACTATGTATCCCAAGTAAAAGTTTGAAGATGAAGATGATGATGATGATGATGATAATGATGATAATAATGATATTAAATTTATATAGCATTTTAAAGTTGGCAAGTCCTTTACAAATATTATTTTATTCAATCCTAACAACATTGGAATGTATAGATAAGGAAACTTGAGATGAAGATTATGTTAATTGTTCACAGCCATAAATCAATGTCCATGGCTAGATTTGTATCCTGCTCTGCTTACTTCAAATCTAGCTTTGTCTACATCTTGCCACATGGTTCCCTTTACTACTTGTCACATAGGGAATAGGGAAGAGAAGAGAATCAGCATTTATAAAATATTCACCTTGTGCCAGACACTGTGCTAAGTGTCTTAAAAAAAATTACAAATATTATCTTGGTAGACCTTTACAATTCTGTGAGGTAGATGCTATATTATCCCTATTTTACAGTTGAGTAAACAGAGGCTTGAGTATAGTTTTCTTGCCTGTGACCAAACTCATTGAATTTGATATCATTTTAATGCTACTCTCAGCATTTAACTAAACTGATCCTTATTCAGAAGACTTCATGGCAACAGACTCCCAAATCCTTCCAACTTTTAGTATATGGCAGACGTTATTGTCCACTGACTTAACCTTTGAGAACTCAAGGTCATTTTCATTTCATTATAGTTCCTTGAAGTACAGCATTGGTACAGAAATAAATTTATTATCTCTCAAAGATAGAAATTTAATCCATTATGTATTCTGTATTAGACTTGAAATGATGTATGCTTATGAGGAATAATTTTACTTCTAATTAATTACAACTTGTTTTAGTTCACAGTCTTGTAGAATTTGGAATCATTTCACCTTTGGTTAATTCTGTATACTTAATTATAAGGCAGCTTTGTCTTTAAAGTTCTCTTAACCTAGAGTAGTATTTACTAATTACATATCTTTTTTCGTCTTTTACAATTTTTTTTCATATTTTTCTAAATCATTAGCCACACATTTTTTTAAATTTTGAGTTCTAAATTTCATCTCTTCCTCTCTATTTTCTCCCTCCCTCCTTAAGAAAGCACACTATATGATATAGACTTTACAAGTATAGATTTATTGATTTTATTCTGAGTGTACATAAAACTTCTAGAGTTATAGTTTTTCATGTGAATTATATTTTTCAGAATTGGTTTCCTTTTGATCTTTTATTTATCCATATTTTCTTTGTTGTTAGATAGTTAAGAACTATCTTTTGCCATTTTTACTTAAAATAACATTCCTCATATCATATCTTTAGGACATAGTCTTAATTAATATTTACACATACACTCAGGCAGAGAGCAGCTACAGATAAATAGATACCTGAATTCTTTTGATATTTTTTTTATTTCATAATTTTTTTTATATCAACATTATCTTTTCTCATTCATTTTAGTAGATACTACAATACATTTTGTGGGATTCTCAAGGTCTTCAGTTTTAATTTTTTATGTGATGAGATTTGTATAGCTATTCAGTGGTCAAGCAATACACATTTTAAAAATACCTAATATGTACCAGGTTTTATAGTAAAATCTGGAGATAAAAGGAAAGAGAGTCACTGTCCTCAAAGAGCTCATAACCTAGTGGGGGAAGACAATATTCAAACAATTATAGAAATATGTAGAAATAGCACAAATTGGATGTATTCAATTGGGGAAAAACATTAGATTAAATTCATATGTGGAAAGGTTTACTATAGTGGTGAGATTTTAGCTAAAATTTTCAGAAAGCTAAAGAAAGCTTAGGAGGATACGAAAAGGTAAGCATTTTTTGAATTAGGGCCAGTTAATGAGAATATTTAAATCACAAGAAGGAGTATATTATTCATATATTAGCAGGAAGGCCAGTGATAAATAATAAAAGAATATGGGATGGTGTGGTTTAAGGTACAGAAATATTGGAAATGCAGTTATTAGTTATCAATATCTCCTCAATTCTCAATGTATAAAGTATAAAGTATATTCTTTAATTCCATCCTCACACTTTTGGAAACCTTACTAGTAACAGGACTTACTTCAGTTTCATCTGTAGGCTTAAAATCCTACTCATTATTGTGATTGAAACTTGCAATTTCTTACAATTTCTTCAGTTATCCTGCAAGTACACTGAAAACAATTCCAGCTACTCAGTTTTATATAAATGTTAAGAGGGAAGGTGTTGCCTAAACATAGTTTTCTGACTCTAAAATGTTATTAGTTTCATGTTTACATTCTTATTTTGGACTTTTAAAGAAGCTCTTTTCTCAAGGATCATGTAGCATTCAAGTATGAGCCCCCCCTGTTTATATGATATTGGTTCCTCAGAATTGATAACAGATGATGTTCTAGGTGGGTGAGCCTTTCACATTGTGTCATAGTTATGAGTGTTATTGTCTGCATATAAACCTAGTCACTACTTGTACCTTTGTTTCATAGAGAACATTAAAAAATAGAAACACAGTTACTTTTCTATAAAACAACATTTTCACTAATTAACACATAACAGGATCAGAAACGGTAGAGAACAAAATAATTTTTTTTTTTTTTTTTTTTTTTTTTTTTTTTTTTTTTTTTTTTTTACAAAATAATTTTTTAAAAAACATTGGGGCATCTAGGTGGCACAGTGGATAGAGCACCAGCCTTGAATTCAGGAGAACCTGAGTTCAAATCTGGTCTCAGACACTGAACACCTCCTAGCTGTGTGACCCTGGGCAAGTCACTAACCTCAGCTGCAGGGGGGGAGGGGGGTATTGACTACTTGGTCTGTGTCTTGTATCCCTTGCTTATTAGTGAATGAGTGGTTTGTTCTCCTTGCTTTTAAGTTCATATGTAAGCCTAATATATATATTCATTTTTTTTTTTTTTTTAGAGATAGTATTATGTGTCTACCAATTTACTCCCTGATAAAAATTGTTTCTAAAATTAAGGAGTTAGACTAGATACTATGTGAGGTGTTTTTTTTTTTTTTTTTTTTTTTTTTTTTTATCTTTGAATCCGATGTGATGCTTACTTCAATTCTGAGAATCTCAATTTCCCTAAATTTTGTTTCTTTTGGTTATCTTTGGAAGGACTTATTTGGGCTTGCCTAATTACTTGAAAACTCTTTATCTAATGAGGATGATGGAAGTGTAGCTATGTCCCCTACACATTATCCCCTATCCACATATGCAGATTTTTCTTTACAATCTTTACTTAGTATTACATCTTGGGAAACAGAGAGACAGACAAACTTGAGAAGATATATCTACATTAAGGAAACATTACCTTTGAGAGGGTTTAAAATTGCTGCCATACCCCCCAGCCCCCCCCCCAAAAAAAAAAAAAAAAAAAAAAAAAGGGCTACTATCACAGTCTATCATTACCAGGAAGATGGACCACTCTTTTATTCTTCAGTTTGCATGTTGCTCCTATAATATATAAACCAGGGGCACTACATGCCTAGGATATCAAATTATTGTGTCTTGTCAGAATTGATGTAGGATAGGGCCCTTGTCCAGGGTACTGATCTTCTTTTTTTTTTTTTTTTTTTAATCATTTTAACTGTGCCTTTCATTACCATGTAAGCCAGAGTCATTTTTATTCTTCCAAGGAATTTTCTAAATACTTCTGTTAATCTCTTCCTGGTGACTTGAAAAGACTTGATACTCATTTCTGTTTGAGAGCTGGTAGAGTGCTTTTCTTTTCCATAAAAGTAAGGAGAAGGGAATACCAACATTTTTTTTCTGTGAAAATTTAAAAATGCTTCATTAGATTTTCTGTCTATTTCCATATCATAAGTTTAATAAGCAATGTGTAGCAAAAGATTCAACTGAAATATTCAGTACTGTGTTTAATATTATTTTGTTTTATATTAATAATGCCTTTTATAAAAATAATGAAGTTATGTCATTTTACTTTTGAATCCATGGTGTTTTTTTTAAGGCATCAGTACTGTAGAAACAATAGATGTGGAAGGAATTTTAAAATTCCACCAAGTAAGTCATATGAAAATATTTAGTTGAGAATAGAACTTGTTGAGATTAGGGATTCCTTCACCCCTACTCTAGGTTATTTTGCCTTTGCTACCATTTTAATTTTGTCCACATTCAGGAAAAAGTCCTGCTAAATTTTATAATAGCACATGCAATACTAATGTACAGAGAATTTGTTTTTGCTATGTTGTTGATTCCATTAGTTTAATAGCTTATGACAAATAAAATAATTCATGGAACCATTCTATTTTGAAATACCTACTTTGACAGATTGAATGCTAGATGTTTGAGTCTCTTTTCTTTGTGTAGATAACCATTTCCTCTATTAGACTTTCTATTTCTGGCTATTTTTCAACCCTCAGGAAGAACCTAAGAAAGTCCGCTTTGATTATGACTTATTCCTGCACCTTGAAGGCCATCCACCTGTAAATCACCTCCGTTGTGAAAAGCTAACTTTCAACAACCCCACAGAGGACTTCAGAAGAAAGCTGCTGAAGGCAGGAGGGGTGAGTGCTGCTACTCATGTCAAAGCCATCCCATTATAGAATGTACTGATTTGTTAGTGCATTATAAAATTCAATAAAATTTACTCCTCTCTTGAAAGCAGTTGATAGTTATCTGAAAGAATTTGCTCAGATCTTGTCTCATTGTCTCTGAAGCAGAAGGTAAGCAAAGAAATTCTGAACCAACTACCTGATATAAATATTTTGTTAATGGAATGTCAGTCTCTTTTTAAGGTTAGAGCCCTTCACATTTGTTGTACCAAAGGCAAATTCTCATACATGTACACAATAAAAACCTTTTAATATAAGGTCAAGAACTGAATTATAAGATTTCTGTGTGAGGGTGAAAACTCATTTTAAGTTAATATCAAGAAAAATTATTGTCTGAAGGCTAAGTTGCTTTCCAAAATTTTCTTTCTTGATTATATAGCTGGAAAAAGGTATTCTATTTATTTATTTATTTATTTATTTTAGTGAGATGAATGTGTATCTTTATTTATTTGAAGTCGCTTGCCCAGAAATGGAATTTCTCATTGAGATTGTGACAGGGTTAAGATAAATAATTTAATAAATCATGAGGTTCTATTCTAATGTATAGACTCTTCCTTTGTAATTCAGTGAGATTAAAGGGGACTGTGAGATCAAAGAAGGGTATAATATAAACACAATCCTAATATCCTTTCATATATACAAATGGTTTATTCTTTTACTAACTTCTACTAACTAACTTCTGGTTATTAATTTAAAATTGATTTGTGCCTTTTCTCTGAACCCCCTGCTTTCTAGCATTATGTGGCAGCTCAGACTCCACATTTTTTGGAAACTGCTCTCTAGAACTAATTCTGCAAAAAACCTTCTTTTAGGTTCATTATGCAAAGAAGTGACTTTTGTAGGGAGATGGAGATACAGGGTAGTCCAAACAAAATTTTGCCTTCTACTCTGACTCTGTGGGCTGGACATAGTGCATTTAATTAAGATAACTCAAATATGTCTTCCTCCGTGTTTGTATATTTGTTGTCTGGTTTTTTTTTTTTTTTTTTAAAGTTGTGTCAGACTGTGAATTCATTTGGGGTTTTCTTGTAACATATATGGGAATGTCTTGCTATTTTCTTCTCTGTTACAAGTGAGGGAATTGCACAAGTAAATTACTTGCCCAGTATTGCACAGCTGCCTGATTTCAAATGTGAACCAAGTCTTGACTCCCGGCCTGGCAGTTTATTCACTGGTTCACCTAGCTGCCTCGTCTTCCTCTGCCATCCTCTATTTTAAATGCTCATGTTTCTCATGAGTTCCCAGCAAAGATAGATGTCCTAACTTGGGATGCATATCTCAGTTCTAGGTGCAATTCCTAAATCTCTTAGGCACAGCAGCACATGACAGTTTAGAGTCCCTTTTTCCATTGATCTGTGGGGTTTTTACCTGCTCTACTCTTTTGTTTTGAAAGCCTGAATCCTTCAGCTAGTATTAGTCAATTTCCTTGTAAGTCTTCTTCTTTATTGCATTATTTTGTTAAGTGTTTAGGTTTAATATTGTAGTTTTAAGTTTGTAGCTTTTTGTTGATAGGTAGTCTCAAGGAATTTATCATTTCTGTAACATATAACTTAAAATGCTGTACTGACTAATTGTAGGATTTCTATAGCCAGCTTTGTCTTGATAGGTAATCTCAAAGAATTTATCGTTTCTGTAACATAGACACTTAAAATGTTTTTCTGCAGGATTTCAGGATTTCTGTAGCCAGCAAAAGGACAGATTACTTCCTCTTGTATCAAGTAACTATGATCCAAGATGACATGATTATAAAGAGAGAGTACTGACAAATCAGAATAAATATAAATCATTCTCATTATATGAAGAGAAATAATTGTTTTGTTTATATCATTGACTATATCATGATGAAATTTTCCTTATCAATTTTTTTTATGGATTAGAAGGAAATATCTTGGTGTGTGTGTGTATGTGTATATTATATTATTTATATATTTATATTTATATCTGAAAAAGAAAAGCTAATTAACACTTTACTGACAAGGGTTTCTAGAATCACATTCCTTCTTTTGTTCCCCACTTAATAGTATTTTATTTTTAAAAATTATATGTTTTTAATTATATGATTTTGGATTCCCCCAAAAAAATTTTTTCCCCTTATTTCTCCCCTCTCCTTACCCCAACACAGCAAGTAATCTCAGATTATAAATGTACAATTATTTTAAACATTTCCATATTAAACATATTTCACAAAATGTGAAAGAAACATTAAAACAATGGGAAAAACCATGAGAAAGAAAAAAACAACTAAGAACAAAAGGTGAAAATCTGGTGCTTTGATCTGTATTTAGTCTCCATAATTCATTCTGAAGTGGATGGCATTTCCAATCTCAAATTTATTGGAGTTTTCTTAGATCACTGTATTGCTGAGAGGAGCTAAGTCTGTCATAGTTGATCATCACAGATTCATGCTATTATTGTGTATAGTGTTCTCCTGTTTCTATATAGCATTATTTCTGTATAAATTAACCAATAAATTAACCTTTGGAATACAATCCATTTTTAATATTTTTTGATATATATTTTAAAGATCCATTTTACTATATTAAAGGTAATGCATTTTTCAATCAGTTTAAATATGTATATCATATAACATGATTCAGAAATCCTTTAATGTCCTACTTACTTTTATTTGGCCACCTTCTAGCTCATCAGTTAGTATAATTTTAAAAAATGTTCACAATGAAACACATACAATCTAAGTTTCTGGATACTCTACTCCTTTTTTTTTTTTTTTTTTTTTTTTTGACAGTACATATGCATAGATAATTTTTAACAACATTATCCCTTGCACTCACTTCTGTTCTGAATTTTCCCCTCCTTCCCTCCATCCCTTCCCCTCGATGGCAGGCAGTCCATACATGTTAAATATGTTATAGTATATCCTAGATACAATATATGTGTGCAGAACCGAATTTCTTGTTGCACAGGAAGAATTGGATTCAGAAGGTTAACATAACCTGGGAAGGAAAACAAAAGTGCAAACAGTTTGCACTCATTTCCCAGTGTTCCTTTTGTGGGTGTATCTGATTCTGTCCATCATTGATCAATTGGAACTGAATTAGATCTTTTCTTTGTTGAAGATATCCAATTCCACCAGAATACTTCCTCATATAATGTTGTTGTTGAAGTGGGATATTCTACTCTTGATTCAGTCTATAGTGACTTTCTTTTCTTTTCTTTTTAAAAATCATATCTCATTTTCATATGAATAGAAATGTTGATTTCTTTCTCCTTCATCTTTCTTCTTTATAGTATTATCATATTCTTCTTTCTTATTCTTTCTCCTTCATCTATGAATTTGATTAGCACATATACTACATTTTTATTAAATTAATTTAGAAAATGATATATAATGGATGTGTCTCTGTTTATGTGTAATTTTTGATTAACAATTTAACTTTAGAAGCTGCCATTGATGACTTTTCTTTTTGAGTAGCCATCCATCAAGTTGTGAGTCTATTTCTCATTACACCACTCCCTCTTTATTTTCTTCATAAAAACATTATAGGCAAATCTGTGAAATGATTTGCTAAAATGTAGATTAATTCTTTTTTTCACCTAGTGGAAAAAGGAAAGAAATTTACTTTTGCATAATCTCTAATAGGTAAAGCTCAGCCTTTTGTGATTATTGCTTCCTTTTCTAGAAGGAATTATTAACTGCCTTTTAAATGAAAAATGCTACAATTTTACCTGTAGTTGAACTAAGCCTCCCTGGCTCTTTTTTTATTTTTTTCAGATTTCCCTTTTTTGAAAATTAGGATGTTTTCCTTTTCCTCATTTTTTAATACATCTATAGTTTTCCAGACATGATTGACAATGACATAGCAGTTTTCTCAGTTTTCATGGATGTGGATTACTGCATTGAATTACTTGAACTTAATGAGCCCTAGTTGGTTCTTCTCTATTACATCGCCACTGAATCTTGGTTTTTTTCTGCACCTTCTATTTCAAAAACCATTTTTTTAAGGTGAGAAAATTGATCCAAAATCATAGTTGAGCATTTCTTCATTCCCATTCCAACCCTTAAAAAATTTCAGGTACTCTATTGCTTCTACAGTAAATTCCTAAATTCTCATTCTGTCATTTAAAGTTTTTTACAGTTGGACTTCCACTTTCCTTTTTCTGACTTTTCATAATTCACCTAATTCATCTTTCATGCCATCTAAACTGACTTACTAGTTTTCCCTTAAAATTGATATTGCATTTCCTGTTTTTTTTTCCACGAAAGCCTCTCAGAATCCTTTTTATCCTTCACAATTTATTTTGGGTGATAACCATCGATATGTAATTTTTTTTTTCTGCATCCTTCCATTTCTCAGTTTTGTCATTCTAGTCTAATTATATTTATTTATACTTGTTGAATTCTTTCAATAGATTTAAATCTTTTTCAAGATGGATAGAATTTCATTTTTGCTTTTGTTTTGTCAATTTGAGTTTACTGTCTACACATAAAAGTTACCTAATAATTAACTGGTAACTTGAATTTAATAGTTGGGTATGTAATTTGATTGAGTATGTGTGATTCACTTAAGTACATAGAATACTTGATAAGTCTTGGCTCAAAAATAAACATACCAGAAGCACTTATTTTAAAAAAAAAATCTTCTTACTATTAGTGTGCCTAATGGGTGATAAACTTGAGGTCACTGATGATTCAACCTCTGTCCTAATAAGTTTTTGTCATTTTTTGTCTTTTATATGGAGTTCTTCCACTTGATAGTTTGCCTTCCTTTCCTATATTTAAATGCTCTTTTGAAGATTGTATTTTGTGATGATACCACTAAAATAATCCATCACCTTTTTATATTTTATCACAAATTCAACCAGTTGCAAATAGAAGCTTATCTTTTGTAGGGCATCCTAAAAATCTTAGTACAATTTTAATTTTTAGAAAATACAGAAGTATAAATGCTACAGACTTACTAAAATTAATTTTTAAGCTTAATGATTTGTCTTTCTTGCATAATTTTTGAATTTTGAATAATTCATTTTTAATTTTAATTTTTAATGAATGAGCATTTTCAATATTCTTTTCTTGTTTAACAATTTCAGTAAGAAAATCTTCCCAGACTGGTAGAATTTCAACCCTCCTGCTATTTCAATTAAACTTTTTCTTTTTCTTTTACCTCCGAATTGTCATGTGCTTATTGACTCCTTATTCTTTGGGTGACCTTAAGGATAGAATTATAAATAATAATCCTTTCAGCTACAAGGAAAACAGTTGATAAAATTTTGCTTTTTTACAAAATTGTTGAGACAATTAACACAAGGTGGCGATTATGTTTTATTTTTAATTAAAACATTAATGTTTAAAAATGTCTAATAATCTTTCAAATTGGGAGATGGTGGTGAGGTAAATGAAGTTACTGAATCTTAAAATGGCATTTTCCTTTTGAGAAATCTTGTATTTATTGAAAGCATTCTTACAGATTTTATTTTAAAAGCACCACTTTTGCCCTGTCCAGATTTTGCCTATTTTTTCAGTATCCCTTTTTAACAAAAGTTAGAATGCAACATATAGTCTGCTTTATATGATGCTTTATCATTATGAACAAACATTTATTAAACATCTATTACATATTAGGAACTGTCATATGTTCTGATAAAAATTAAATAATCCTTTTAAAGAGCTCATTCAATCAGTAGAGATAACATGAATGGAAGTATGTCTAGAACAATGATATACAAAATAAATACAAAAAGAGAAGCCACTAGTTTTGACAATTTTAGGGAGTGATTTGTGTACAGATTAGTTCTATGTCTTATGGAGGTGACTTTGGGGAGTAGATTGAGGGGTCAGTACTTTGCATGATTTGGTGATGGTAAGTGCTTAAGAGAGATGGAGGCAGAATGGCATCATTTGGAATAGAGAGAGGGTCAGTTTAGATATATTAAATTAGATTATAGGATAGAGAATAATGTATAATGAACATAGGAAATAAATTGGAGGCCAAACCAGAAATTTTTATCTTTTACATTTAGGAAGTCACTAGAGGTTGAAAAGAGTAATGATATGGTCAGATCCCCAATTTAAGAAAAAATTATTTTTCCACCTATGTGAAGGATAGTTTAGAGTGGGAAGGGACATTAGTTTAGTCCATGTCATTACTTACTATGACAAAAGTGAGCCAGTTTCTTGTGTGAGTAGAGAGAAGTGATCAGATTTGAGAGGTGCTGTGAAGGAGAAATGGCAATAATTGGCAACTGATTGGTACATAGAATAAGGGAAACTGAAAAGTTATGAAATATCAAATCATTTTTTCACTTTTAAAACTTCTAATTTTTCTATTTTTTGTTTGGGAACATGGATAATATGGATATTTTACATTTTACATGACATTGTGTATGGGTATGATTCATTGCCTTTTCAATATGTATATGGGGATATAATGAGAGAGAATTTGGAAGTCAGTTATAACTACTTTGTATTTAGATTTACCATATTATTTATCATTTTAATGTATGTTATATAATATATTTGATATTAGGTATATTAAAACACATTTATTATTTTATGCAACTCCCCCGCCCCCCACTTTATTGTATATTGCATCACCTTGATCAAAATAGAGATATTCAGTAATTCAAGGTTTGAGGAGAATAATAATGAGTTCTGTTTTAATATATAGTGAATCCAAGATGCCCACTGGGTATCTATTTGGAAATGTCAAATAGTCTGCTTATGATTCAAGGCTAGAACTCGGGGGAGAAGATGAGGTTGGCTATATTGATCATTTATGTAGAAATAATAATTAGACCCATAGGAATTGATGAAGTTACCAAGGCAGACAATCTGAAGAGAAAAGAGATGAGATCTCAAGATAGAGTTTAAACATGGAAGTATAAAGAGTTTTCTAATAAAAAATTAGATCCCAGAGGGTATCCTATCAATATCAATCCCATAATGACTACTTGTGCTGTTTGATAATTAGCCTTGCTGAATTCAGATGAAGTTATCTTCACATTTGATTCAGACAGATGAATTACTCAGTCTCAATTGCTCTGGGAAAGGGTCCATGGGCTGCATTCTTGGAGGGAATCCCTGTGCCTATGAAGTCCTGGACCCTTGAAGTATTGATGTATTAGTCACTCTAATGAACAGCCCTATGAACCATTCTGATTTCCACTTAAATTCCTGATTTTTCTGATTGAGATTTCTTTAGAGCTTGGCCAAATTAGAGGTAAAAGGCATTGGTTTGTACTTTCTTGATTTTAAATCCTGATGAGAATTTTTGAAATTAAAAAACAACACAAAAAAATTATAACCAAAATACTTTCAGAATATAGAAAATAATAGGTTCATTGAATTTTCTTTTTTTGCATCACAACTAGTATCATATATTCAGATCTTAGTCCCAATGTTTGTTTGGAAGACCTTTAACACTTCCTGAATTGTATGATATAGGCAAATGAACTTGAGGACATGTAATAAAACAATAATTTGAAGGCTCTGAGTTTGTTACTTTGAGCAGTAAATAATTGTTGCACATATATATATATATGTGTGTATGTGTGTGTGTGTGTATAAGTGTGTGTTTATATACATATATTACTCTGTGATAACAAGGATATACATGCTTGAAGCATATCCATATTCTCAAATTGTTATCAAATTGTTTCCAAATTGCAATAAGGCTTCAACATTTAAGCTCAAACTTATTCCCAACAGAGGTTCAGATTCATATAATCTCATTTGCATTCTATTGTACTAAAAAAGCTCCTTTATTCCTGCTACCTGTAATTATACCTAATCAACTGTAAAATCATGTTATCAAGATTTTATGCAAGTTTGGTTCTTGCAGTGCAAATGTCAGATTGTTTGAAGACCTAGATCTCCAGGTACATGCACTAGAAGCTACCCTGAAACCATTACAATTATAAACATTCTAAGTAGATAAATCTTATATTGCATCTTTTTGCAGGGTTAAGACTATTTTCCAATTTAAATTTACATCTGATACTATTTTCCATTTGATAGATTTTGAAATGAGCTAGTTGATAGTACTGGTCATGTGTCTGAGTTTCTGTAAGAGTGTAATATGTGTTCCAATAGAAGAAAAGAAGAAAGCCACATCTGAAGAGATGCTTTACCTATAAAGATTGGCTTTATTCAAATTTTGTTTAAAATGAAGCAGTATATGCAACTGAACTTCAAATACATTTATCATTAAAAAAAAAGAAAAAAGTAGAGAAGGTATTATTAAGTATTTTGAAGGAGTGACATGACAGAAGAATTTAGATTTTTTTTTTTTGGCCATAGGGAGCAGAACATGATGAAATCTTAGAGGTTAAAAGAGACAAATTTAGGTTTGTTGTAGGAAAACATTTCCTAACAGTTGGTCTTTGGATTCCTTATTTTTCTAAATTACTATGTAGTTTTTGCCCCTTGGATTTGTAAGTTCACTTATATAAAAGATTGAATGGAACAAAGATATTTTTGGTTTAAAAAAAATATCCAAACAAATCCTAAATCATATTGCATATCTGGTATCATGCAGCTAATTGTGATAAGGATCTTAAACTTACATTTTCCATTGAGATTTTTCCAGCAGGTACTTTTCAATATATTGAAAATGATTGAATTCTAGGATTTTCACTATGGAAGGAAACTTAAAGTTCTTTTTATTAATTATCATCCCTACCCATAGTATCTCAGGAGTTAGAATGATTAACAACTTCTAGTTCAGCCTGTCTATAAAAGGTATCTTCACTATAACATGTCACCATTGACCAGTCTTACCTTGAATATCACCTGAAACCCTTCTGAAATAGTGAGATACCCTGAAAATTTATTGTAACATAGAGCTAAGTCACTGAATGAAACCATTTCATTTCTTTCTTTTTTTTTTTTTTTAATTTCTTCAAAAATTATGTTCTTATATTGCGTAGAAATCTGGATAAGATAGTTCTCTCAAATCCTGTGAAATTAAGAAGTAGTGATATAAGATGTGATTGGTAAACGTTTATAACACTTCACTATAGCAACTATTTCTCATTCTTTAATTCAGCAAATATTAAGTAAATATTACATATTAAGTAATAAGAATAACAATAGCTAGTATTTATATAATACTACAAGGTTTGTTGAGTATTTTACATATATTATTTAATTTTTTCCTCACAACACCCAGGGAAGAAGATGCTTTTATTGTCCCTATTTACAGGTGGGGAAACTGAGGGAAAGAGAGGTGGGGCAAGTTGCTCAATATCATACAGCTTTATTTTGAACAAGGATCTTTCTGACTCCAGATTCTAACATTTTATGTTCTCACTCAGCTAGGTTTCAGGAAAGGCATAGACATGTATAAGACAATGCCCCTACCTTTACCCCTGAAATGAACCAGATAAAATTCTGAGAAAGACACTACTTTGCTAAGAATAAGATATTCATTAGATAACAATAACTTATCTTTAAAAAAAAAATAAAGAGCATTCTCCTCTCTCTGGTCATAACTTTCTCAACAAGGTTTTAAAATTTATATGCAGAAACATGTTCAGAACAAGGTACATCCACATATGCTTTCTTATCAAGAACGTGATTTTCATCATATCTTTTGTCATTCTCCTTTTTTTTTTTGTCTGCTATGGAGTATTTCCATTTTCTGGGATTTTTCTTGTGATTCTTTTACCAACAATGCATAGTTTTAATGTGTTATTTAATCCATTTCTGAATTGCTTGACAAGCAATTTGTTTTGTGGATTAAAAATTAAAGTTAACTGTAGCAATAGTTAAAGCTGCTTTTCCAGGGGCACAAATCCAATTCTGCTCAGAGACAACCTGTTTCCTTAGGACATTAGACAACCATTCTGTAAGACTTGCCAGGGAAGAAGTAGTAAAAATATTTTCTGTTTGTTTTAAGCCTGCAGTATAATGCAGTCTTGTTTCCTGGAGTGGGAAAGAATATTTATAAGCTTTGCTTTTATAGTATAGTGGAACCTACATGAAGCATTCTTTATTAAGAAGCCGTGCTTGGGTTCTACTTGAACCCAAAAAGGACCCAATTTTTAATACTCTTAAACATACTGGAAAACTGTATTAAAAGATCATTCCATCAATGGAATTGTCCCCTAGTAGGTTCCAGGAGACGAATTTATAGTAAAGTTCCAGTGTACTGCTAATTTTAAGTATTTGGACTTGAGATATTTTCTTAATTACAGATCTGAAAACTTAAGGCTTTTCTTTCTTCAAATACTATAGGCATTTTTCTTGTTCACAGGGATTTGTAAAAATTACAAAAAATTCTAAAAGCCTTTGGACTAAAATGATTTGTTTTCAGACTATTGTTCAATAGAGGGCTAAGCTGTTGTTATCCAGTGTAACAAATTACTTTCTTAGTAACAGCTTTGCCTAGATTTTTCTTGTGAAACAGATTTGAAAATACAATTTAAGTACTGTAGTGGCAGACATATCTCTTCAGTGCCCAAATAGACAGCTGGCTGCTTATTAACAGATGACTGAAACGAATCATACCTTAGAAATTATTTCAGTATGTGTTACTGGAGAGGCTCGCTTGGAACTAGGGGAATACTGACCTTTTGATTATTTTCTGATCTATATTGACTTTGGGAGCTACCCAAGGATTCTGCTCTTATCTGCTCTTGTCCTGGAAAAAAGTCATTCATTTGTGTATATTAGAGACAAGCCTGAATGCTTTATTTTACATTGTTATTTCAAAGTGTTTAGAAAAGTGTTGTTAATTTTTTTGAAATGACATTTGATGGTAATTTAATAATTGTTTTTTTTATTTTTGACTTTTCTTTCCTGAGACTGAATAGCTTAAAACTTATAGTAAAGCTGGTAGAGATATAAAAATGTTGGAATATATATATCCTTCATGTATATGGAGAGATAGTCATAGCATCTAATGCTATTGTTAAGATTCTAAGTTTTAACAACTTTATTTTTAAAAGCCCCAACTCAAAGGTCACTTGATCATTATGATTACACCAACTTAACTTTCACTTTGTTATATAATCAGTATTTATGTATAATTTATAGTGTTATTAAAATAATTTTCAAATTTAATTTAGCAAACCTGGCTCTGAATTTTGCTTGTTCCTTTTTAAGGGTTTTGTTTGTCTTTTAATAACTATATTTCTTTGGGTCCTTATTGCTTCATTTGAAAAGCTGGGATATTGGACTTGTTGACTTCTGTGATTCTTTTGAGGTCCAATGAGTGTGCTATATTCATTCATTTATTTATTTTAGCTTTCCATTATTTTATACAGATAAACCTTTCCATATTTATCATAGTCTTCCTTTTGTTATAGTGCTATATCTAAATATTTCCCTATTGTTTGGATATTTGGTTTGGAGATTTTGAATTTTCCTGAAGCATTTATTGATATAGTATTGATAATACTATAAATATCATCAAATTAAAAAAAAACCCCAATGAATAAAATGGCCATTATGGATTAACATCTTAACATGATGTTATTTTTCCCTCTTGTAGGCATTTGAAAATAAGCACAAGAAAGCTCTCTGTTTAAAATGTCATCTTATTTTTAATTTAACTTTTATTCTTTTTCAACAATAATAGCTTGTTTTCAAAGTACATACAAAAGGCAGTTTTCATCATTCACTCTTGCAAAACCTTGTGTTATAAATTTCTCTTCCTCTCTTCTTCCTAACCTCCCTCTCCTAGATAGCAATTAATCCAATATATATTAAACATGTTCAATTTTTCTATGCATATTTCCACATTTATCATGATGCCCAAGAAAAATCATATCAAAAAGGGGAAAAAATGAGGGGGAAAAAAAAGCAAGCATACAACAACAAAAAAATTGAAATCATTATGTTGTGATTCACACTCAATCTCCAGTCTCTCTCTGCGTGTAGATGGCTCACTCCATCACAAGATCATTGGAACTAGCCTGAATCACCTCACTGTTAAAAAGAATCCTGTCCATCAGAACTGATCCTCTTATAATCTTGATGTTTCTGTGTACAGTGTTCTCTTGGTTCTACTTAGTTCATGTAAATCTTTCCAGGAGTCTCTGAAATCATCCTGCTGATCATTTCTAATAGAATAATATGCTATAGCATTCATATACTATAACTTATTCAGCCATTCCCCAACTGATGAGCACACACTAAGTTTCTAGTTTCTTGTCACTATAAAAAGTGCTGCCATGAATATTTTTTGCACATTTGTGGGTCCTTTTCTCTCTTTTATGATCTCTTTGGAGTACAAATCCCATAGAAACACTGATGGATTAAAGAGTATGCACAGTTTGATAACCCTTGGGACACAGTTTCAAATTGTTCTTCCGAATGGTTGGATCACTTCACAACTCCACCACAGTATATTAATGTCTCAGGTTTTCCACATTCCTTCAACATGTATCATTATCTTTTTCTGTCATCTTAGCTAATCTCTCTTTCATTTTTTTAAAGAGACAAAAATGAAGCTACCATGCATATCTTCCTGCTTTCCAAAACCAAATCTCTCAAGAGAATTAAGGCTACTCTGGGAAATGAGTGTGAATCACTACATAGCATTTCCAATCCCTTTTTTTTTTTTTTTTTTTTTTTTTTTTTTTTTTGTCTGCTTGGATTTTTGATTTCCTTCACAGGTCAATTTTACATTATTTCAAAGTCTGAATCATCTTGTGCAGCAAAATAACTGTATGGATGTGTATACATATATTGTATTTAACATATACTTTAACATATTTAACATGTATGGGACAACCTGCCATCTAGGGGAGGGGTTGGGGAAAAGGAGAGGAAAAGTTGGAACAGAAGGTTTTACAGGGGTCAATGCTGAAAAATTACCCATGCATAAATCTTGTAAATAAAAAGCTATGATAAAAAAAGAGAGAGAGAATTAAGGCTAAGGAAAAATTAAATGGAAAATGAAAAGAGGCAAATGACTGGCAATGATAAAATCTCTCTTGGGTTCTAGTTGTTACTATTTCAAAGAAAAGTCCTGTTTCCACAAAAACCCTATATAGTTTACCTTATTTGCTATGGCACCTACCCTAACATTCACTCTACATCCTTTGCATACTGACCTTCAAATCTTGATAGCTAGAATCTATCTATAGCTTTTCAAAACTTAGTTCAAATACTTTTCATATATGAGGCTTTTTCCCCTTTCTTTCATTTATTTATTTATTTATTTTTTGGTCTCTCTGTCTTTCCCTCAAATAACCTTTTGTTTATACATTTCGCATTTACATATATGGAAATGTTTCCTTGATAGATTATTAACTCTTTAAGGGCAGGAACTTTTTCCATTTTTGTTTTTGTATCCTTAATGCTTATTATTGTGCTTCTGACATAGCAGATGCATGTTGATTGATTTTTTTGTAATTAATCTTTTTATTTCCAGATTCCTTTCTTCATGTCAAAAATAGAAAAGCCTAATAAATCCTAATTAGAAATGAAAAAGAGTTGTTAATCATATTGTTGAAAAAAAAAACCTTAATGAAAGTGAAGTGATTCCTTCTTTTTTTAAAAGCATAAAAATATTGAAAATCCATTTTTAATAAAACTTCTTTCAGTTTAGTTAGTGGGTTATTCACTTCTTGCCTTGAAGATTTATTCCCAGTTTTCTTAATTCCTTTGCTTTAATACACATTTGTGGCTACATTGAATGGGAAAGTGAACATCATGTGATATGGGTTTTTTCCCCTAACTTCTTATAAGTTTTGACACCATTTAGGAAATTGCCAAATGATAAGAAAATTCAAAAAATAATTAGTATTATAATCAAGTGAAAACCAGTTGAAATTTTAACATTTATATAGCACTGTAAAATTTGGAACAAATTTTACACATTGTTTCATTAAAACCTCACAACAAAAATGAAGCAGATACTGGAAGCATTATTAACTTCTGTTTATTATCTAAGTAATTTCTTTGAGCATCTTTCCTTATCTGCAAAATTAATGGGTAAGAATAGGTGACCTTTGAGTTCTTTTCCATTTAAATTCTAAATCTATAATCCTGGGATTGCCTCTCTTTTGTAGATAAGGAAATTGGAAATCATTGAGGTAAAGTAAATAGTTTATGGTCAATATTATAAGTTTCACAATTGGAATTAATTCTTCTTTCTCTTCTTTCCCTCCTCCTCCCCCCCAGTTCAGTACTGTGTTATATTGTATTTCTGTTACCGTATACCTTTACAGAAAAGAAAATTAATGGATGTAGTAAAATTCAAAATTAAATTTTGTGTTTATTTCTGTTTTTGTAAATATATCTAACATTGCATATGTAACAAAAATATGCAAAACATAACAATTTTGATAAACTCCCTTTGTTGGTGATTCTTATACTTTCAGTCATAATAAGTTTATCAACAAAGTAGATTAGGGCATAGTTGATTTTTTTCTTGTATTGGGCTTTTATAATTAAAAACATTACATTTTAAAAAATTGGATTTTTGATTTATGTGGGAATCTTTGTTTTTGAGGTACTTTTATGTATATTCATATTTTCATCCACATATCTATATCCTATCTTTCTACAGGCATACACATTTGCATATATAATAATGAAAATGAATAAAAAAGCATATATTAGACGTTATTAAATAGAAGATCTAGTGATACAAATAGAAAATCAACACAATCCCTGCTCTCAAAGGACTTGTACTCTAATTGGGAGACAGGCTAGTTGGACAGGCTATGTGATGTTTTCTCAGGTTGCAATAATAAAGAAGTTCTATAGCAAATCATAAGAGAGAATTCAATATGAAACAATAGAATTTCAAGAAAACCTCTATAATAGCTAATATAATTGTTTTCAAGCTATACTGTTTTTCTTTGTGTTTTTTCTTTTCTATTGTATAATGTTATATAATTCTGTTATTTTATTTTTTTCCCTCTCCCTACCCCACTTCCCTAAAGAAGGCTATAACTAGGATCAGATACACATATATATACACACACATGTATATCTGCATATATATATATATATATATATATATATCAACCAGCTCATCCTTTCCTAGACCACAGCAATGTTGCAACCCAATCATATTGCTTGAAACATTGTCTATGAAAGTTTTCCTCATTTTTCTGTATTCCTTCTTTTCTTGACTGCATAGATTTTATTTTTAGAAGAAAATTTAATTTAAAATAATCAATTATTCATTTTACATTTTAACAATGCTCTTTATATGATTTAAGGTGTGATACTACTGACTTTGTTACCTTTATATCTTTTCCCTCCTGATTTATTTGAAATTTCTGATCTTTTGTTCTTCTAATTGAACTTTGTTATTTTTTTCATATATAAAATAATTTTTAGTAATTTAATTGAGGTGCCTTATGTAGATTAAGTAAAATTACATTTTATTATTGATGATTTTATTATATTACTTTAATTATTAATAGTTTTCTTTGCATAAAACATTTTGTGTTTTTTTTTTTTTTAATATGAGCATTTAAACAGAGTATTGACAAATAAAAGCTAATGATTACTTTAATTATAATGAAAAAGTAAGTTTATTTTAGCAGGTATTCTCTTAGATAATTTTTACTGATTAGTTTTAAATGGTCTAAAATAATATTGAATAACATGGCTAACAGTGTAGTTCCCTTATTTTTCTCTTTTGTTTAAAAGTATTTTAACTTTAACTTTGTCTGAAATCATGGTTACTATCCCAGCTTTTAATCTACTATCAGTTTCCACTTTATGGGTAAATTCATCCCATTCACATTCTATAAAACTATATAAACTATTATTGTTGTATATTTTCCTTCTTCTTATTTTTCTTCTCTATCATTCTCACCTTATTTCTATTATCCCTTTCTATTCTTCTATATGATTATTCTATAATATATATATATATATATATATATATATATATATATATAAAATATGTTATGTATATATATATATATATATATATATGTAAAATAATCATGCTCAGTTCTGCATAAGCCTTTCTTCATAATACCCAAATAAAAATGACATAAAAGATCTTATATTGTTTTTATATAGAAGTAAATGGTTTGACTTCCTGAGTCCTAAGGACTAATTATAATAGTCCTTGATATATACTTTATTTTTTTTCCTGGATGCTGTAAATTGAATTTTCCCTTAAGTTGCACTGTTTTTGTCAGAAATATCTGAAAGTCTTTCAGTTTATTAAATGTCCTTTGCCCTCAGCTATTCATAATTATTCTTAACTTTTCTGGTTATCTTTGTAACCCCTGCTTTTTTGCTGTATGAAATATAATATTCCAAGACCCATAGTTCATACAATAGCTGCTAGATCTTGCGTAATCCTATTGTACCTTCACAATATTTAAATTGCTTTTTTCTTGTTGCTTCCAATATTTTCTATTTAACCTGGAAGTTTTGAAATTTGGTTTTGATATTCCTATATGTTTTCTTCTTGAGTTTTTTCAGGTAATAATCAGTGGATTTTTTTCTCTTTCTGCTTTGCCTTCTTATTCTGCAAGTTAAGGGCAATTTCTCTTGATAAACTCTTGGAATGTTGTATCAAGATTATTTTTAATCATAATTTTCAGGCTGCCTAACTTGTTCTTGTTTTTCTGAAGACATGTTTTAAATTCTCTTCTATTTTTTCATTCTTTTGAATTTGTTTTATGCTTTCTTGGTATCTCACAGTGTAGTCAACTTATCATTATCCAGTTTATCCAACTTATCAAAGGAAATTGCCCTTAAGTTGTAGAACAAGAAGGCAAAACAGAAAGAGAAAAAAATTCACTGATTGCCACCTGTAAGAACTCAAGAAAACTTATAGGAATATCAAAAACAAATATATTTTTTCTTGATTTTTTTTCTCTATTTTTTATTTGATCTCTCTCTAAGAAATCTGTTTGTACTTAGGACTATTTGATGTTTTTCATGGAAAAAGGAATGGCTTTTTTAGCTTTATTTCTCTTCCTGTGATTGTACCCTATTCTCATAGTGGGTATCTGGTTGGGTTCTTTCTACTTTGCTTGTTATTTTTATTCATTGTATTTTTAGCAGTTATTAATGTGGTCAGGTTCCAGTCCTGAATTATGGACTACTGTGCCCCACTGCAGGTTCTTTTTACAATTACTTTAAGGCAGCACTCAGCCTTGGGCTCTCCATTTCTGTGCCACAGTTAGAGCCCTTGATCAAGCTGTCCCACAAATGTTCTTCTTGTAGTCCCTCTAGTGGCTAGAGTTCAGTTGTGTTTTTTTCCCTGCACCTGAAACCAGGGACTCTGCTCCCTGCAAGTGCCACAGCAGAGGGGCTCCAGTCTGGCCATTGTCCTTGTTCTGTTGGTTCTGCTTAATCCCTTTTATATCATTTCATAGAACTTTTACCAAGTTTTCGTGTATTTAAATAGAAAAGAATTTATTAAACATGTTCTATATGCCAAGTAGTGTGCCAAGTCCTGGGGTACAAATGAAGTCTCATAGAGAATTCTACCCTCAAGGAGCTTATGTTCTATTGGGGAGATTACACAATTAGGGGATTGGTGAGAAATTAGATGTGCAGATACATCAGCTTGTAGCCCTCTGGTTATAAAGAATACATGAGGCAGAATATGGTGGAGGATAGTACTATTTGGACTGTCTGGTGTGGGATCAGTTAGAGTCTTTTTGCCCTACCCAATCTCTTAAAGCTCCTTATCTCCTAGTTCCAATGCTTTGCTTTATTTGCTAGCCCAATAAGCACTTGCCTACCATGATATAGCCCTCGAGGAATGCTGCTTTGTCTAATTTTCTGATGGTTCTGCCTATTATGAAGCAAGAATAATCAGTTGGATCTTGGTGAAGATGAATCCAGTAAGAGAAGTATTCCCTGAGTGATATAGGTCCTGACAGATCCTAGCCATTGCTTAACTATGAACATGGCTGGTATGTGAAAGTGTTCAAAGGAGCCAAGATTTTTATTCATATGCATTTCTGAACAAAAACCATGAGCTTGGCAGGGAGCAAAAGGAAAAAAAAAGTTAAATGCCTTTTGTTTTGTGTTCAGGATTCATGAAGGAATTTTACTTAGATTTCCTAGCATAAAGTTTTTTGTAGGGCAGTCTAATGGAGACTTGGGACTAGGAGAAATCAAGTTTCTTCTTTCCCCTGTCCTTTCCCTTACACCCTGCAGTGTTTTCTAGCTTGTCATAGAATCTTGTTTTTAAAATACTTTTTTTCTTTTAACTTGGAGAAATTTTAAAGAAAACCAAACTCCCATTGTTGTCATCTCTCTCATTTTGGACCAGTAAAACAATCTTCAGCAAGGTCTTTCGTTGCAGAGATGAAATTGACTTGGTAAACTTTCCAGAGTAGTTAGAGGCAATTGGGGTTGGCAGTGATTTTTTTTTCAATCCTCTTGTTTCTTCCTCCATAGTTTGTGGTTCCCTTCCAAAATAAAGGAAAAATGTTGATTAGAGCTCTTTTCTTAAGCCAGAATCAACCTACTACAGCCTATCTATCTATGAGGGTTGGATAAGTTTTCATTTTCAGTAAATTATGGATAAGCACAGTTTTGAAGTAATTTTTTTAGATGAAAAAGATGAGCATGGATGACTTCAAAAGTGGTTTTCAGTGATATTTTCCAGAATGTGAAAAGGCTCCTCTTTTTTCAGACATAAACTGAGGAAAGCAACTTTAAAAAAAAAAAGTTTAAGATTTTTTAAATGGGGACCAAAACAAGTCTTTATCACCATGATTTTTGGAAGTTTTCAGATCCTAAATTTTTATATCTTCCTCTTGTTCTCTCAAAAACACTGGAAGGTGGAATGAGTAGTAAATCCACTTAGAATTTGAATTGTTTTTTGGGGAGGTTGAGAGGAGTGCAGGGATTACTCATTTTATAATTTTCTCAGTCTGGGTGGAATAGTAGGGTTAGGGAGCTGATGTCACATCCAGGAAGATAGGATTCAAGGTTTAGCTTCTGATTCATAGTAGTAGCTATAGAACCCTGGACAAGTAAGTTGGAGAAGAATTGCTGACACTGAGCTGGGGAAACATGTGCAACAATGAAATCCCAGATCTAATCCCTTTCCCATTGATGTTTTTTAAGTTTAAAAGAAATTTACTAGAAAGTTTAAAGCTGATCCCTCATATCTTTTAAGAATTAGTTGTATCTTATGGACCAAATTAACTTCCTGAAACCTCAGTTTCTTTGCCTGTAAAAGGAGAGTGTTTAAAAAGATAATTTCTGAGGTTCTTTCCAGCTCTAATCTTTCCTAACTTTTATAAGTTTGCTACAGGTTATAATTAGAAAGATCATGAACAGCAGTTGACTTGGAAAACCTGCTCCTACAAAAGGGAGGGGCAAAGATAACAGACTTTGCTTTTTCCCTCACTTTCTCAGGACCACTCCACCCGTCAGTTGACCTTGGCTGTTATTGGTGTGATGGTATATAAATATTAGTAATTGTGGTAGTCAGTCAGTTATTAACTATTTATTAAATGTCTGCCATGTGCTAAGCACTGTGAATAAGTGCTATTTTTTTTTTTTTTAAAGGAAAAGACAATCTTTGTCCTCAAGGAGCTCATCTAGTAGAAGGAGAATTCTTTAATAAAAAATAGAAGCTGAAGAAGGAGGAAGGGGACCTGACAGAGTATGGAGGGTTGTCTATCAGCAATGATGTTAGCTGTTCTGGATGCTCTCCTCAAATGGTGGTTATGAGAAAAACTCTCTATTGTCTACTCTTTGCTCTCTTCAGGCAAAGGTGGGAAGTTCCAAGAAGGTACTGAGGAGATATGAGTTTAAGAGTTGATGTGATCTTATAAATGAAGAAATTCTGATAAAGTTTAAGAAAGTAACCAAGTAGGAAGTAATGATTCCACAAAGACTGATGCTAATTTATGAATATTATATAAATGAGATTAACTTTCTCTCCAATTTATTTGATGTCATTCTCATTGCATAAATGCTTAGTTTTATATGCACCCCTATATATATGTATATATATATGTATATATATGTATATATATATATAGTTATAAATGCAAAGAAATTTAAAGTTTTAAGGAGATGTTCAAAAACTACAACCTACATTGGTTACTGTGAAGCATTCATTTTGCTAAGAATAAAAGTGTTATTCATTGTTGTAATAATTTTTTTAGCATAGTGAATATTTCTAAGATAACAAATATTATTCAAATGGTAGTCCTTGGGCTGTTGAACCATTAGGCAATCACAAATAGTCTTGGGATTGTGGGACATTTTTGGCTATAGAAGGTTTCAGGGATATGGTTTGGTCTAATGTATTCTGGGAGATGGAGAAATTTTAGGATTATGACAGAGTGATTTTGGTGTTGATGTATAACTGCTTTTTTGGGTATAGAATTTAATACATTATAACTCTTGGATCATCCTCAGAGGGAGTGTTTATTGACTGTCAGTTTAAAAAAGAGGATAAATAGGCAATATTGGAATCTGCTTGATTTGTTCTAAATGACTGTAAATTAAATTTGTACTTTTCATTGGCTGGAGAATTCATGGGCCTTTTCTAGATCAAAATAATCTAAGTTTAGACTAGATACCCTACAGCTTTTTTGAAACCTGTTTCTGATCAGAACTAGGCCAGAGGAGAGGGACCATTTGCAAGGTTTCTGGCTCATATCATACAAATAATAGGAAATGTGACTCATAGATTTATAGCTGGCTTTAAAACAGTATTCTATAACCTGATGAAGATTTAGTAACCCTTTATATAAAGTAGCATTATGTATTATGTATTCTGGAAGTAGGGTCTTTTAGATGATTCTTTTAAGTAGTAAAATTAAATTGGTGACTTTGCTGAGTTTCTTTTTTTTTTTTTTTTGTTTTTTTTTGTTTTTTTTTGTTTTTTGTTTTCTTTTTATTGTGAACTTAATGAACATTAGCATACTTGAAAGTCTTAAGGTACACAGGAAAAACAAGACCGTATTCTTTATGAAATCTGTTATAAAGGGTTTTTTTCCTTCTCTAAAAGTAGCTTGTTGTTTTTAATAGTTTCTCCCTTATAATAGATAAGCATAGTAATAGTGAAGAAATTCATACATTGTTTTTGTGTTAAGAAATTTATGTCTCAGTCATGTGTCCATTACTTCTTTGCCAGTAAGTTAGAGAAACATGATTTGTTGTGAGTCTTTTAGAGTGACAATTGATCATTGCATTGATCATTGTTCATTGGATCATAGAGCTAGGACTAGATCTAGAAATGGATGTTGTAAGTCATATTGTGTAAATTCCTTTTTTCCCAGTTGTGGAAATTTAGACTAGAAAAGTTTCTGACTTCTCCAAATTATTGTTTATCATAGTTGCTTTAACAAATGAGAACTCCAATCAAACAAAAGAGAAATTCTGAAAATTAAAGAAGTAATAAAATTGAAAATGAAACTCATTGAATTGGTAAAGCTAACAGCTCTTTAAAAAACCCCAAAAAACCCAATATCTAAATTGTTAGCTAATTTGATCAGTTCCTTGAGTTTGTTTAACAAATGCCTTAGTATTGAGTTTTCTCATATGAGCTAAAGACATTGTGTGCAGATAGATGTCCTTATATTTCATGTTAGCCTTTGTGGAACATTTGTCTACCATAGATATTTTATTCCAGGTTTACATTGAATGGGAGAAGGAAGTGAATAAAATTTTAAAATATAATGACTGCCCTTAGTTGTACCTATCCAATTTATTTTTATTTTTGCTTTCAGTTTTATTTTTCTCTTCTTTAATTGACAGAACTTTTGTTGATTTTTTTTTTTTTTTTTTTTTTTTTTTTTTTTGTTAAACTGCATTTGTTTGCATACATAGCATATTTATTGTCTTTTCAACATTGGTATATTTCTGACAGATCTATGAATAAAGGTGTGCTATAATCTTTGTTCTTTTCACATTCTGATATGTCTTGTGGGAGAATACAGTGACTAAGAGTGGTTTTATATTCACGTATCCAATTATAGATAGCTAACTCATTTCTTGCTAGTTTCATTGGATGCAAATCTAGTGGGGCTAATAATAACTTACATTATGTTCCAGGATATGCAGTGTGTTTACCTGTACTATCTAATTTAAGCCATTAAAAAATCCTAAGAAGTATTACAGATGTTATCCTGTCTCTTAGCACTTACAATCTATGTAACTTGGAAAAAGTCACTAATCTCTCTGATACTCAGTTTCCTTAGATCTAAAATGACATTTGGATTATTTGGCTCAAAAATACCTGTTAGCATAAATAATATAATATAATCCTATCCATTATTTTTGAGGAAAGGAAAATGATTCTCAAAGTAGTCATATCCATGGCTGACTTGCCTATGCTAATACAATTAATAAGTCTGAATAAGTCAAATTTATATAGCACTTTTAAGGTTTGTGAAGTAATTTATAAATATTATTCCATTTTGTACTTACAGTGGGCTGAGTGGGTATTCATTAGTTCATTCAGCCATTTATTTTTTATCTCCCTAGTATTACCTTCTTTTTCCTAAGTGAAGAAATTGAGGTAGTCATGAGTTAATTGACTTGTACAGAGTCATAGATAGGTAGTATATATTCTGAAGCTAGATTTGATCTCTAGATCCAGTATACAAGTCTTACTTTATCTGTTGTGCAAGTCTTACTGATTTAAGTTTTAAATTATTTAATATGTCATGTTGCCTCATGTAAGATTAAGCATAAAGATATTGATGAGAAATGTAATTGTAAAGTCAATTATTCTTTTAAAAAAAAAGAGGGGAAATCCATCAATGTTTTCCTCACTTCAGGGCAGAAATTTTATCTTGGGTTCTAAGGCTCCCTTAAGAAATTCTTGATACATTTCAAGATTTCTTGAAATTGGATGGGAAAAATTATTAATTTTTATTTTCCTTAACTTCTAACTGAAAAATTTGCATTTCATCAATTATAAATCTTATTCTGAGAAAGTATCCATAGATTTTACCAGACTACTCAAAGGGTCCACCACAGAGCAGTATGGAATTATTTCCCAGAGAGACATGCAGTTACTGAACCTTTATGGCCAGCTAAGCCTTCTACATATCCTCTGGTCTTTTTTGTCCATTTCTTTCTAGATCACAACTTTCTCCTCATTGAACCTTGTGGAACTGTTCTTATTATTCTAAAGTGAACTTCCTGTTTTTATTTGAAGCTTTGACAAGTAAAACTTGCTTTTTTCTTTTCTTTTTTTTTTCAACTTGAAAGATTCCTTTCCTTCTATTTCTATAACCTTGTTTTAGTACTCCACCTATAGACAGCTATCTTATTTATGACCATAGGGCCTACTTTCCTTTCCTCTGTTTTCATTTGAAATACAATATAAATCCAGTGATGGTCCCCAAATCTCATTTCATCTTTTTTTTCCTCTCAATTTGGCACAATCCAAAACATTGTAACATTGTACAAGTGCTACTAACAAAGTGATTGATTTGATCTAAAAATGATTTTTTCCTCCGATCATAACAGAATGCAGAAAAAGGAAGAAGAATAAACCAAAAGCAAAAGTTATTTCTAGTCTCAGTATTCTGTTCTGCATTAACAAAGATTTGAGCTCCCTAAACTTGTTACATTTCTCAGAGGTGCACAAAGTAGAACATGATGAAAAAATGGGTTAAAAACTCACCACTTTTTCATATCTTTCCAAACTTTGCTATCTTTGAGAATGTTTGTTAGTAAAGATAGTAAAAAAAACCTCAAACAAGCACAAAGTTGTAAGTAGAGTGACAGATACAGGACTGGAGAGGAATGTTAAAGAACATCTAGTTAATTTGAAACCATGGTGCAAATGAAATTTGGATTTAATACAATTAACTTAGGATTTGTTATTGACTCGGGAATTGTTGCTCGGCCTGTGTGTGTGTTTTAATATTAGGCAGATTTGGAAGGGTTCAAACACCTATCCAACTTCCCATCCAAAGTGATGGCTTGCCATTCTTGTCTTCATCCATAGAACATAGACAGAAATGACAAACTAAAGTGATAGATCAGAAGTCAGAAGGCCTGAGTCATTAATAGTATTTTCTGAAAGTTAATCAAGAAAATAGAAACAGTATGAAGCTAAATAAACTGCACCTGATCTTAGAAAAGAATTACTGAAATCAAGTTTCTTTTTTTGGTTTCAAACCTTAAACATAAAGAATAGTCTTGAAACAGAAACTTCTACCAAATGTAACTGAATTAAAGCACAGGGCCTAAGCTTCATCAAAACTTTGTATATTGTAAATTGGATATAAATAGAATCAGTCAAGATAGAAGTAAGCCTCTATGTCATCAGGAATAAAAATATATGGCAATTTGTCAAGCTTCAGTCAATTACCTAAAATTGGTCATTTCAGGAGGTAATAAGAGCTTCTTCCATTTCTGTAGCACTTGAAGATTTAGAAAGCCTTGTACTTAAAAATACTGTGTTTAAAAAAAAATATTTTCTTCAGGTTACAAAGAGCTTTTAGCCAAGTCACTGTTAATATTTGGTCTTGGAGGCAATAATAGAAGCACTAGAGTTTATTCCCTTGAGTAGACCTACTTGAAGAAAGTCATTTTGGCCTTAAGTGAAGGATGGATTAGAATGGAAAGAGATGAGGTAGGGAGATCAGTGGGAGAGAGGTGAACACCTCAACTTGGGTGGCAACAAATAGAGTAGAGTATGATGTAGAAATCACAAGATTGGGCAGTTGGACATTTGAGTGAGGAGCTGAGTTTGGAATAGGAGTGTCTGGGAGGACAGTCGTGCGCTTGTTAGTTATACTAAAGTTCAAAAGAACTGGGAAATGTGAGGCAATAGATGGTTTTCTTTTAACATGATGAGTGTGAAATATTTGCAGAACATCCAGTAGAAGGTACAAAAGTCAGTTAGTGATATGTCTTTAGTATAGGAAAGGAATGAACTGGAAGTGGAAATTTTAGATTGACAAGAGAAGAACATAGAGTTGTAGGGGAGAGTTATTACAGTAAGAGAAATGGGAGAGGTCAGATATGCAGGAACTGAAGCAGAAAGCAGCATTTTCATGAAAACTAGAGGAGTTGTGAGTCTCTCGGAAGATTGCATTTCCAAAGATTTTAGCTGAAAGATGAGCAAGAAATATTTTGAGAGTGTCTATCTTGGATGCTGGGAACAAAAGAGAGTTTTTAAGATGGGGGAGATGTTTGCAGGTAGGAAGGAAACAATCAGTAAATAGGAAGAGATGAAATTGATGGGAAAAGACAGGGGAGGAGATAAAAAGTACATATATGGGGATTTGCCTTGGTAAGGAGTTGCCCTGTCCCTTCATAATTTCCTCCTTCACTCATCTAAGCCTGGAATTAAGGGGAGGTTGAAGTGAAGGTTTTTGAGTGATGATGTGAGGTAAAAAGTTGAGCTCTTTGGCGCCTCTTCTTGCTGTTATTGTGTACAATGTATACAGGGTTCTGCTTGTTTCACTCAGCATCAGTTCATGTAAATTTTCCAGGCTTTTCTAAAATTGGCTTGTTCATCAATTTTTTATAGAAATTAATATTCCATTCCATTCATATACCACAGCTTGCTCAGCTATTTCTTAATTGATGGACATCCACTCATTTTCCATTTCTTTGCTACCACAAAAAGAATTGCTACAAATGTTTTTGCATATGTGGATACTTTTCCCTCCTTTATAATTTCCTTGGGATACAGATGCAGTAATGGCACTTTTGGGGTCAAAGAGTATGCACAGTTTTATAGCCTTTTGGGGCATAGTTCCAGATTGCTCTCCAGAATGGTTGGATTGTTTCACAACTCCACCAACAATGCATTAGTATTCTATTTTTCCCACATCACCTCCAACATTTATCATTATTTTTTCCTGTTTTGGTACCTTTTCTTATATCATTGCTTATTTTGGGGGGGGAGTAAAGTTAGGGTAAACTCTAGGCTTTTTTTGTTTGTTTGTTTTTTAATAAGCTGCCATATATGGATATAAAAGGTCAAGGAGAGAAAAGAAACTTTATGTCTTGAGATAGCAGAAAGCCTTTTTCAGTTGAAATAATGAACAAGGACCCTAAACCCTATTTTGGGGGGGCTGTGTTGGTTTATGTAGCCATTATGTTCATGATTAAGTTGTATTGGCATTTAGAGATTAAAATCTGGAGAAAAAAAATTTGCACACTAAAATGTCAAGAAGCCTCCAACAGAGAGTAAAACTTCTGGATAAATAAGTTTCATTCAGAACATTTTTGTCCCCCAAAGGCTCTTTTCTCTTTTCCCTCACTTTCCTGGATTCAGTTATCATCCCCATGCAGATGATTCTAACCTTCTACTGACCTCTGGTCTTGTACCTCCAACTACCTATTGGCTCTGTCGAATTCCACATATCCAAAGTTGCTCATTATCTTTTCCTTTAACAATCCTTTTTCTTCATGACTTCCCTATCATTGTCAAGGCCACTACCATCTTCCCACTTACCAGTTATTAATATTACTGCAAACAGATTTTTTTTTAATTAAGTGTTTAATGATATAGTAATGGGAGAGTGAAAGACTGGAGAAATGTAAAAGCCATGACTTGAGGGGTGGGGTAGGGGAAAAGAAAAGAATCTATATCTAGAACTGAGTGAGCAGTATTTCAATTGCTAGTAAAATTCTGTTACAAATATTTAAAGGAATGCTAGTGAGTATTTACCCAAAGGAGCTTGTTTAGATTCATTAAAAAATAAGCTACATCAGAATAACCTTATTATATTTTTAAAAATTCAGTTACTAAATAAGTAGTTAATTCAGGGGAATATTATAGATCAGTGGTGTCAAATTCAAATAGAAATGGGAGAAATTAGTCAAAATAAACATCGCCATGGGCCTCCTATTTACTTTGGAAACTGCATATTAATATTGTCAGTTTTGTGTTTTAATTTATTTTGTTAAATTTTTTTCAACTACACTTTAATCTACTCAACACTATACTTGGAAGTGTTGTGCACTTAGTATTTGATACCTCTGCTGGAGATAGAGTTTACATAGATTTTTGACGAAGCACTTTAATCTCATACTGTTCTTGAGAAAAAAAGAGATGGAGAATGATCCACAAATAATAATACAATTAATTGAATTTTGAACTGGTTTACACAATTCTTGAGAAGCCACTAATTGTTCAATTGTCAGTTTGATAGGAGGTGTTCAAGCAGAGTGTTTGGGGGGGGTTGTACTAGGCCTGGATTATGTTTGGCATTTTCATCCATGACTTGGATCAAAAGCATAAATGCCAGATTGGGCACATTTACAGAATGGAATCCCTAGGAGAGGATAGCTAAGACATAGAATATTGGTCAGGATCCAGGAAAAATCCAGGGCATTGGGATGAATTTAATGTTATAAAATTAAATAAAGCTAAATATCTTACTATTTTGGATACATTAAGAAAGTAAAAAACAAACCAACTTTATAGATATAAAATGGAAGCTTTTTTGCCTTGAAAAGATTAGCTGTTTTTAGATGAGAAAGGCTTTGGTTCCAGGATTAAGAATGTGATAATCCATTTTTACTGTGGACTATTCAATAATACATCTGGAATACTGTGTTCATTTTTGGTGCCATAATTTTAGAATAACATTGATAATCTGGAAAGAATTTAGAGCAGGATGAGTAGGATGATAAAGACTATTGTGAGGATTGTCTTGTGAGGATTGATGAAAAGAATTGGGGTTGTTTAGCCTAGAGAATAAAACACCCAGAGATATGATAGTTATTCTCAGTTATTTGAAGGACTGTACATGTGGCAGAGGGATTAGATTTGGTTCTATTTGGCTTCAGAGAGTAGGCTAGGATCAATGAAGTCAAACATTAGACTGGATATTGGGGAAAAGTTTTCTAACAAGTCAAGCTAACTAAAAGTATAATAAAATAGGTTCCTCTTTATTGGAGATCTTTGATCAGAGGCATTCTTGTTTGATCTGTTATAGTAGAGATCTCTTTGGGGCTTGTGGGGTTGCCTTGTTTGGCCTAGATGGTTGCTAAAGGAATTTGAACTGAAAAGGGAAGAGGAGAGATATTTAAATTGTTTCTATAGTTCTGTTAAAAGCCAGATAGGCTAGAAGGCAGGTGTTATAACATAGCTGATACTCTAATCACTAATTTTTTCCCCCTAATTTGAAATTTTAATTTGAAAATACATATTTAGTATAATAAAATACATTCTGACTCTACAGGCAGAGGAATTAGCTTAAAATTTTACCTTAGTTGAATACCTGTGAGACCTTGAGCAAGTCACTTACCTTAATCATTTTCAATTTTTTTTTTCCTCTGTAAAACAAGTAACTCTTGAGTTCCAGCATTGACCTCTGACCAGCACTAGGTCTACAATTTCATAATGCTTTAACTTCATATTTATTTTTTAACCTTAGGTGAGAATCCTCCTTTTTCAGAACCTGAAACACTTAATATAAAACAATGTTTTATGCTCCCTCTACTGGTTCTGAATGGAAATTCATCTTATTATTATTATTATTATTTTTTTTTTTTTAAGAGTTTTATCCCAATTTATATCACTATACATTATGGATAGAGTGCTGGCCTTGCAGTCAGTTAAATCTGAATTCAAATTTTGCTTTCTACATTTAGTAATAACTTTGTGACTCTAGTTAAGTCACTTCCTCATATTGTTTTTCTACAAAATGGAGATGATAATACCTATAACTTTTCTGACAGATTCATAATAAGGAATAAATGATGTTAATTTATGGAGAGCATTTTGAAAAGAAGGTACCAAATAAATATCAGTTTATGTGATTTTTGTCATTTTAAATCACTGTCTCATCTTCTTATCTAGATTTATCTTAATTTAAGATAGGCAAGTGGAATTGTTATTTAGGTGTGAAAATTGCCTTTGATTGAACACTGGATTTGGAGTTAGGAAGACTAGCATACATTTCTGGTCTCAGACACTTAGTAGCTGTGGTGATCCTTAACTTTTGTCTGTTTCAGTTCTTCTGTCTGTAAAATGAAGATAGTAGCAATTACCTCATGTGGTAACAGTAAAAGACAAATGATATAAAATACATAAAGTATTTTGTAAATCTTAAATATCTATATAAATGCTAGCTATTACTGCTATTGTTTTTGTTATTTGATTTTCCTAAGTAATGATTTGATTAATCAAATATCTAATTTCTGTAACTATTACTAAATCTATCAGAATCATCTTCTTGAATTGGATTTAATTGCACATATGAGTATCTTATTGTTAGTCTATGTTTTCTATTTTACCAACTCATAAAGAAACAGCTTTGACTTCACTGGATTTTCCAAATTCTATCTAATATGTTTATGTTGTTACTATGATGTGGAAAAAATAAAACCAATATTCTTTTGTTCAACATATACACGAAAAAATATTACAACAAACTCCCAGACCCAGACTTATGCCAGCAGTCTTGAGAATTAAAAGGAAATGAATGTGTTGAAAATATAAATTAAACAAAATATCAATATATGAAAGAGGTCTTTGTCTAATATCAGAAAAAAAAAAAAAGAAACAGATCAAGGCATAAATGCATGACCAAAGTAGGGTGAACACCCTAATTTTCACAAGGACTTAGAACTGAATTCTGTCTTGTTTAAAGAACACTGAATTTGGGGTCTATAAAATTGATTTTCCCCCCAAAAGAGAAAGACTCCAAATTTAATGAGACAAATATGGTTCTGATATCAGACCTGTAATAAAGTCAAGAAGAAGAACTATGGGCCAATTTTTCCACTGAAAATCGATTTGAAAAGTTGTAAATAAATTCCTAGTAAATACACTATGGGAATATATACAAAATTCATGCATACCAGAAATGGAAGTCTTAGTCAACATTAAGGAACAATTTAATTTTTGTAGGGAATTCCTGTTTAGGAATGTCCCTCCACAAATGCCTAGAGGCAATTTTACTGCAACATATAGTCTTAGAAAGCTTCTTGGTACTTTGGAAAGGTAGGTGAATTTTTCATGGCCACATTTATATCAGAGATAGGTATTGAACCTAGGTTTTCCCAACCAGGCCAGCCCTCTGACCAGTATACCATATTATTTCTCAGAAGAAAATGAGTAGGATAATTAACATAATTATATATTTTAATTGCTTATATGATTACTTAATCATATAAGCAATTAAAATATATAATTATGTTAATAAATGGAAAAATTCCTTTGAAAAGTACATCCCTATTATATTTTTAAACTCAAATCATAGATACAAAAGGACCCTCTTTTCACATGATCAAAAGTATGTATCTAAAAATCAAGATTTATCATTATTAACAATGAATTAAAAAAAAAAAGATTTCCTGGCAAAAGCAAATATATAAGAAGAGTTACTTTTTAAATTTCTCCACTGTTCTTTTATATAATCATTCAACACAACAAAAAACATTTCTTAAAGGTCTAGAAATGATAGTTACCATATGAAAAGGAGTTACTAAATTTAAAAACATAGGCAAAATAAAATAGTTATCTTTGTGATGATTTATAAAAAACAAATCCCAGAGAATCATGGGAAAAATTAATTAATAATTAATGTTTCAGTAATTCCATAAAATCATAATATTTCTATCTAGTATGAATAGAATAGAAACTAGGAGGAAACAAATTCCTTTAAAAAAAAAAACCCTGAAATTTATAAAGTATCTAGTTGTTAGCCTTCTGAGATTAATTTAGGACATATAAATACAATATATTGCTTATGATTAGGCCAGATAACTATAATAAAATTGATAATGTTGTTTAAATTAGCTTATGGATTTTCTTCTAATAAAAATTACAAGGGGAAACTTTATAGAATTATACAATCCATTTCAATTCATCAAGAATTTTTTAAACCCTTCACTATATGTATGGTTCTATACTGTCTGGGAAATAAAGACCTTCATTGACATTGAGGAACTTATCTTCTGAGGACATGATAGGAAATATAACATATATGCAAGTAAATGCAAATAAATTTAAAAAAAATAACAAAAGCAATTTCAAGAGGAAGAAAGGACCCATATTAGTGGGTCAGGAAAGATTTTGTGTACAAGGTAACTCTTGACCTGTTTTTTAATGTTTGCTATTTATTCAGGTTAAAATAATTGAGGGTATACCTTATATTAATCAGATTGATAGTGATGACAAAAATAGAACACTCACAGTTATTGGAAGAAGTATTGAAGGACAGACAAGCTAATATCCTCTTGGTTTACCTATGGTTCACCATTTAAAAAAAATATCATTTCCCCTAGTTACATGTAAAATGATTTTTAATATTAATTACAATTTTTTTTAGTTCCAAATTCTCTACCTTCCTTCCTCATTGTGAAGGCAAGCAGTTTGATATATTATACTTAAGCTCAGTCATTCTGAAAAAGTTTGTTATTATGTTTTAAAAAATCACTAAATGATTTATCCTTTGACTTTGTGATTTAACTACTATTAAGCTTGGACCTTAATGAGGTCAAGGACAAAGGCAAAGGACCAGTATCTATAAGAATATTAATAATTAATAATAATATCACTTTTTTGTTGTAGCAAAGAGCTAGAAACAAAAGTCTCCATCTGTTGGGGAATGGTTGAACAAACTGTACTATTGTGGATGCAATGGAATTTTATTCCAACATAAGATATGAATAATATGACAGATTGAGAGAAAGTGGAGAGACTTGAATGAATTCATGCAGAATGAGGTTAGTAGAACTGGGAGAACAGTTTGGCAGTTACTATAACAATAACGTGATGGGAATCATCTCTGAAAGACCTCAGAACTCTGACTAAACTGCAATCAATCATACCTACAAAAGACTGAGGATGAATCATACCTTCCATCCGTTAGTAGAAAAGCAATAAACTAGAAGTTCCAGAATGAGATATGCCTTCTTAGACATGGCTAATGGGTTGATCTATTCTGACTGACTGTATATTTATTAGAATAAACAGATTTATTTCAGGGTGGGAAGGTTTAGATAGTGCTAGACACAGAAGAAAAAAAGAAAATTTTATGAATATTGTATTCATTGAAATTATTTTTTTAAATTATTAAACCAGCTTAAGTGCTTATATTGATTTTTAGGATTAAGTTTTGGATAAAATATTAATTTTATTTTTTAGTAATTCCATGGTACAGAGATGAGAAAGGAGTGAATTCTAGAATTATAGAACCATTTGTTCAAAGGCACCCAACTGGGGAATTGAATGTCATGTATATGCAATAATTATACAATTTGGCTGAAATAGAGAGTATGTTAAAGAAAATAATATGAGATAAGATTGGAAATGTTATTGGAAACCAGATCCTAGAAACCTTTAATTAATAACAATTCATCAAGAGAAAATAAAAACAGTTCTGCAATATTAAGAGAAATGATAATAATAATAGTGTCAATAAAACCTCAAAGTCCAATATATCATCCATATTGTGAGAGAAGTTTTAATGCCAGAATAAGGCTATGTTAGTCAGGGTAATGTATCACAGGGATTTTTTTATATCATGAGACTGCTATGGCAGCTGTTAATACCAAGCACGAATCCTGAAATGCTTGCCAGTTAGACACTGCACTCAAATTAGGTTAGCATTCTGATCAGTGACACCTATGAATCTAAAATGTAGATGGGATGGCGGAGAGATATTGACTAGTTTTCCTGAAAACTGTTGATGATCTGTTTGACAAAGTGGGTAGTAAAAAATTATGTTCCTTCATGTACCAGAAGTGAGCAAAGGACATCAGAACAAATCAGAAATAACAGTAACCCACAAGCTAGAAGAGCTTCATTGTGGATGATATTGACCAGTAACCTGGTAAACCAGGAGTGCACAATAAGATAAATAAGCTGAAGTGCATAAAAAGATAAATAAACTGAAGGCAAGAGCTTCACATGGCTTTTTTGTCAATAGTAACTTCAGCTTCAAACCACATTGTAAGGTATTGCTGACCCAGTACAAGGCAATTATAAAACATAATTTGATAATTGTATCTGAGTTAGTAGAAATGAGAGATTAATTAAGTCAAAGAGCTACAGAAATCAGAGCAGGGAAAGTTGAAAACTTTGAGGTCATTGAAAAATTTTACTTAAATCAAGCATCATAAATTATATCTAACAACTATATAGATAGCAAAAATAGTATTGAGATCTTAAACAGTTTTGAAAACTTGATTAGCATAATTAGATTGGAATTATGAAATTATTACTTTTTGAGTTTAATTCTATGAATCCATTTGTTAGATCAATTACACTGAAATAGTAACTTTAATAATTTGGTATATACCATAACCGTTGAGTTCTTCTCTCATACCATTTGGCCTAAATTATGTAAACATTTGAACTCCACTGAAAAAGTAACAAATTAAGAATAAGAGAATCATGATAATACTTCATCTCAAAACTATATTATAAAACAATAATCATCAAAATTCTTTGGTACTGGTAAAAAAAATTGAATTAGTTCAGTTGAAATAGGTCTGAAAAATCATAAGACATAGTGGTCCTGTATTCAATAAACCCAGGAAGGTGGGGCTTATATTCTTTATTTAACAAAAATTGTTGGAAGAAACTAGGAAAACATTTGTCAGTAATTGTTTATGCCAGAGTTTCACTATATACAGCATAAGTGTATCTAAATATCAAAAAGTTATAGTGCATCTTTAAAAACTGGGGAAAATAGAGGAAATTCCATGAGTAGGCAGAGAATTTTTAATATAAATTTTATGAAAAACCAAATTGGCAAATCCAGTAAAATAAAAATTTTAAAGCTTTCTATGATTAAAATCAGTTCAGGAAAAAAATATTAAGAGAAGTCATATGGAGGGAAAATTTGCAGGAAATATTTTAAAATGTTTCATTTTTTAAAAATCTTGAGACTTGATTTAAAATATCTGTTTTGATTATCATTCCCCAATATTAATCTTAGATTATGAATAAAGTTTCCAAAACTCCTGTAAATTTTCCTCAATCTTGTGGAAATGATATTAATCACCAAAGAAAAATGCAAATTAAAACAATTTTTAGATTTCTCCTTATACATAGAAAATTAGCAAAAATCTCAAAGACAAAATATTGTTGGGTGAGCTGTAGAAAGGCAGGCACACAGATAGAATTCAGCGACATTTATATAAAATAATATCACAACATGTTTGCATATTTGTCAAATAAATAAATAGTATTGAGATGGTTCAGTGACAGAAGGTAAGGAAGAACTTGAGTAACAAAGAACAAGCCCTTATAGATGTTTCAGATGTCTTGTTCAAACAGAAATTAACAGGTTCTCTGGATTGTAGATGTGGTTTCTCCTGGTGAGAGACATTGAGTGGAGGACTCTTGACAAGTTGTAATTTACATGTTATTCCAGTTCTTGGGTGGCATGTAGTTTGTTTATATTTGCATTTAAAAAAAATTTGATGCAGAGAGAAATCCTATTATGAAGGCATGTCTTTATTTCTCAAGTATTATTTCTTGCAATATTTTAGGGAACATGCTTATATAAAAAATGTACTAGAATATTTTTTACATCTCCTACATTTTTGGGTGTAGGAAAATATTTCTGGAACATGCAAGAAATTAATATAGTTTAAATAGGTGTGTGTGGGGAACTTTAAATAAAGGGACATCTATCTAATGGAAAGAAGTTGCAGCTGGAGAGAAAATCAGTCAAGCTAGCCCTTGATTGTCAGTGATAATAGGTGCCAGAGACAGTATGGAAAGTGAAATTCAAAAATATCCCCAAACCTGATTTAGCCAATATTTATAAATTCTTTAATTCCTTAATCATCTCCCAGAGCTAGTAGATTATAGGGATATTAGATTGCCTTATCTTCCATTAGTTCTAATTGACCTTAAGCAAAGTGTACTTTACATTTTATGCCTAAATGGGACATTGTATAATTCTCTCCAAGTAACTGATTAGTCTGCCTGTTATTTATCTCTTAATTTACAAATGTTCTTTTTATCTAAAACATTTTCTTTTTGACTTTTCTGAATTTGACATTGATTATCTTCTCTTCCTAGATAACATATTTGTTTCTTGATGCTTTTTTTTCCCTTTCTTTTTTTGATGTCCTGCTTTCTTGGTTCTGTTTTGTATTTGACTACTCTTTTTGCTGGATCTTCATCAATGTCTCAATCTGTCTCTTACCTTCTAACAGTGGGTGTACCACAGTCCTCTATACTGAACACAATATCTTTTTTCTTCATGAGCTCATTAGCTTTCATAGATCTATTCTTTGTAAATGATACTCCCTAGTCTTTTTCCTGATTGATTCCTACAATATTGTGAACATCTGGACCATTTCCTTTGTCTCCATCCATAGTCAGTGCTGACCAATCCCTAACATTGGGCAATAAGCCCCAGAGCTGTAGTGGTAGTGATAGGTTCCCTTTTCACATCCCAAGGGATCTGCTGCATCCCAGTCCGTGCTGTCAGCATCTCTGTGGCAGTCAAGTAGTTCAATATTAGAAACAAAATCATCAGTAACAATGACACTAAAAAAGTTACATTGCCATCTATTGTACTCCATGGATCATTAGTTAATTTTAGACTTTTAACTGAAACTACTTTCTTTTCCCATTAGGGGGCGAGTTCTTTGATAGCAGAGACTGTATTTTCTATTTGTATTTCTAGAATTTAATAGTGTTTTCCATATAGTTAAAAATTAATATTGTTCATTCAATCACTTATTATGAACTGCCTATAGGGTATTTCAAATTCACATATTAAACAATATTTTTAAATCAAAACTTTTTATCTTTTCATGCAAACCTAACTTGTTTCCTAGGTTCTCTATTTCTTTAAACATCACTACCATATATCAAGTCGTTTAGGTTCAAAATCTTAAATATCTTTACTCTCCTTTTATTTACTTTTTCTTCCAGGACAATCATCTTTTAAGTTCTACTACAATGTTTCTGGCATCTGCCCCTTTTCATGATTATCACTCTTGTCTGGCTGTCATAACCTTTCCCTTGTCTATTGCCCATAGCCATTTAGTTGGTTTTCTTGTTTCCAAGCTCTCCTCGCTCATTTGTCTTCCATGAAATTCACAGTGATATTTCTAGATGAATTATATTTATTCAAAACCTTCATTGACTCCTTTTGCTTTTAGGATAAAACATAAAACTGCTAGGCATTCAAAGCCTTTCAGTATGTTGCTCCAGTGTACTTTCTGTGCTTTTTACATATTGCACTGGCACTCCATAGTTAATCTCATATGATAACATAGTACAGGAAAAAAGGCTAAAGTTTAGGTAAGACTTTTAGCATTATTCCCAGATTTAATTGATCTGCATATTTAAAACAAGATATTTTATTGTACTTTTATAATAAATTCCAGGATGTTATTTTGCATTTTAACTAAAGGTATCCTCTTGAAGACTTTGTTCTAAAGTTATTTAGTTTTATTATTGTTTCTTAGAAAAATACACTGGTTAATTAATACTTGTATACTTTTAAAAATAAGTGCCCAGAAAAATGTGTTTAATACAGTACTTACATAACTTTGAGTGAACTGCCAAACTTGGGGATTTTAGTTTTATAGTTATGGTATTTTTTGCAAGTTAAAAAACTTGAGTATATCAACAGATTGATAAATTTAAGAGCATGCAGTTGTAGTTCACCATTTTTATACTGTATTTTGGATTATTCATATCATTGCTTACTCTCAGGAAATGTCCTCTAAGATAGTTTACTAAAATAATAAAGTTTCAGAAACATTAAACCTACTTCTAGCTTTTGATTCTGATTGTAGTTTAACTGATAATTCCTCTACCCTCTTTTTTTTTTTTTTTTTTTTTTTTTTTTTGACTTGTAAAGTTTGTCAAAATTGGGGGAAAAAGTTTTTCTAGATGGCTTTTTTTTTTTTTTTTTTTTTTTTTTTTCTTTTTGGCAAGAAAATAGTGAAGTCTGTTATATTTCTGAGGAACTCACAGAATAGATTTGTTGAATATGTATTTAGGTGTAAAAAAAGAATCTCTTCTCCCTTTCCAGAATTTGTAGAGTAGACTTTTTTGAGGTTTCTATACACATTTGGTTTACATATAATTGGACTTAAAACAGGAAAGGTGAATTAAAGATCAGACATAATAAGCATGCTAGGAGAAGCAAATTCCAGTTGCAAAACTTACTTATCCTTTCATTTTCCTGGTATCAATTAAGAAGATAAAGGTAAGTACGGCAAAATTCTTCTGGTTTTTGTATTGATTACCCAGTTTTGTACGCTAAAGATCTAATTTGAGTTCATTTGTGATTTTTATTACAACAGTAAATGTCCATGTATTTAATAAATATAAAATTACATTTTTGTCTATAAAATGAAAGGTTGTTTTTTTGATCTTTATAAGCATTAAAAAATAGTATTTATAAAATCATCCCATGTCTCATGCTACATTGTTAAGGGAATGAGTATGCATTTATATTATCCATATTAAGCCTTTAACAAAGGACACTACAGTCATAAGTTTATTTACCTTAATTCATTAATCTAATTTGGAAATCCCAGAGAGCTGGACCTGGAGTCAGAAAACTGGAGTTCATATCCTAATCTTTCTAGCTACTGATTGACTATATGACCCTGTAAAAGACTAATTGGAAGCAAAGTACTTGGTCATATTTTAAAATGTTATGAATTACAATTATTAGTAAAGAATTCTTAAAACACACTTTCATTTCCTGGAGAGCTTTGAAAAGTAGAACAAACCTTTCTTTTATTTATTTATTCTTTATGTTTAACAACCTTTTCTCAGACCTTTGCATCAGACCTTAACTTTGGCTGTTTTATTTTGAAAGTTTATTTATAGTAAGGAGCATACTGAATTTGGAATCAGTGGACCTCAGTTCCAATCTTGGCTTTGCTAATTCCTCCCTGAGTCATCTTGGGGAAATTACTTAGTCTCCTGAGTCTCAGTTTCCTTTATCTACAGAAAGAAGGGATCAGCCTGGTTGCTATTCTAATAACTCTTCTATCACCGATTCCTTAAATCCTTTGATGGTTTTGTAAAACTACATGTTGTTCTTAGAAAAGTGACCCTAGCTTAGTTTGTCCTATCTCATTAGTTTGCTAGACAGTTCCATCCCACTTTTTCTTAAGTCTGTTCTGTTCTCTACCCACTTATCACATTGTGGGAACTTGGTGTCCACAAGATTACTTTGAGAGAAATCACAATGTAACCATTATGTGCAGGAGAAACTGGGAGTTGTGCTGCTTTTCTCCTCAGCTTCAGGAGCCTCACAGATTTGTGCTTGTCTTTTTTGCAGGATCCCAATAGGAGTAGCCATACAAATAGCAGCAGCACCAGTGGTAACAGTTTCTCAAAACCTCACAAGTTATCAAAGGAGCACAAGGAAAAACCTCCTAAGGACTCAAGAGAACATAAAAGTGCCTTCAAAGAACCTTCCAGGGAACATAACAAATCTTCCAAAGAATCCTCTAAGAAACCCAAAGAAAACAAACCACTAAAAGAAGAAAAAATAGTTCCTAAGATGGCCTTCAAGGAACCTAAACCCATGTCAAAAGAGCCAAAACATGAAAGCAGCTTACTTACCATCACAGGGGGGCAACAGCAAGACAAAAAAGCCCCCAGTAAAAGGCCCCCTGTTTCAGAGTCTGAGGACCTTGCAGCCAAAAAAAGGAAAAAAAGCAGCTCGGAGGCTTTGTTTAAAAGTTTTTCTAGTGCCCCACCACTGATACTTACTTGTTCGGCTGAGAAAAAACCTACAAGAGATAAATCTCATGTCAAGATGGGAAAGGTAAAAATGGAAGGTGATACATCAGAGAAGAAGAAATCAACTTTACCCCCCTTTGATGATATTGTGGATCCCAATGACTCTGACATGGAGGAAAACATGTCCTCTAAATCTGAAGTGAGTATTGTGCTTTTGTTTTCATTTTCCCCTTTGGTTTTCAGTCTTAAGTTTTTCTTTTACATAGCTTTACAGTTTGGGGGCTGGGGGAGGAGAAAATGAATAAATCAGTAACATAGATAGAACAGACATAGTTCAGGAAAAGTAATGAAGAAAAATTAAGTTGCTAGTGCGTCTGTAGCATTTCATATGTCTTATTTTGTGATTCATATTGTCCAGGCAAAGCTGTATGTCCTAGCATGATAATAGGTCATCAGAACAATAATTGAAATTATTATCCGCTCATTAGTGCTTCCTTCCCCTCATCCCTTTCTTCCCCTCCTCACCAATTGTTAAACCTTCAATTTACTTTTTATTATTTTCTAATGCTAGTAGATTTTAAAAGGTAAAAAGAATCTAAGAGTAATTCAGGTTAATAAAGAAGAAAAAGCAGAATGAGGTAAGCTCTTAATCTTTTGTCAATACTATGAAAAGGTAATTGTAATTTTATTATCTATTCAGTTAATCTAATCTATTTTTGTTAAGGGTAATAACTTCTACTTGTATTCTTTTATTAATAGGAGGATTCTGTTTGTTCCTTGAATATTCCTATGTTAAAAAAATCCCTTTTCTGAAGGAAAGAATATAATGTTCTTTGTTTTGGGGATTTAGAATCATAAAATTTTAGAGGTAGATGGAAATTTAAAGGTTATTTGATCCTATTCTGATTAACTTTGACTGGAATGCATGCTGTAACAGGGAATTACCTATCTAACAGTACCAACTAATTTTGAATCCATAGGTCTCAAGGAGATTAATTTTGATCTACTAGTTAATTTGGAAGACCAGTGATAATAAAATGACAGTGAATGCATAGGAAGTGCTGCCTCTTTGTATTTGTCCAGTAATTTTCTACAGTTTGAATTTTGTCTTTCTATTCCTAAGTCTAGCAAAATGCCTTGGACAAAATAAGCTATTAAGAAATTTTCTTTGAATTGAATTAACATTTCCTTTAGAGGTACATAGCAGAGAACAGAGTGCATTATTGCTTATATCTCCTCTCCATGTGATAGATGTCAGTATTTTACCCAGTGAAATAGTGGTAAAGGTAGGAGTGTAGTGGTGACTTCCATGCTTTCCTTCTCATAACTTGCAGATTGGAATGCTGGCAAAGGAATTAGAGTTGGCTATACCAACACTGTCCATTCCTCTCTTGGTGATTAGTATTTTTAAATCTCTGAGGGAAAACCTCAGCATGCATGTGCTTGTTCACAAATACATTTCGGCTTAAGGATTTTAAGAAACTACAACAATCAATCTGCTACAGAGTCTGGTTTTTGAGACCCTTGTTTGAAGTCATAGTATTGGGAGTTGAAAAGAAACTTGAAGATTCTTTAGTCAGATCTCCTATTTCCAGATGAGGAAACTTTGAGGGCCTGAGGAGTTAATTGATTTGGCTTAAGTTACATGAGCGAATAAATTTAAAGGGCAGTCAAGAGTAGAATTTGTCTCTAGAATCATAAATCTAGTGTGTTCTACACCATGTTATTCTAGAGAATTTCATTTCAGAAACATTTACCTACCTTGTGTTATGCCTAAACTACTTTCAAATTAGTTACTAAAACATCTATTCTCATTCCATCCAAGTGCAGATCCCTGCAATGTTTTTTAATAGCTTAAAAAAAGCAATGTTTGAAGATGCCTTTATAATAACACCATTGTACATTTTTTCTAATCAAATATTATTTTAAAAAAGTAATGAAAATTCATTGTCAAGCGACTTATCAGTTTCTTACACATACCATTTTTACTTTTTAAAATTGAAATAAGGTTTTTTTTTTTTTTTTAAGTTTCTCTACTCATTTGATAAGTTTGTGGTTTCTTGTAGTTTAAAATCAGAGTATTTCTCATTAAAAAAATCACATACCTAAGAGCAGTTTATTCAAAGTACCAGACAATTTGGGTGCTATGAATAAATTATAGCTACTATTTAGTTGTATTTTGAATATTTGATATTGTATCACTTTATCCTTTGTTTAGAGATGATGAAAATAATAGCATATGTAGTACTTTGAAGTATGCAAGGTACTTTTCAAATTTTGTCATTTGAGTGTCACAGCAAACCCTGTGAACCATGTGCTACTATTTCCTTGCTTTAGAGATGAGAGAAGTTAATTGACTTATCTAGGATCACTCAGCGAAAGAAATCTTCCTGACTTCAATATTTTCCCCACTACGCCACCTATCTTCTAGAACATACTTTTAAATTTTGCTCATATAATAATGCAACTTGGTGGTCTGGGCTTATTAAATTGTTGCAATAATTCATTTAATAACCCATTTCTTAAATCCTTATTGTATAGAAAGGATTGCATGAGTACTAGGAGAAATACAAAGATCATTAAAATGCTATTTTCTGTCCTAATGAATTTTAAAATCTAGCAGAAGTGATGAAACACCATACTATTTAGCAGGATATGTAGCATAATAATTATAGTCTTGAAATAAAAAAGATAAATTTAAAAAGTACTTTGAGAGGTTGAATTAAGCAAAAGTTACTTCTGTCCAATGTTGATTATATATAGTTTTTTCTTCATTTATGTGTGGGACAGCTATGACCAAATTTAAAAAAGACTCCCAAGGTAGAAAAGCAAAAAAAAGGATTTATTACAGTCTTGAGCAACTCCCAACAGACAAGGTGTCACTTAAAGAAGTACAAAGCACAAACTTTAAAACACAAGATTATGTAAGAGACCCTAATGTAGAACTCTTCCACTCTCTTTTACTGGCCCTTCTTCCTATTGGCTGGGACTGCCACTCTGTCTACCCCGGAGACAAAGAATACTAGTCACTAACATACTCTTTTCTGTATTAGGTTCTTAAATGCTAATGGAAGAGTTAGGGACAGATGTACTGGAGGGAAATGTAAGTTTATCTAAAATAATTGAACACCTGCAAATTTTACTTATAGCTCAACTTGTTATTGCAGAATCTCAAGTTACAATTAGGGTATAGGTTGAGACCATATTCTTATGAGAGGTCTTCCCTCAGTTCATCCTTTTCAATTATATTGCATTGTTTATCAAAAGTATTTGAACTTAATGTATTTGGATGGTACTTGATAATTTATTTTCATGCTTTCCTGCTTTCCAAGATTGCGGTAGGCTGCATGCTTGCCAAGTGTTCCAGTGAACTTCCATTATTAGCACTACTGAGTATTATCCTTAAATCTGCTATCATAATCAGTCTTCCAAGGATTATAGATATAGAATGTGAAAGATCTTGGAAGTTAAGGAGTCCAACCCCTTCATTCTGTTGAAAAGAAAACTAAGGCACTGCGGTTTAATGACTTACTTAGGGTCACATAGTTAAATGTCTGAGGTTTGGGGATTTGAACTCCTTTTTTGATTCCAAATTCTATGCTTTCCATTTTCTAATGCTTCATATTGTATCTCATTTCTTTTTTTACCTATAGTATTCTCTCAATGATGTATGATTTTTAAAGCGAGTCTCTCTTATATTATTTTCTGCAAGATAAAGCAGTCCCTTGAAAAATAGCATGGAATCAGTTGTTTACTAATTCTACATAATATGTGGTAAGATTTAAAAATTATGCTTGACAGATTGTAATAGCCATAAATGTAGTAAGGGGAAATAGAAGAGTTCTTTTTAATATATATTCAGCTCATGACTAGAAGTATATTCTCTAGGTTTTCTCATTTTGTAGTTATAAACACAGAAACATTTATCTGTTAGTATAATATATAGCTAATTGGGTTCTTGGGTTCTTTATTTTTGTGGTTATTAATTTGTATAATGTAAATACAAGGATCATAATAAATGATAGGGATAAATGATAGGGAATTTGAAGTCAAGATATCATAAGATCATAATAAATTTAGAACTGGGAGGAGTTTTTTCATATCATCTACCCCAGCCTTTTATTTTACAGTTGTGGCAACTGTGAGGCCCAGGGAGGCAAATTCCAGTTCTACCACTTATCAAGATCTACTATATTATTATGATCATGGCAAGTTGATTAATTTTTCTGGGCCTTGGTTTCCTCACTTATAATATAAGGTAGTTGGACTAGATGGCCTCTGAATTTACTTCCAGCTCCAAATCTGTGATCATCCATGTGGGTTGTGTAGCATAGCAACTAAAATAATTCGGAATGAGTTTCTGCCCTGAGGAAATGCAGGCTTGAGCTATTGAGAAGGGAAGGGTCCTTCTTTTATTCATTTGTTCTAGGAAGCAACTGTGAACCAACTTGGCAGACTGATTGGACTTTGACTGAATGTTTATTTTTAGCCAGTTTCAGGTATAAGAGGCAGAAATCCTGGATGAAGTGGGGTAGTTTTAAGAGAACTGGGAAGGGCTGGGCTAAGTAACCCAATTAACCAAAGTATTCCTGAATTAATCACTTCTAAAATGTCTATATGCTATATGTTACAGGTCAGCAGAATTGTTGCATTATTTAAGACATTCACTTTAAAAGCAGGTTTTAAGGGAAAATATCGAAGGGATTTTAAAAAAATTAGTAATAAAGACTATAGTAATTATTCCTGTCATTTTCCTCTCTTGAGATAAAAGGTGTGTGCTTTTACTTATACACACAGAGGCACACATACATTTAAGAATATAAATGTAAAGAGAAAGGAAATTTATATTTTTCTAATTTCTAAGTGTTGTTGGGCATTTTCTCAGAAATCTCTATTAGTATGAATTCCTTATAATAACATAGTTATTTTCAAAATAATTTTAAAAACAAAAATGGTTAAGTTGACTTGTTTCTCATGTATTTGGATTTAACATTTTCTTGAATTTAAAACTTTTCAAGGCAAGAATTACTTGGAGCAGATGGCATTTTGCCCTGAATTTTGTTTTAAGGAGGTGTGTGATTCTTTTTAATGATATGCTTATGTTATGTTATAGAACAGGAAAAATTCTGGACAAAAGGATCCTTAAATCTTAAAAGGAAATTCTGATTCAGATTTCTTCAATTTTAAGCTACCTTCTTTTTGGAAAAGAAAAAGTTTTTTTAGGTGAATTGATTACTGTTTAGGCTGTTGGAGTTTAGTAATGAATTACGTGCCATCCATATTAGTCATTTTTAAAAACCTTTCTGTTTATCCCACAAATAAGGGAGAAGAGTCATAGATTTAAGGGATAGAGTTTTTGACCTAAAATGAAGGGACTAGAGGGCATCTTTTGTTATTTAAAACAATTGTTTATTAAAGTGACTTTCCTCTCCCCTTTTAAAAATTTAACTTTTTAATAATCGCCAAAAGGATATGATTATGTATTTATAGATCTATGCTATTTAAAAGAGGGAAAACTTATAAATAGATAGCTTTGGAATTATCCTTTCTTTGCTTGTAAACTTTGCTGCCCTAATGCAACATGATGCTTGGGTGGTCCTTTAGATCTTTGAATATCAGTAAAAACTTCACATTTTATGATTGTAGGTTGTATCCATTACTTTAAAACATAAAGAACAATGAAAAAAACCCAAGTGTTGAAAACTTTTCTATCCTTCCTGGGTCTCTAACATTTTTCCCTTGTACAGCAAGCAATTTGAAATACTCCAGATTTTTATTTTCAAGAGAGTTTATGAGCTTTAAGGAAGCTTTGATTTTTTTGAGAGGGCAAGTTTTGGTATCTTAGAAATGAAGAATGAATAGAGCTATTTTAATGAATTTGCTTTTCTTTACCTGTTTTTTACAGGCATATTTAATGAAAACTCAATTCTTACACAAAAATTAAAGTTAGCAGATTAAAATGTCCCTATTAACTCCTCTTTTTGGATTAAATTTAATAAAATATCAAGTCTATGGAACAATTTTAATCATTTCTTGTTTTGAGTTAATTAGCATTATATTGTTAGGTAATATAGCTAGAGGAGGAGAATGAGCTTTACTTTGGTGGCTCCATGTTTTTCAGGGGTGTGATAGTAACTGAGGTACAGCGTAAGTACTGCAAGCCACCTAAGTTGCAGCTTAAAAAAAAAATCCCAAAACCCTACCTCCTTTTTTGTGTTTGTCTTATTTCCTCTCTCCCTCCCCCACTCTGTTCATTACCCTGTTTAAAATGTCTGGAACTGGTAGTAAATATCCTGCTGTTGAAGCTTCGACCTTAGGTTTTTATTTGATGGAAGGTTGTCACAATCAGAGAAGAAGGTCTTTATTGTATTTTCAAAGTGGCTTTTTAATGACTTGTTCCTTTAGCGAATGCAAGGGTTGTAAAATCTGAAAGTATGGTAAGTATGCAGTTTGTAGAGGCCATCCATTATAGTGCTTTGCAGGCTCTCCTGTGGTACTTTTCATTCTGGCTGCCTTCGAACTAGGGGGAGAAAATACCTTTGGGGCTAAAGTGCCTTCTGTGTATATTCAGAGCACTGAGAAAGATAATTTTAGATTTTTGAAGGCTTTTGACCCCTTTGGATCATAAATATTCTACCTGTTTGCTGAATTTATTTTTACTCTTAAGTGTCTGTCTTTGTCTACCACGGTTTCCTTCATTTGCTTTAGTCTTAATAGAGTAATGCCGAAATTTCTTTCTTTTTGTTTCATATTGTACTCTGTAATATTTTGCTTCTAAATTGTTCCCAAGCTATCCCTTTGTATGAGAGAAGGTCCAGAGCATAATAATGGGTTACATTTGAGTAATATTATATGGTTTAAAAATTTATCTATTATTTATTTTGATCCTCACAAAAACCCTGTGAAAGAAGTATTTCAAAATTTGATTATTTTATTTTATAGAGAAGGAAAGAGGATTAAGTGACTTACATAAACCCATATAGGGAGTAGGGGTGAAAGAAAATTTCTATTTCATCTTTCTGATTCTTTAATTCTCTTTCTGCTTGAGATCTAACCTGTTGAGATAATAATGATTTCTAAAATTTAGCTGTTTGAGTGTCTCTGTGATTGTGTGTGTGTGTGTGTGTGTGTGTGTGTGTGTGTGTGTGTGTGTGTGTGTGTGTGTGATATATCTCCAAAAGCTGAATTAACTAATTTGGGGCAATAAGCTACTAATTAGGGCATGGGTGGAGAGAGACAGAGAGATACAGATAAGCAAAGTCAAAGATATGATATAATCTTTTATTTGAAAAACCACTGCAAGAATACTTTACATGTGAGATGCCTTTTTTTAGATAGAGCTTTTAAGATGGATTTCTGCAAAATAAATCTGATTTTCATGTTTAATTCTTATTAAAATTACAAAGACACAGTCTAGATTTTACTCTTGTAACCTTTAGTTTTCTGTTTTAGCCATTTATTAGGTGAATATTATTGTGTTTTAACCTTGAGAAAACTACTTTATCATTGAAGAATTTTATAATACAATAACAGTACTATGCAGTACTGTTTCTCATTGGAATTTTGATAGTGAAACATCCTTGATTGATTTCTTTGTTGCAAATGTGGTACAAGTTTAATTTGCTAAATTTGTCCTGTTCTTGAAAAAATTATTTTGTAGTTGCTCCCACAACTTTGGTTACCTCCTTTATTGTCTGGGTATTATTTATCTCTGCTAAGCAAAGCTGATCCTTAATAATGTAATTTTTAAACCATGCTACAATATTACAAAGTACATTTTTAGCTTGAATATTTCTCTAGTTAGAGAAAACAAGATAGTTCTGTCAGTTCTATAAGATAATTTCACTTATTTAGATGTGCCTATAAATACCAGATTTTGCTATATTTGGTAACTGTGTTACTTTTCAGAGGTATCGTAAAAATGAAATTATAATGGAGAGTAAGATGGTAATCAATCCTTTCAGTTTCTTTATAAATCTTTTAATACCAGATTGAGAAATAACATCAGATTCTGTAAAGAACTATGTAGTTCGAGGTAGTCTGTGTAGACTTCATGCACCATCAGATATTTTTCTCATTGTACAAGTTAGGACAAAAATTGATATGCCAACATTATTCCTTCTGTGTAATATTCAGAAGTGAAATTATAGTTATACCAGCGATCATGCTGTTGAGCTTCTAAATTACTTCCTATGTATACAGTGTTAACTAGATAGAGGTAGATGCAGGGATAGTGGAAAGGAAATCTGTTCCTCCACAGAGAGAAAAAAAAAGGATTTTCTTAATGAATAAGTCTTGAAGAAGACTTCCTCCTTGTAGAAATTGAAGCTCCTGTTCTAGCCTGTATTATAGTATTGTAATTTTATTTGTGTATTTTTTTGGGGAGGGGGACCTAAAAGTTCCGATCCAGAAAACTAAATTTTTTTCCCTGTAACATAAAGATTTAGAGCCTTACCTGAGGCATTAAAAGTTAAATTGATTTGACCAAGATCACATAGCTCCTAAATATTAAGTATCAAAGGTCAAATCCAAGTCCCTGTTTGGTGTGTTTGCCATTAAACCATGTTGCAATTTGTGTCTAGTAGAATTTCTGGTTTTGTCTCTTTGGATCTTCAGAAAACAAAAATTTTACAGTTAATTTTAAAAATTCATATTTATTGCCCCTTGCAGGGGCAATCTCTCTGTCCCATTTTTTGGCGGCTCTTGCATCTATTGTTGTTTAATAGTGATCAGTCACTTTCTAACTAAATCTAGTTTGAGTATTTAAAAAAAAAATCCTTCAGAGCTTCCCAAGTTTCCTTTTGCCTCTGCTCTCTGTTCACTTGAATAATTTTAGCTATAAGACTCTCATGTAAAACTTTTTTAACCTTCAGTTATTTTTCATTTTCTTAGATGCCTTCTCATATTAATCTAAAATCATAAGTACATTAGCCTTACTGAAAATGTACTAAAGAGAGCATGAAAATAAAATTTAAAGGTAATTCCCAAAATTCCCATTAACTAGCATCCTTGTACATATACACCAAACCTTTTTAAAAGCTGGTGACTCTCTCTTTTAGAAGTCCTCATAGGTTAGTAGAAGAACCACAAAAAGAATGTTTAGAAGATGAGGAATATGAGAAAATGAAATGAATAAGGCAAAAATGAGATAATTCACAACATTAATAGAGCATTTTCAATGTTAAAAAAGTCACAGACGTGGAAAGAACTTTAGGCATCTATATCTCATTACAGATGAGGAACTGAGAGCCGGAGAGGTAAATCTCACACCTAATTCATAGGAGAACCAGAACAGAAGGCCTAGGTCTCTAGAATCTGAGTCTTTCTATTATAATGAGCTTCCTCCCAGGATTTAGACTCGGAGAATCTATTTTGGACCCCTTCCAAAAACTTAGTTATGGAAGTACTAAGAGGACCTCATTATATAATATATAATTATGTATGAAGTGGTCTTATAGCAAGGATGTAGAGAAGAATATAGTAGGAATTACACCTATTATTATTGTATTATTATGTAAATTTTTAATAGTTACATCGTGTTCTAAGACAGACTATTTTGCCTTTTCAATTGCATCACTATGATAACTAGACTACTTTCCTCAGATCTGTTATTCCTAGATAGTGTTTTGTGGAAACTTGGAACTGTCTTTTCACAAAAAGGCTTATAAGTGTTTCTCAAAAATGAAAAATTGGGATGTGTGGCGGTATATGTATGTGCATATGTTTGTAACTTGTGTTTGTGCAGAATTTTTGCTTACAAAGCTATGTGTTGAAGGGCATTTATTTATTTGTGGTTGATTTCATTTTTCATTCAGCCTATCCCTATTTTTAAGTCCTAGTGGAGTTTTTCAAATACTTTGTCTTGGAGAAGTATTTATTGTGTGTGACAACCTATATCATCAGAATTGGTGTGATATATTTTAAATGCTATGAAATATTGATTTTATACAAAAATCTTTTTGTTTTTGTCCTTCTTTCCCTTTATCTCTGAGTAGTTTCACATAGAAGGCAGTTGTACTAAGAATATTGAAATAATAAGATCTTTGACCTTTACAAAATTTTAGAAGATGAATTTTTTTGGTATGAATTGTGTTTTCTATACCAGTAGAAAACACATGCTCTAAAATCTTTACCAAAGCAGTTGACTCTTAATTAAAAAAAAAAAAACACAAAACAACAAACAAAAAAAACAAGCAAACCATGAAAGTCATTTACTAGTACTCTTTGTTTCCTATATTAAAACCATATCCCAGATTCATATTTTCCATGAAAAGCAAAGGTTAGTTGGAGAGCATGGAGGTGAAAATGACCTGTCACATCTCTCACATCCTTGCTCTGGTAAGTCACCAATCTTCTTAGACCCTACAGACTTAGGTTTTAGCACATGTTGTCATTTGTTTGGCCTTTTCCTCCTTAGAAATTTACAAGGGCAAAATGTTCTTTTCTCCAGAATCAGAGACCAAATTTGGAAACCACAAACTTCTGAGAGTTATATAATACTAATGATTCATTGAGTTGGAAACTTTTTTTTTTTTTTAAGTCATTGTTATATGCTATTAAATTTTTTTGGACAGAATTTCATTCCTAGTCTTTTTAGCCCCTTGCACAGAACACTGATATTTAGACAACAAATAATGGTAGCCAGCCCCAAATTGAGATAGCGTTTCAAATGACCTCTCTTGAGCAGCTGACATCACAAATCAAATAATTTATAATTATAAAATATATATATATATATATACATGTATATATATAATGCATGTTGTATCATATATAAATTATAATTTATAATAATAAGTTTTTATGCAGTGAGAATGGTACCAGAATTCAACACATAGCAAATTAATTTAGATACTAACTTTGCCATCTACATCCTAGTAGAGCAGTTTATAGGCAAATTATTGACCATCATGAGTTTCACTATTTCAATTAAAAATTAAGGGCATTGAATTAGATCATTAGAATTAGATCTTTCTTAAAAAAAAATTGATCATATGATCATATGATTTTATAAGCTTCCAAAACTATATGACAAATAGTTTCTTTCTCCCTAAACACTTAACTATGACACTGGCTACATTCTCTGTGTCGCCTTAGTGCCTTTCCCTATTTGATGCATTTCTATAGTGAAACAGAAGATTACACCCAGAAGATGTTGTAAAGGTAGGCAGGTGGAACAGTGGTGGAGCTGGAGCCAGGAATATTTAAGTCCAATATGAGTTTACATATGTAGTGTTTGTATAATCTTGCACAAGTCCCTTATCCTCTCTGTCAGTTTCCTTAGTTCTAGAATAGGGTTAGTAATAATATCTACCTCCTGTGAATTGTGAATATCAAATATAATAACATTCATAAAGCTCTTAGCATCCTACCTGATAAACAATAGACATTTGATCAATTCTTTTTCCTCTTAAAAGAGATTAAATAGAATGATAGACTCTCAGCATTGAAAGGAATGTTCATAATCATTTATTTCAGATCATCCATTAAACAGAAAATACATATGTTTTGTTTATCCCCTTTACCTTGACATTTCTCTTGGAAGTTGCCAAACTTTATAATATAGGTGACTATATATTTTTTCCAAATAAATTAAAGAGAGTGGGGAAAAGAAACCATACACGTTAACAATGTAGGCCATTTAAATGGTATTAATTTAGTTTATTACCATAAACATCTTAAGTGTTAAAAGTGGAAAAAAGTACTTATGTGATTGATCACTATCATTACAGTGCAGCTTTTCTACATTTTTTAATTATTTTTCCTCAAACCTTCAAAGGGTCTTCCACCAACCACTCTATCAGCTTAGAATCTTGATATAGTACACACACACACACACACACACACACACACATGGAATAAAACTAGTGTTTTCATAACATTGTACAATAAAAAAAAAAATTTTACAATGAAATTGAGGCCATTCATCAAGAACTCTTTCCCATCTTATCCTTAGCTTATATGACAGAGATACCTTCTGCATTATCTCCTCCCTTTGTCAGGTGCAATGCAAACTCCTCTACATTCACAAGTGATCCCATTCCAGTCTGTCTTCTCAAGCACATCTTTCCCTTTATCATTTGTCTGCTCTCATCTATCTTCAACTTTTCCCTGCCTAGAAATATACTCTTGTCTTCCCATCTTCAAAAATTCTCCCTTGATCTGTTTACCTATTTCTCCTTTCCCTGTTGGGACCAAATTTTTGAGAAAGCTGTGAACTCCTTAAAAGTAGGAATTTTTTGCCTTTAAAAAAAAAATCCTCAATGTTTCCCAGGGTCTAGCACATATTTTATAAATTCTTATTGATTGGTTGTGAAAAACACAAAATAAATACATTCCATACCCACTTCTCAGTACATATTTTGATAGATACTTGATCTCATAGCTTTGGATGTTCTTTCCACTGAATATATATAATAAAACATTCTCATGCTTTCCTGTCTTGTTCAATTCTCAACTGTGTCTTTTTGTAAACGATCCGTCTCCCAAAAAATAGAGGTCCTACTTTGGCTCTTAGTAATTTGAGGATACTAATGAAACAATCATTCTGCCTCTCTTGTTACTCACTCCTGATATATGACTAAACTTGTCTTTGATTATGAGATCATAGATTTAGACCTTGAAAGTCAATTTAGAAAAGTTAATGCCTCTTTTCTCTACTTTAAAAGATGAGAAAAGGTGAAGAGATATTATATAGCTTTTCCGGAGTCAAAAGATAACCCATGAAAAAGATTTGAACCTATTTCCTCTCAAAGTTGGATCCATAATTAGTTCTCCTTACACTCTACTTGTTGATACTCTTATTCTCAGCAAGTTTTTGTTGCTAACTTCATCTTCTTTTCTTTTTTTTTTTTCTTTTTCTTTTTCTTTTCTTTTCTTTTTTTTTTTTTTTTTTTTTTTTTTTGCTGAGGCAATTGGAATTAAGCGACTTGCTCAGGGTCATACAGGTAGGATGTGTTAAATGTCTGAGGTCAGATTTGAACTCAGGTTCTCCTGAGTTCAAAAGTCCTTATAGCTTATTTATATAAACTCTGTTTATTTCCATTGTCTTCTTTATTTTTATTTTTTCAATTAATATTTATAATAATTTAAAAATATTTTTCTTTATGTCTCTTAGTTATTCTTTCCAGAGAACATTAAAAACATTTTAAAAAAATGCAGTAATATGAATTAAAACCTTGAAAAATGTGTTATATCTAGTGTTTTACATTCATGGAATCCCACTTCATCAAAGAAAATAGGATATATGTCTTCTCATATTTCTTCTTTGGCCCCAAACTTGTTCTTGATATTTTTGTAGCATTCATTTTTTATTATTTTGTAATTATTTTCTTCATTTATATTTTTGTAATCATTGTTTATTTTTTTCTGTTTCTGCTTGCTCCACTTTGTATTAATTGGTTTAAATCTTTCCATATTTCCTTCTATTCATCATTTATTATAGCATAGTAGTATTTCATTTCAATTTATATGGGCTTAATTTCAGTTCAATTAATTTCAGGTTCTTTGCTACTACAAAAAAAGAGTTCTTAGAAATATTTGGTTGTATATTTTTCCTTTTTTTGGCCACATCCATGGATCTAAGAATGGACTCTTAGGCAAAGAGAATGAATAATCCCTTTATATGCATTATTCCAAATTGTTTTCTAGATAGGTTATACCCACAGACAATGTGGAAAAAATAAATGGCATATGTTTATCTTCCACAAATTTGAGGCGTCTGCTCATAAAGTGAGTGTATATATACACACACACACACACATTCTCTCTCTCTCTCTCTCTCTCTCTCTCTCTCTCTCTTCAAATAGATGGGAACCAGATAAATGAAACTTTTAGTTATTTGCCTTGACATTACTGATTTTATGTTGGAATATGTTAGCTAGTCAAGTTGTAAGGGAATAAAAATGCATAAATAAAACAGCATAGAGTAAATTTTTATGAATTTTGGTATGAAGCCAGAAAAACAAAGGAGAAAGGGATCATAGAGCCTTGAGTTTGCATGGACTCAGAAAATATTTAGTTCAACCCCTACACAAACTGTGATCCTTTCTCCCATATCTCAAAAAACTCCAAAAGAAGAAAAAACAAACAAACTATAATTATCAGGGCAAGTCTTTTTTTTAATTGTGTGTGTGTATGTTGAATCCCATTGACTACCTGATGAAATTTATTAAATGAGCAAAATAAAGTATATAGAATCACAAGGAAACAGTTGTCAGTTTTTAAAACAGTTACTTATGAACTCCTGGTGAAAAACCTCCAGGTTAGAAAAATGTCCTCATTCTTATATCAAAGGTATAGAGAAACATTTACAATTTACATGAGAGTGTTAGGAATTGGTTTGAAAAAAAATAAAACATTGAGTAATATACTTGGTCTAATATATTAATCTTTTATCCTTTTAATGCCAACAAATAGGGAATAATGTATTGGACAAATAAGCCCTCTTCATAAATATGAATATAATCATGCAGCATCTTTCCTATTAGATTGTGAGGTCTTTGAGGGCAGATTAATCTTTTATTGAGATAGAGAATGGTACAGTCCATTTTAAATTTCAAATATTTGCTTCTTTCTTTTTAAAGAATAAATCAACTTGAGAAAAATTTCAATAACAGGATGTGAGAAGTGAAAGAAATGTCAGCCTCCCTGCTCACTTATGTGAGCTGGTGAAATAGCATAATATGAATTTACATGGCCTTCTTGTTTTTGCTGCCCTTGCAATCATGAAATAAATTGAAATGCCAATAACTTTTATATGAGCTATTAAGTGAATTGGATGAAATGGTAAAATATGTCCACTTGGATGCCATGAAGCCTAGAAGGCTCCTAGAGGAACAGTTAAAATTTTCAAGTAAGATCCTAACACATGAGAGAACACAAAGCATTGCCAAATAGCACAATGCCTGGCACATTATAGGTGATTGTCTACTGGAGTTGAGAGCTAGTCTCAAAGGTAGGAAGATGGTTCTGTTCCCACCTTGAATATACTGGCTATGTACTCAGCATCTTAATGTCTTAGGCCAGTGGTGTCAAACTTGAAAAATACAACTAGCCCCAAAACAAGAAAGCTGAGGTTTCACTAACTGAGATGTAAAAATTACTAAAGGCCACATAATGACTTAGTTTTAAAATCTAGCATTATCTATATTTTATCATATATTTTTAATTTTGTTAAGCATTTTCCAATTACATTTTAATTTGATTTGTACCTCATTCTTTAGTGTTGTGAGTCATATGTGACCGTTGTATTAAGTGGCTCTGTTTTTAGATAATTTTCTAAGATTGTCCTCCTCTGCTTTGGTAGAGTTTTTTCAGCTGGGAATTCCTTATACCAATAAAAACAGTTCATGAACTTAAATCTATATATTTTTTTTAACATTTTATCATCAAATTATTAAAACTTCTTATGTTAATGTTTCTATAAATGCAAATTAAACAATGATTTGTTAATCACAAACTATGTATAAACTGTTCTAGATGTAGGAGATATAAAGTGGATATGTGAATTTATCTGTAATATGTTCTACATTAAATGTCATAGATATCAGGAACATGCATGTGTGTTTAAGCATATGTATGTGAGTAAATACCCCACATACTTTTAAATGTATGCACATATAAACTTGTGTGTGTGTGTATGTGTATATATATATATATATATATATATATATATATAATGTATGTATATGTGTGTAAATACCCAATACATATATACATCTCTAAGTATATGCACATATAAACTTGTATATGTATATAAACAATATACTGAGAGAAATAAAATATAAAATAATAATAAGATAAAATAATACTATAATATACTAATATTTGTATAAGTATATACTAATATTGTCTTTTAGCAATTGACAAGGTGTAATGTTTAGTATTTTGTGTTGAAAAAAATGCTGAAACTAGAAAAAAGTGTGATTCTGATTCAGTTTCTTCAACATAAATTAGGTATGTGACAATGAGCAAATTACTTAAGTCTTTCTTGTCTCATTTTTCCTCATCTCTAAATAACCTTACAGTTTTATTTTTTGTAATGTTCAAAATGAGGTAGTATCTATAAAAATTAAATCTTAAAATATTATATGAGTGTCAGCTATTTTGTGCCTGTTATCCCAATCTTTGTTTCTATCTTATGCTTTATTTGACTTTTTTTTATTGACCAGTTTATTGTAGAATCAGTGCTTCAAAAAAGTTGTAATTTTTCTTGAGAGCAAATCAAGTTGGGCTTCCTTTGGGATGCCTAATATGATTTTGTTTTGGTGTGTTTTATGTATTCATCACCTTATGAATATTGCATCCATAAGCTAAAGAAATAAGCTATTTGGATGAAAATGAAATAATCACATAATCATAATCTAATTACATATTGGTAACTGAACTTTTTTTCCCTGAAATTCACTTTTTGATTAGCATCATACTGGTACCCTTTGTGCCGTGAATTCTTTTTCCTTACCTTACTGAAGACTCCTCTAAATGCGCTTATAATGTTGATGAGTGGTGAGCCTTCTGTAGTTAAACAATTTTGCCTACTTGTTAACAATAGCCTGAATGTATCACATAATTTACTGTTGATTATAAACTTAAAATTTGAAGTAAGGTGGACTACTTACCTTATTTTTCCCTTATAACCAACTATTTCACTAGTTCTAATACATTATCTTTTTATAGACTGACTGCCATTATGGAGAAAACATCCATATATTTCTCTTCCCAGATTGTTCCATCTTACTCCTCAAGATTTCATTCACATGTACTTTTATGTAGCTTCTGAGGAAGCTGCATTCACTTAGCTTAATATGCCATCTCCATCACAAATCATATTTCTCTTCAATTTATTTAGGTGCAAATATTCTTTGCACTTCGGTGTACTTAACTAAAGTCCCACTTATTGAACAAACCTAACAGTAGGGTGCAGGAAAAAGAACACTGACTCTGTAGCTCTGCTCATTTTTAGTCTTTGTACATCCTTGAGTAAGTCATTTGCCTAACTGGGCCTCAGTTTTATTAGTTGAAAAATAATGATGATGTTGAACTAGATCACCTCTGTAGTCTGTCCCAGCTATAAAAAGATGATCCTCTGACACATGGAAGATTTTCTATGTGATGGTGACCCATGGTACATACATTTTGAAAACTCAGCATAATTTGATATGCAACATAATTGAATTCGCTAAATAGAAAAATGATTTATGACTGTACTGTTTGATAACACGCTTTTTTATATGGTGCAATTATCATGAGTGTGTGTATACATACTTATGTGTCACAATGAATTGGACCCAACTGAAAAACAACTGAACAACAAATACACACACATGTACATGCCCAATATATACATTCATGGGCAACTTATACTATGTACATGTGTTTGTGTGATTCTATCTCATATTCCCAGGTAGCCTTGGTCTGTTTACATATATATATATATATATTACCAGGTAGCCTTTGTCTATGTATGTGTGTGTCTTTTTCTGATAATTTATTAGAATTGTTCATTCCTTGTTGTAAAGGACAATCACATCTTTTCTGAGAGTAATGCTGTTTCAAAGTAAGTTTCAAGCTTCCCCACCTTCACCTCCTTACCAGTTCTCAATAAGTAGTAATTAATTATTCTTATTTGCTATGTTAATGCTGTTCAGTCTTCAGCAATCTGAGATTGATGGAGTTATAGGCTCTGCAAAAGTATTTAAATCCATCTATGAACATATAATATGGTATATAAGGAAGATTTATTTTGCTGCCATCGCAACTGCTATAAACTTTGTCATTAAGTCACAGGGAAAGCTTTTAATTATTACTATTATTAAGTATTGTTAAAATATTCAATCTAAATTTCTTTTTTGTAGAAGTGGGATGGAAAGTATCTAAAATCTTCTAGGTGTTAGGGATGGGGATAGGATAAGAAAGTTTTTCTGATTACTTCACTGTGGAATGGTGGACATATAACAAAAGATCAAAAGCCTACATGATTTTGTATTAAGTTCAAAGCTACATATTTTAAAGCTGCTTTAAAAGTTACCCCATTAGTATCTTTTAAAGTTGCCCATAAAATGCCACTTTACATCTGGCATCAGATCTGTTCATTTAACTGTTATGAATATGTAAGAATATTCTGAAAACTCCTGTGGTCTTGTAAAACCTCTAGGTCCTCATTAGCTAAAAATTCCTGTATTTTGCCAGCACATGAAGCCAAGGCAAGATCCTTGTGGAGATAACATTTCCTGTTTAACATAGTAATAATGAAAAAGAAGTCCACATAGAGCTTTAAAGTTGTTATCCAATTGAAATCTCTTGTATGAAGCTTCAGGCATGGTGAAGACAAAGAAGATAAGTTTATTTCAGTAAAAGTATTGCTTAACCATCTTCTCTTTATGGAAGGCATCCTAGGGGAGACAATGACTAATTTCTGTTAACCATTTGCTGGCTTTAATGGATCTGGGTGTTAAGACTATGTGTTTCCTTTCCAAAAATGCTCTAGTAGGGGATTCTCATGTAGAGCACATATAGACAGTTTTCTGGGGCTATGTCTCAGAAAATAAACTCAAAACAAAATATCTTAAAAATCTCTGAAAGATTTCCTCACTAGAGAGCCTTTGTACAGATCCCTTACCACATGAGCCCCAAGCATAACTGAAGCAGTATATATTAAAATGTATTCACCTGAGGAAATTTTACCTTAAGAAATCCATACAATGCAGTAGTCTGGACTCTTTGAATAATCCAGACTACTTAATGACATAAGTGAAAGATGGCCAACCCAAGTGTCCAACTTGCTACCATAGCAGGCTTTTCATTTTTCCTTAGTTATCTTTGTTAACTCCACACCCCCACCTGCACCCCACTAACACAGCAGCTTAGCTTTCCCTTATTTTCAGTGCTGAACCAGTCACCCTGTGAAGCTCACAATCGCTGGCCATGGTACTGATAGGTTCTAAAACAATATTAATAAATAATTTAATGGATGGTAATAGATAACTCCGGAAATTTTAGGTTTCCTTGATTCATTTTGCCTGTTCCTTTTATACTTCTGTGATCATGTGTGTGTATAGAATTTTTTATTGTATCTAGTTCTATGCCGAATAAATAGCAGATGCCTAATAAAATTTTGGTAAATGAATGAATGACTGAATGAAAAAATTGTCTTGTCAGAACACAATTTATTTTATATGCCCTCTTTTCCTTTTCTGCACAAATCTAGATAGATCTGGCCTTTCAGGAAACCTTGTCATTTTCTCATCGATTTATTTCTCTAAAATATTTCCCAGTCTTTTCATGCCTTGTTTTCTTATCATCTGAAAGTAGGAGAATAAGCTGTAAGAGTAAAGACTCTAGGCACAGTCTTTATTAAAATACTTTTCTGTGGGCTAGTTCTCGGTATAAATTTTTATTATATGATTACAACTATTTACTTTTTGTCCAAGAAAGGCATTTTTTAGGTATATAGCTTTTTTGCAGTTTTTATAGCTTTTGTCCTAAAAGAGATCACAACCCAATCACCTAAATATCTTTACATAGTTGAATCCTTTTATTTTAAAGCTGAGGTCCAGAAAGCTTAAATGATTTCATCCCAGTAGTACCAGATTCACCATTAAAATCCTAGTCTTTACTCCACTACATTCTTATAGATATTTTCATAATTCCATCTTTTTGACAAAGAAACTTAAGTCCCAGAAATATTAAGAGATGTAGTCATAGTATTAAGTAACAGAGCCAGGATTTTCATCCTAGTCCAGTGTTCTTTCTGTCTGTTATCTAATCTTAGAAAAAAAGAAGTAGTTTATTCTTCAGAACTAATCAGGACTTGTATCTTAGATTTTCACCTCCATATAAATTATCTTCCATACTCCCCTTCCTCTTTCCCTCTTAGAATTCCATGTATACTTACAGGCTCAACTCCAGTGACAACTCTAACACAAAGTCTTTCCTGATATTTCCTTATTATTGGTGTCTTCCCTCTTTAAAATAAGACAATTCTGTATTTTTATATATTTTATATTTAGTTTTCTGTGTTTATATTATTTTCTTTCAGGAGATCATAAGCCTCTTGAGGCTAGGAAATGTTTTATTTCTGTCATAGTGCCTAGCAAAAGGAAGAACTAATTATAATTTGTAGTTACTATCTCATAGGATTGTTTTTTGTGAGACATACTTAAGATAATCACCACAAAGCATTCTGCAAACTTTAGATTGTTATGTAAACATCAGTGACTACTATTACTGTTAGATTTACTTCATAGTTTGAATTTGCAAGTATTTTGTATACATTTAATTTTTAATTTTAAAGAAATTTATAATTTTATCTTTTAATTTTTAAAAATGCATGCAAAGAAAGTTTTCAACATTCACCCTTGTAAAACCCTGTATTCCAAAATTTTCTTTCTACCTCCTCCTCTCCCCTCTCCCCTAGACAACAAGCAATCTAACATGGGTCAAACATTTTCAATTCTTCTAAATATATTTTCACATTTATAAAAGCATTTTATATGTGGTAGTAATTCTGTGAGATTAGTAGATAGTGCAGATCTCATCATTTCCATTTTATAGAGGAGGAAACTGAGGCTTTCTGGCATAAAGTGATTATTTATCAATGATTAGATAGCTAGGTATAAGTAAAGTTGAAGCTCAGCCTCCCTGACTCTAATTCATCCAATTAAAAAAAAAAATTTTTGCTAATTTTATAATTATAACATTTTTTGACAGTACATATGCATAGGTAATTTTTTACAACATTATCCCTTGTACTCCCTTCTATTGCAAATTTTTCCCCTCCTTCCCTCCACCCCCTTCCCTAGATGGCAGGCATTCCCATATATATTAAATATGTTATAGTACATCCAATATATATGTGTAGAACCGAATTTTGTTGTTGTTGTTGTTGCAAAGAAAGAATTGGATTCGGAAGGTAAAAATAATCGGCGGAGAAAAACAAAAAATGCTCACAGTTTACACTCATTTCCCAGTGTTTCTTTTCTGGCTGTAGCTGATTCTGTCCATCATTGATCAATTGGAATTGCATTAGCTCTTCTCTATGTTGAAAATATCCACTTCAATCAGAATACATCCTGATACAGTATCATTGTTGAAGTGTATAATGATCTCCTAGTTCTGCTCATTTCACTCAGCATCAGTTGATGTAAGTCTCTCCAAGCCTCTCTGTATTCATCCTGTTGGTCATTAATTCATCCAAATTGAATGCCATACAATGGATGGTAAACCTCATGAGTTATCATTATGAACTAAAAATAATACTAACTATAACAAGTTAATTTTCCACGGTAAGCCACTGTTGTGTCCACAGGTTTTTACCAAACCAATCCTGAGTCTGCTCCTGTCCCAATATTTACATTGCACGCAATGTGTAAGGGTGTGATTCCCTTAAATTACCTACCTTCTCCTTTGTCTGAAACATGGATTTCTTGCTTCTTTGTGCTAAATGAGAAAATATAGTGCAACAGATGTAATTGGAAAAATACTGTAAGCTTAGTAGGGAGCCTCTCTTATCTCTTTTTTTTACTATCATAAGTAAATCACATCATATAGTAGATAGAACAATGAAAATCAGAAATTTCTAGTTCTATTTTGGTTTTAGATACTTGCTAGCTGTATAACTTTAGGCAAGTTTTCCTGTCTTAGTTTCCTTTTGTCTAAAATGGGGGTAGAAATAACACCTGTTTCCCAAGGTTCTTATGATGATGAAATGATATAATTGTGAAATGTTATGCAAACAACTTAAATCATTGTAAATCATTTGAAGTTATGTTCTGCAAGAACCATAAATCTTATTAATCAATAATTGTAATTTAATATGCTTTCATGCTTGTTAAAAAGAAAAAAGTGTCAGAGAAAAATGATTAGATGTTCTAAAATTGATCACTGTTAATTCCTATAGCATTATAAATATGGGACATTAGATTTTCTTCTTGTTACCAGAACTGTTTCTCATCTAAAATTGAAGTTTATCTGTTCCTATTGACAAGGTGGTATTTTCAAAGAGAATGTGGGTTATTATTTGGGATTACTTAAACCTAATGTTGCAATAAATTTCTATGTTATAATGAGCAAATATTTTCATAAAACACAGAAGATAATGTTACTTAAAAAATAAAGAAATATGTATTGTTCTTTTTCAAGCACCCACAACCAAAAAAAAAAAAAATAGGCTTTTTTAGTATGTTTAAGGAAAATAAAGATTTAGTTCAATTAAATTCAATGAAGTACCTTATGCCAGGCAACTGATTTACATTAGTTAATTTTTTTAAAAAGAAAATATTTACTTCTTTTGATGCTAGTCTGTCTTACAAAGTACATTTCCTTTAAAATAATTAGTTTATTCATAGTTAACAGAAAAAAAGTTCTTTAAGTTTTACATTATGATAGCATTGAGTATTTTGATTAAAGTTTTACCACTCTTCCCTTTTGGTTTTATTTGCATTTTGTAGTTCTTTCATATTTTTAATTTATATTTTCTTGAAAAGCAGTTTTCTTTTTTATTGGAGTTAAGTGACTTATTCAGGGTTACACTGCTAGCAAGTTTAAGTGTCTAAGGCTAGATATGAACTCGGGTCCTCTCAAATCCAGGTCTGGTGCTCTATATACTGCATCATATTTACTTTTCTTTACAGTAGTTGATATAAGACTCAAGTTTCTGTATTTTCTTCATATTTCTTCTTTATAATTCAGTTATATTTCATTATATTCACATAGCATAATTTATTGAGCCATTCCTTTTGTTGAGTACGTATTTTGTTTTTAATTTTTTAATTTATTATGACTATAAGTAATTTTGCTTTGTTTCAGATCTAGAAAGAATGCTATAAGTCATAATAGAAAGATGTTTCTGTTTTTAAAATTTATTTAAATCTGCTTTTTAAAATAAGAACTTGAAGAATTGCAAAAGAATTGCTGTTGTAACTATAAAAGAGCATTTGGAAACATAAGCCAAATAACTTATCAAAAGAAAGGAAATTTAACATGGGTTTGAGGTTCATCTCATACCTGGCAAATGTTCAAAGAATGAAAACACTCTATATTGCACCGGTTTGTGAAAAGTAATCACTCTGTTATTCTTTAAAACAATTTTAGTTCTTTTGTTGTTTCAACACTTTTGGTTTTGAATATAATTTTCTTCTTACCCTTAGAGTCACCCCTTCCCACAAAAAAAAAAAAATTAAAAAGAAATTAAAAGCAGTTTAATTTTGCTCACATCCAATGTATTATACTGCATCAGTATTGCTTCAGCTCTGCAAAACTGTGTCCATTTCCTTAAGCCTTTGCTGGTGCCATACTTTGTCATCAAAATTACATAACATTTCATTTACATTTTTATAGTCATTGTATGTACATGGTTTTCCTGTGACGGTTTCTTTCAATCTCTCCCAGGTCACATATCTTTTCATGCTTTTCTGAATTCTTCATATTTTGTCATTTCTAACTCTGCAGCTATACTCCATTAAATTTACATGCTATAATTTGTTGAATCATTTGTTGGTGTGGCAGCTCTAGACTTGTTACCCCATCCACAATAACACTAATATTGTTGATGAAAATATGAATTGGTTCAAATGTTTTCTGGATATCTGTTTGAAATCATTCATGATAAAGCATTAACTATTCATATCCTTTAATGATCCAACTGTTTAATGCATATATATTTCATACCAATCAAAACAATTCCAATAACTCTTCTTATAGTAAGTAAATGGTTATACGTCTGAAGGCCATTGTTTAGACAATGTCCAACAAATCTTATATATAAGTATAACCAAATATAAAATGTTGTTGTACAGTGTAATTACATATATGGGGTATTCAGAGAAACAGGAGAAGATTTATATGAATTGATACAGATTGAAGAGGATCCAAAAGAAAAATATGCACAATGATTTCTGCAGTGTAAATGAAAAGTTCAGTAGAATAATGCCCAATTTTCAATTGCTGAAAAACCAATCAAAGTCCTGGGAAATAGAAGCTCATAGCCCCTGGAAGAGACAATGGGCAAAAAACTGTATACAAACAAATAAATCAAGATAAATCAGGTTTAGTTCTAGGGGGATGGTGACAAAATTGAGAGGACCTGGGACTCATTCAGGAGACTTAGCTGAGACTTGAAGGAAGCCAGGGAAATTAGGAGGCAGAAAGGAGACAGCAACATTTCTGGTATCCAGCCAGAGTGAGAATGGGTGGGGAGGGGAAAGATAGATAGCAGTAGATAGCAAACCATTCCCTCAAGCACTTATCATCTATAATTATTTTTGCTTTCCTTCCCCCTCACAAATCCTTCTCTAGGCATTTACATATACTTCCTCTTATTTCTTCAGTATTTTTAAGCACCCATGAAACATCTCACTTTTCCCCGGTACTGCCTAACTTTTTTATTGTATAACTGATGTGCCAATTTTTCAGGGCATATTTGTAATTTATATTATCTTTTATATGTCATTTCTTACATATTCATAATCTTTAGTCACATTCTGTGATGGTTTGGTCAAGAAGGTTAATAATTCATATTAATATCCAGAGTTTTACCAAAGTCCTTCTTAGTAGCACTGCTATCTGGCATTCTCATTTCATGGAAAAGGAAACTGAAATCTCATGGCTTTCACACTTTCACACAGTTAGATCAGATCTTTTGATCACATCTCACGTTCTTTTACATTACATGATGTTGCCTTTGAATTTTGTTGAAAGTGATTATGTTTAATCAAAAGGGTATAGTGAAACATTCCTTTGAGAAGAAAAATAACCTTAAGCTGCAGCAAGAGAGGAAGTAGGATAAGTTCAGTTAGATGGGATTATTTCCCAGCCTTGTGGGTATTTAAACACTAGAATATAATTTTGAGTCATTATAGAAGCTCCTTCCCTAGAGATCTTTAAAAATAATAATAATTTTTTTGTCTGTCTAAAATGAATTAAGTGTGCTCATCTCTGAAGGTAGTAGGATAAGCTGTATATCTTCCAATGTTGGTTGTCTTTATTTCTGTGATTCTTCTCACACCATTTCTGTTATTACAGCCAAATTGATTATGGTATCACTTTTTAAAAAAATTCAAATTTTTCTCTTAAATTATTCATTGTTCTGTCCTGCCTACATGTAGAATATGAATACCTGTAATACAGAATTTGATGCATCGATGAACTTATTCAAGGGTAAAAATTATCAGTAAGATAAAAAAACTGATTTTCATTTTGAGCTCAAAGATTTGTAAAGTCTTTGAAGCATTTGATCCTTCCATTATTACTATGAAGTAAATACTGTTGATATCATTCCAACTTTATAACAGGGATGTTTAGGCTTGGGGGGTTTGTGATTTTCCTATGAAAGAAGAAGAAAAGAGAGAGTACAAAAAGTGGGATCTGTTCAGTCATCTCAGTTGTGTCCAACTCTTTTTGGCCCCATTTGGATTCTTTTTGTTAACTATATTGGAGTGGTTTGCCATTTTCTTTTTCAGCTCATTTTATAGATGAGGAAATGGAGACAAATAGGCTTAAATGACTTGCCCAGGAAAAGGGGTCTTCCTGATTCTAAGTTCAGTGCTCTCTCTACTATGCCATGTAGCTGCCCTAATATCTAGTAGAGAAGTGATAAGAAGGGAATAACTACTTAGTGTTGGAGACAGGATTCAAATCCAAGTTTCCCCAAAATACAAGATAACAGGTTTGCTTAATGAGGATAGATTTAAGAAAAGGAATTCTTGAACTTTTGTGGTGGGGAGGGTAAGGGGATTATTATGTTCCCCTTTGGCAGTCTGGAAAAAACTACAGACTCTTTCTTGATAGGATTTTTAAATCGATAAAGGAAACAAATTACATTGAAATTCAGTTTTTAAAAAAATTTGTATATAAAATTAACTCCAGTTTAAGAAACCTGTCCATTCACTGATGCATTGTTGGTGGAGTTGTGAAAGAATCCAGCCATTCTGGAGAGCAATTTGGAACTATGCCCAAAAAGTTATCAAACTGTGCATACCCTTTGACCCAGCAGTGCTACTACTGGGCTTATATCCCAAGGAAATACTAAAGAAGGGAAAGGGACCAGTATGTGCCAAAATGTTTGTGGCAGCTCTTTTTGTAATGGCTAGAAACTGGAAGATGAATGGGTGCCCATTAATTGGAGAATGGTTGGGTAAATTATGGTATATGAATGTTATGGGATATTATTGTTCTGTAAGAAATGACCAGCAGGATGAATACAGAGAGTCTTGGAGAGACTTACATCAACTGATGCTGAGTGAAATGAGCAGAACCAGGAGATCACTATATACTTCAGCTGTGATACTGTATGAAGATATATTCTGATTGAAGTGGATATTTTCAACATAAAGAAGATCCAACTCACTTCCAGTTGATCAATGATGGACAGAAACAGCTACACCCAGAGAAGGAACACTGGGAATTGAGTGTAAAATGTTTGCACTATTGTCTTTCTATCCAGGTTACTTATACCTTTGGAATCCAATTCTTACCGTGCAACAAGAAATTTGGTTTTACACACATATATTGTATCTAGGTTATACTGTAACACATTTAATATGTATAGGATTGCCTCTCATCTATGGAGGGGAAAACTTCGAAAAATGAATACAAGGAATAAGGTTGTAAAAAGAAAAAAATTTTTTTTTTTTTTTACCCATGAATATGTACTGTCAAAAAAATTTAATTATAAAATAAATAACTAAATAAAAATTAAAAAAGATTATCCCCCCACCCCCCAAAAAAGAAAAAAAGAAACCTGTCCATTAAAGGAGGGCTTGTAGAGATAGTCTTCATCATGCTTTCTTTCAGATAATATAGAACCAGCTAAGATATTTTCTAACTGAAGGCAATGAGAAGGGATCTTTTTTTTTATTAATTGATAGAAATTCTGTCTTTTTAAACTTTTAGACAGTTTAAATAGTTTAAACTTTTTAAACAGTTAATTGTCATTAGTAGAAAGCAGGTAAAAGACATTTTTTAGAGTAGAGATTGAAAACCCTAAATCCCAATCTCACCCATTTTCTTAGTCATTCCTCTGGGCAGAAATTTAGGGAGGAACTTAGAACAAAGTGAAACTTGATGGATGTGAACTCACGAGATTTCTTTTCCCAGAATTGAAATTTCTTTGAATTCCTTCCAAGAAATTACTTCCATAGTAATAAATATTATCATTTGTCATTGTTCAATAATACATTAAATAGCTAGTGAAATTTGCTATTATTGGATAGTTGTAAACTAAACTATAGTAATCAGTGCTTTCAGTTATGCAATAAAAATGGGAAATGATTTTTGTTCTTTTAGACACAATTTTGTGTGAATTTAAATTCTCTTGTGAATTTGATGACTACACATTCATATTATTTCTTGATCAATAGAACTTAAATATAATTTCTAAAAAGTTTACTACTGATAGTTTAATTTCTTTATTCTTAACAAGGACACAATATTTACATTCAAATAAATGGAATTCAATGTAATAAGATGAAGCAATGATTTAGGTTACTTGAACATTGTATAATGTCACTTTCAGTCTATATTCTATCTCTTGGTTTGTGTAGTAGCTTTGGAGTTTGAATTAAACAATCAAACAAAATATGCAGTTTCTTTTATTGACATCATTTTCTTTACACATTATTTAAACTTATTACCTTCTACCTCCAAATGTCTTGATAGATTTTTTATAACCTTTTTAATGGAGCAATATCAAATATGCCACTATTTCCTTTGGCTAAAAGCTGTATATTTTATATGTAGTACTTTAGAAATGTTTCCTCCAAGCTCACCATTAAAGTCATTCAATTTCCATCTCTTTTATGAGAATCTGGTGGGCTAATAGACAATTCCCCAAAGAATAGGTATTTTGATTATCGTGAAACAATAATTATTTCGTGTTGGCTAGCTGGACAAAATGAAATAATAAATATGGTTGTGTAAGTTATCAGTAATATAATTATATCACTGGTTATCACTTAGAAATTAATACTTTATGATACTGCAGCAGCATTCACTGTCCCCAACTTTCTTGATTGTATGTTTTTATTGTTGACAGGGACATCCTGCAGATCTTTCAGAAGATTTGGAAAATCCTGATTGGAAGATGAGAGAGGTAGGATATTTTCTTCCCAATATAATATTTCTTTGTATCCTTTTCATTAGAGACCATCTCCTTTCAAAGAAATTGAAGAACCTATATTGTTTTATTCTGTTCTGGGATATTTGTGGATGTAGGTTTAATAATAGGATAATAGATTTAGTGTATTATATAGAATTCTATATCACTGGATTATCTAATCTCATCCCTGCTCCAGCCAATTTTAGAGGTTGGCTCAGAGAGGTCAGTAAGAAATTTCACATTCCTGATGAGGTTGTGTGTGTGTATTATATAATGTATATTTCCTCACTGATACAGATTGAAACTCATCAAGGGCATACTCAATCCAAGTGCATGATTATTATATAATTGACTGAAAGAGGTAGAAAATGCAAGTACCTAATATACTTACATCATTTGTGATGAAAGAGCAAATAGTTTGACAGAACGAAATGCTACTTTAAATACTCTCCCTATAAGGTATCTCCCACTTATACATAAAAAAATCATTCAAAATTCTTTCAAAGGTTATAACAGAAAAAACAATTATTCAGTGTTGTTTTGATTATAAGCATTGCATAAGATTTAAGTAGAGGAAAAGTGATAAAGTATCTCTAAAACATTTAAGAACTATGGCATTGCAGCAAGTGGTCATTTCTCAAGATTTATGAAATATACCTACTATCTTTTGGCAGAATGAGCTGTGTTTTCAGACTGGATCAAGCATGAGTCTTAGTTTTTCTTGACTATTCTTGTTACAAAGGAGGTTTCTCATCTTTTGGGTGGAGAATCGTGGAGATAGTGGGTGGATAATATTAGTGGAAAAAAGAAAAACCAATGTTAGTGAAATATTTAAGAAAAAATATTTCAAAAGGGCTTACAGAGACAGGGAAGTATTGCTAATAACATGTTAAATTTAAGATATATTTTTTAAAATGAATGTCAGAAATTCACATACAAGAATTTCATATACATATAAATAGAATATAAATATAATCTTCTAGGTTTTCCCCCATTGAAATTTACATTTGATGTTTGTCAAGTTTATAATTGAAAAAGGAATTTTAATTTTTAAAAATCAAGTAACCATAAAGATATGACACACAAACATTCCTGCAAATAGAATGGAAATGGGTCATTGATTATTACCTCTCCTACGTTTAGAAATACCCCATAGCCTCCCAAGAAGAGTCAAATAGTCAAGGAGTTGTCTTTGCTCACCACAATGATGAAGAAAAGATAACCTTTATATCTCTCAATCAGTAAGAGACATAAAGAGAAATAGGAAAAATCAGAACCCCTTAGAAATTCTATATTTTTTTTTTTAGCCATTACTATTATTATTATTTTTTTTTTTTTTACTACTACCTTAATTTGCTCAGGTCACATCCTCCTCCTTGCCAGAATACAAGTCTTTAGACTTATAGGTAACACTTTGCTTTCTACAACAGATTCAACCAGGTACAAAGGTTCATGGAAGTATCTCTTTCAAGGTGTTTGAGATTTTAGAATTTTAGTTCTCAGTAAAAAGTCTTGCTGTATCAGTAACAGAAAGTAGCCTTTTCAGGCCAGCAAATTCCATTTGCTTGATGGAATTGAGTGATTGGTAGGGTTTAAGGTATTGCTGACTGGTACAGAGATCGAATAGTTTGGCACCTTTATCCATTCATCTATAAGGTAACTTAGTGCCACTTGAAAATTGCAATATTCCTGAATACTCCAAGTAAGCTACCTTATAACTCCTGACAATGCAGTGTATTTGCAAGTGAAATACATATACAGTGAAAATGCAAAATATATTGTGTGTTAGCATATGAAATTAAATGGAATTTTTGAGGGAGTTTTACAGAAACCCCAGATGATACAGAAGTTTATAAATTCAAAAATACATAAAATATATTTATAGTATTTTATAATATCCAACCAAATTTCACAATAAGATACTGTAAACACTATATAAAAGGAAAAGGAAAAAAAATCCAAAATTTTTATTCAGATTTTTTAGATCATGGGGGAGCTATGACCTTAATTTCTATGATGTAAAAGGGATTAATGTGAGGAGCATAGTATGAGCTAAGACCAAGTTAGTACTAGAATGTGGAGGTCTTGAATTCCAGGCTTATATTTGGTGGCTAGGTGGTACAGTGAATAAATAGAGTGTTATAACTGGGCGAATTCAAATTTGCTTGTAGGCAACTAATTTTACTCATGTTTGCATCAATTTCCTCATCTGTAAAGATAGCACCTACTTTCAGGGATTAAATTAGGTAATAATTGTGATGCACTTAACATGGTACCTGGAACATAGTAAATGGTATAGAAATGCTAATTATTATTTGGTAGGCAATAGGAACCATTGATAGTTTTGAGGCAAAGAAGGACAATGAAATCTATACATGTTTGACTTGAGTCTAGTAGAAACATGAATGGTAGTTTAGTTTTGACTTTGTCACAGAATTTCTCATATTCTGAAATCAATCAACGTCATTCAGATTTATTAGTTGTTTTTTATATTCATCTAAAAAATTAAAAAAAAGACAATTGAATTCCAAATTTTCTCTCTCTCACTTGTCTCCCCTTTGAGAAAGCATGTGATATGATATTAATTACACATATGAAATCATGCAGAATATATTTCCATTTTGACCATATCACATCTGGTTCCCCCCCCCCCAAAAAAAAAAAAAGGCAAGAAAAATGAAGGAAATGAAAAAAAATGATATTTTAATCTACATTCAGTTCAGCAGTTCTTTCTCTGTAGGTGAATAATATTTTTCATCATAGTCTTTTGGAATTTTCTTAGAACAATGTAGTAATCAAAATAGTGAAGTCCTTCCTGATTGATCATTGTAACAGTATTGCTTATCCTGTATACATTTATCTCCTAGTTCTACTCACTTTGCTTTGTATTAGTTTATATAAGTCTTCTCAAGTTTTTCCTGAAAGCATTTTGTTCATCATTTCTTAAAGTACAACAGTGCTCCAGCATAATTGTTTACCCCAACTTGTTCAGCCATTTCTGATTATATAGGCATCCCCTTACATTTCCAATTCTTTGCTACCTCATAAATAGTTTTAGTTTTTTTGTGCTTCTCTTTGAAATTCAAATCTAGTAGTTTGGAATACAAACCAAGTAGTGGTATTCAAAGGATATATACAATTTTATAGACCTTTGGGCATAGTTCCAAATTGTTTTTCAGAATGGCTGGTACAATTTGCAACGCCACCAATAGCACACTAGTGTGTCAGTTTTTCCATATCTGCTCCAGCATTTGACTTTTTCCCTTTCTGTCATTTAGCCAATCTGATAGGTATGAGTTGTTTTAATTTCCATTTCTGTAATTAACAGTGATTTAGAGCATTTATATAAGACTACAGATAACTTTGATTTCTTCATCTGAAGCATCTATCTTTCTTCTTTAGTCATAAACTGGTTTGTTGACATAACATTATCAACTCTAAATCTGTCATTTGTATTGTAAACAACTTCTCTTCATTACTTGTACTTCTAAAAAGTATTTTCCTAAAGAAATAAAATAAAATTAAAAAAATAAAATAGATGATCTCTGAATACATGTAGGACAGCAGCAACATATCTTCTAATCTTACTGGATGGCAAAAGGATTAAAAAACATGATAAATAAGTGTGTGTGTGTGTGTGTGTGTGTGTGTGTGTGTGTGTGTGTGTGTGTGTGTGTGCATGTGTGCATGGAAAATAAAGAAGAAAATTGAGATAAGAAAACTTGTAGACTAGTGTACTAGGTATTTTATTTCTATCTTCATTAGTTTAAATTGTTCAACTGGAGATAATATCTGTAGTACCTACTTCATTTGTTTGTTTCTTCATACATATCATCTCACTTGAAACCTCGTTGAGATAATATATGTAAAGTGTTTTATGCATCAAAGCACTATGCAAAATAAAATCTGGACATTATCATTGACAAATATAGCAGAATCTAATTGATGTTAATGCTTAATTTGCCTAGGTAGCATTTCATAGTTGAGTCTTTGAAGTCAGCCTTTAGAATCTTGAGATACCAAGATCATAAATAAAAATTTTAATAGATACCTTTTAAAAAATATGGCCAGAATTTTTCCTAACATGTGAACTTCATTCCCTCTCATAGAGCAATTTCATATAATGAATATTTTTAAAGACAAAAAAAAGAAAAAAAATTGATCAGAACTAATAATACATTTATGAAAATATGTTCTGTTTACCCCATTCATGATAATTTAATAAGATGTGTGTATTTGGTTGTTTTGGGGGGGCTTCCATAAAAATATGGACAATTTTACAAAAAAACCCAAGAGCGAAGGAGAAGGAACAGGATGGGAGAAAGTAAAGGAAAAATGGAGTGAACATTTACATAGTGACTGCTATCTTCCAGTGATTTTGCTAATTGCTTTACAAATATTACTTTGATTATCACAACATTGTAATTGTTGTTATCGTTTTACAGTTCAGAAAAGTGAGGCAAATAGGTTCAGTGATTTACCCAAGTTCACACAGCTAGTAAATATCTGAGGCCAGGTCTTTGAACTCTTTTTAATTTCAGGTCCAGAACTCTTTTCTACTGTTCCACTCAGTTGCCTCTAATAAATTAAAACCAATGAGATTATCATTATCCTTTCCAAATAGTCAATTACATTGTATATTTTTGAGTAAAAATAATAAAGTCTTACATCAATGGGAACCATTTTCCAAATGAAATTAGGAACTAGTTTCTCTAATGTGTTGAGTAGGTCATATATCTGAGAGGAGTGGATACCTAGAAAAACAGTAAGTGAACTTCATTGTTTCCAGAATTCATTACATTAAATTCAATTCACCATTATTCTGAATCACATATTATTAAGGAAATTGCAACTGGCATCTTAATCGGAGCATAGAAATCCACACTTACTCATGGATTTCTTATTAGTCTAGCTGAAAAAATTGCCTGTGTTCTTTATAAAGCTATTCTCTGATCAGAAAGTCTGTACTTATGCTGAACCTTTGAAGCAAGACATGGGATTCTGATAAATTCAAATGAAAAAGAGCTTTTCATGCATTGGGAAAGTGCATATAGAATTCATGGAGGCAAAAAATGGAGTGTTGAATCTGGGTATTAGCTACTAATACAGCTGAGTTTGAGTTTATAATATATGAAAAGGATATATACTGAAATTGAATTGTAGGTGTGAGTCAGGCTATTGAAAACTTTTAAATTGGATACAGACATATAGACCTGTTCACACAGTTACCAGAATGTATTGATGTGCATTTTATTTTTGAGGAAATGGAGGGCCAGGTATATATTAGCAAGTTCAAGAGGTTGAATTTATTTCCTTCCTGTTTCAAATATATCAATTTTACATTTTCTCCACCAAAAGTAGACAGTTCCTTTGATAACAGTATTTAGCACCAAGCATATTTCCACTTAAAAAACATGCAATATTAATACTTTTCAAAAAGGTCTTCTACAAAGGCTAAGCCTGTATGTATTTGTCAATTTTGATATAACTCAATTGTTGTCAGTGGGATGCAGGTGATGGCATAATTATATTATTAGCAATGGTGTGGTCAAAGTAAGACTTATTTAAATGGAGCATATTCCTGATAAATATCAATGTGTTGGTTTACTGGCTATAGAAGATCAAAAGGCATTGCATATGGTTGTAATAAATCAAGTACAGTCATCAAATCTACAGACTGTTTTCTTTGGCTAAAACTAAAGAGTTTTACTTACATAGCCTTATCTATTCCAAAGGTTCTCTGCCAAACCAAATTTAACTTACCAAGGATACAGAAAATATATTACTCCCCAGCTGTACTCTCTGTACTTTTGAAATTCAGAAATACTATTGTCTGACTATCTAATATTTGGCCTTTCTCCTACCCCCTTCTTTTCCCACCTCCCTCCCACCCCCTTGCTTTTATATCCTATGAATGATTAATAATTTAGTTAGAGATATATAAAGTTCAGTCAAAGATTAGATCCTGGGAGTCATAAATCTTTAATCCATGAATAAAGTTATATTAAAGGAGCCTAACTAGGAAATATATTAATAAAAAACTTCTCATTATTTCTCTTCTCCCCCCTCAACTTTTAAGTATCAATCAATAAACAATTTATGTAAGGATGTCAGTATTGATTAATTATAGTAGTTAGTCTCACTTTGTTATACAATTACCCTTAGAGTTTGTATACTATGTTGAGGGTTTGAATTAAAAGGAATAAGAAAAAAGGTGCCATAGTAGGAATAGCATTGGATTTGGTATCAGAGGGTCTGAATTCAAGTCCTAATTCTATTGTTTATTAACTGAAATGTGGATGCAGACAAGCCATTTTATCCTTCTTCTATTTACCTTCTTAATCAATATAATGGAGGTAGTAATACTGGCAGTATTTACTTTATGTACCTAGACATTGCCAGGAAGATGTTTTGTGAGACTTAACACAATGTAAATAGCAGCTATTAATTTTTAAAGAATGATAATAATAGATCACTCATGGAAAAACCAATAGACCTATAACATTTTGCATATATTTGTTTTCCTCCTTTATTGGAAAGAATCCTGAATTTGGAGTCAGAGAACTTGGATTGCAATTTTAATTCCGACTCTTTCACTTAATTGATTAAAGCAGTGATATAAGAAAATTTTGAAAAACCCATTATAAAAAATGCTACCAAGAAAGAAAGCAAGAGAGAGCGCAACATAGCAAGAGCAAGCTGATGAGCTCTGTACATATTGTACAAACCTGCCTCCCCTTTTTGGACCTCACTTTCCTCATCCGTAAAGTGAAGGGGTTGCATTAATGATATCTAATATCCCTTCTAAGTCTAAATCAGTGATCAGTTGTTTTCAGTATGATCTAGTTTAGCTGGATCTCATACTTACTTTTTGTCTGTTTTTTTTTTTTTCTCTCTTTACACACACACACACACACACACACACACACACACACACACACACACACACACATACACACACACTTTATTTCTCTAAATATGAAATAAAGTGTGTATAAGGAGAGAAAAATTTTAAGATGTTAAAGTTTATTTGAAATTCTTTACCCCTGATAAATAAATTAAAAAAAATTTTTTTTTCTTTCCTCCTGCTCCTCCTTCATCCCTTGAGAAGGCTAGTATTATACATGTGAAATTATGCAAAATATGATTCAATATTAGCCATGTTGCAAAATACCCAAAGATTCCAAGAAAAAAAAGTTTTTAAAAATATGCTTCAATTTGTATTTAAGAGTTCATCAGTCCTTTCTCCTTCTCTGGAGATGGATGACATTTTATATGTTGGGTTCTTTGGAATTTTATTAGATCATTGTCTTGATCAAAGTCACTAATTCTTTACTACCTGATCATCCTTATCATATTGCTGTTCTTCTGGTACTGCTCACTTTATTTCACATAATTTCATTGAAATTTTCCCAGGTTTTTTTGAAACAATCCTGCTCATTATTTCTTATAGTACATTAGTATCCCTAGCTTTTTTAGAGTCTCTTTTTCCCTTGACTCACATTTCCAGCTTTGTAACATTGTATTTTTCCCTCTTCCTTCCCTTCTAAAATACTGAAATAAGATTACATTCTAAAGCTGTGTTGTTTTCTGTTGTCGTTTCTTTTCCACTGGGCAAAGAAAATTCTATTAAAGAGCTCTCAAGTATCAGAGAAGTAAAGGGTTGGAGCTGGGACAGTAATGGTAACATTTATTATCTATATAATGTTTTATTATTCATGAAATCCATTATGCACATTTATCTTAATTGGATCTCAAAACAATCTGTAGAGACAGTTATGACATTCCTATTTTTTACTGTTCCCATTTTTTAAATGGAAAAATTAAGGTTCAGTGAGATTTTAATGATATGTCTGCAATCACATAGATAGTAAGTGTCACAAACAAGATTTCCAATCCAGATCTATCCCATCTCTGAATTTAATGTGTTTCTACTTTGCTTTCCATGTGGGATATTCTTCAAAATGTTTTTCTACAAGTACTGCTGTATTTAGGACATTTTGGTCTCAGGATCCCTTTATACTCTTAAAAGTTATTGAGCATACTCTCCCCCGCCAAAGAGCCCTTGTTGATGTGGATTTATCTATTGACACGCCATATTAAAAATGAAAATATCTTAGTATTTTGAAAATAATTTTAACCGCAAAAGTCCCTGGAAACAATCTTAAGCTCTCCTGGGATTCTCCAAAATACAGTTTGAGAACCACTGCCTTAAGAATGTTTCCTAAAAGAGTTTTGGAGATATCTTCTCATTACCTAATTTTCTTATATGAACTAAAACAACCATGCAATTTCCTTGTTATTCCCTATACTATTATTTATCACAGCAGTGCACTGCACCTAGTAGGCACTTGTCGAATTACATTGATTTAATAAATATGGGGCCTGACTTTCTGACATAGTTAAGGCTGATTTTAGTGTGGCAATTTGAGACTGCTGTAAGGTCATGGCCTAATGCTGGCACTAGTCCATAGACATTATATTTTGATGACTGCAGGATCAGTTTCATGTCCTTTAAGCTATTGAAGGCCAAGCATGGTTGGTCTTTGTCTTTTTTTTTTTTTTTTTCTTCTCTTTGTCCTTTTCTCACTCCATATACACATATACACAGTCAGTAAATTTGAGTGAGGAATTTGAATCCAACTCTTTCTAAAAAGTTTAACACTCTTATCTACTTTTCCATATTGTTTCATGGCATTCTAATTGACTCTTACAGCTTCAGTGAATATTTTTATACAGATATCTTTCTTCTGATCTAGTATCTTATATTTATATCTATATCCTATAGATAACTTGTAATACAATTGGGATAAAATAATATTTAGAATTTTTCCTCTTAAACCTGCCTCTGTTTCATTTATGCTCCTGTGACTTTGATTGTCCCAGTCATATAAACTTAACTTACCTTCAACCTTCCCATATTCTCCTACCCAGTTATTAATCTTGTTTTTAATCAATCTTTCACATATACTTACTGCTCTTCCTGAATACTACCATAGTTAAGAGTTCAAACTGTTGTCATAACCTCCTAACTGGTCTCATTTTAGAATTTTGTTTTGTTTTTTGCTTGAAAACTAAGTATTCCTATCTTAGCTACCATGACTGGCAGGTAACAGGTTCAGTCCCCCTGCTCATCAGTACTAAAGCTTTAACTTGATCCATTTTTCTGACCAGGACATGTGTGCCCTTTCTTATGTAGCCTGATGCCCCTTTCTCTATCACTTCCCATGAGAGGCTTACCATATTGGTGTTGGACTTAGTACGGAGACCCACTTTCCTTTAGCTGTGCTTCAGTTCTGAATCTCAAACTCAAAGAAAGAGTCTCTTAGCCTAAAGTCTCCCAACAAGCAGGGATTATAGGTATGTGTCACTACTACCCACTTCCCTTGCCATTCTAATCCATTCTTTGCTCTTGTACTTTGATCTTGCATCTGGAGATTGTCACCTAAGTCAGGAGCAATACCAGCTTGAGCTGAAACTAATCAATATGTTAAATCCCTTTCTGGCTCTCCAAGGTAAACACAGTCAGTGGGAGAAAAGAGGGAAGAGTTCAGCAACTGATTGTAATATGTACTCTAACACATACATAAATAAACCACAACTCTCCCATACTCCTGGAGATTTTATTTTGAGTAAATAGTATGTATTAAGGAAATTTTATATCATGATATAGCCTTTTACATTTGCCTCTTAGCCTTTTGTACTCTGCATTCTTACTGCCCCATTTTACGCTTTCATTACTATCTATCACTTCTTAAGGAGTCTTCTTGCTTCATTCTCTGTACCCATATGTGTTACCAATAATTAAATTTTCCTTCTTCCAAATTCTCAGGTCTCTTATTCTTAATACCAGGATGTATTTAAGGATGATTATTTTGTAAGCAGAACTTGTGTGTGAACCCTGATTAAAATATTTAATTAAGACAGAATGGCAAGGCAACTTGAAGAAAGAACACAAATAGAACAACCGAATTGTCACTTCTCCACTTGATCCTGTAGGAGATTTGCACCAGTTTTGTTTAGGGAAGTAGATGGAAGGATGCTATTGCCCATTTGTTTTCTTGAGTTTCCTTGTCAGTTTCGGGGTTGTCAGACTCTTTGGAGCTGTGGGTTCAGAAATTTATAGAGGTCTGAAACCTCTTATACAAATATCTACCTATCTACCTATCTATCTATCTATCTTCTAGTGTATCAATTAATCTAGAAGTTCAGGGATGCTTCAAGAGATCATAATCTATTTGACATGTATTCTGTTAAACAAAATGTAAGCTTACCCAACAAAATGTAAGCTTACAGTACATCTAATGTTAAATGGATGCATAGTTTAAAAAAACTCTTTAAGGAGGACTGTGGAGACTGAATATGGATTACAATACATATAGTATTTTCATCTTTATGTTTGTTGTTGTTTGCTTGTTTTTTTCCCCCCTCTCTCTTTTTTTTTCCTTTTTGATCTGATTTTTCTTGTGCAGCTTGATAAAAGTAGAAATATGTTTAGAAGAATTGCCCAAGTTTAACCTATGTCAAACTACTTGTTATCTAGGGGAGGGATGTGGGAGGGAGGTAAAAAAAAATTAGGAAATACAAGGCTAAGGTTTTGCAAGGATGAATGTTGAAAGCTATCTTTGCATGTATTTTGAAAAATAAAGTTATTAATATTTTTTAAAAGACTCTTTAGGGATTTTAGCCAGTGTATTTGGATGAATTAACATGTTTTATGTCATTTAAACTTTCAGCTTAATTTAAATATAAATGTGTTTAAGCCCGCTTCCTTCTTTTCTGAAGTGAATGCTCTTCATAACTCTTGACTCTGACAACAGTGTCTTTTGTGATACTGTTATTTTCTTGAGAATGCTTCTGTTTTCTTTTTAAAATAAGTATTTGTAGATTATTTCTTTAGACTATAAAGTGCTATATTTAACTTCTATGCCTAACTTACTTTTCCCTCTTTTTTTTAAATTAAAGCTTTTATTTACAAAACATATGCATTATTTTTCAACATTGACTCTTGCAAAACTTCCTGTTCCAAATTTTTCCCTCCTCCCCCCTCCCCTAGATGACAGGTAGTCCAATATATGTTAAATATATTAAATCCAATATATGTATACATATTTATACAGTTATCTTGCTGCACAAGAAAAATCAGATCAAGAAGAAGGAAAAAAATAACCTGAGAAAGAAAAAAATGCAAGCAAATATCAACATAAAGCATGAAAATGCTATGTTATGTTCCATATTCAGTTCCCACAGTCCCTTTCTTTGGGTGTAGGTAGCTCTCTTCATCACTGAACAATTGGAACTGGTTTGAATCATGTCATTGTTGAAGAGAGCCACGTCCATCAGAATTGATCATTGTATAGTCTTCTGGTCTACTGGTTCTGCTCATTTCACTTCACATCCCTCCAGGCCTCTCTAAAATTATCCTGTTGATCATTTCTTATAGAACAATAATATTCCATAGCATTCATATACCATAATTTATTCAGCCATTCTCCAATTGATGGGCATTCACTTAGTTTACAGTTTCTTGCCACTACAAACAAACAAAAAGGGCTACCACAAATATTTTTTGCACATGTGGGTCCCTTTCCCTCCTTTAAAATTTCTTTGGGATAGAAGCCCAATAGAAATACTGCCTCACTTATTTTCTAAAGAAATTGAAAAGACTTATAACATTACAGATAGTGAAAGGATTTGAAAAGAATATATTTAGGCATAAAACAAAAATGTGAAATTTTCAATAGTGTTTTTTCAGCAAGAATTAAGTAGTAAATTTTCCTCTTTAATTTACTTTGAAGTCCAATTGAAAAAATACTATGAAGTTACATCATTTTCCTTCTCTGATTAATTTCTGATGAATTTGATAAGAATAATGAGAGTGGAGATGATGGGGAGCAATCTTAGAAGAGAGTGAAATAGGATCACATATATATGTACATAGGCTTTTCTTGTTAAACCCAGCCACTTTGGGATGAAGACAAAGATAATGGGGTAAGATAGCTGAGTGATGTAAGATAATTGAGAAGGGAGGATAGGGAGCAGGATACTGAATGGCCTCAGTTTTTTTGGTCAAAGGTAAAACAGGATCCTCAACTTTTGAGGTTAGGGTATCATGAGAAGTAAAAAAGTTTGGAAATCAGCTCTGGTGAGTCAGAAAGTATTTTCTTCCCTTTTCTCCCCCAGGCCCCTTATTAAATTTAAGGAATTTCCCATATAAATGCATATTCAAAGCACATGTTATTAGGTAGTAAACCAATATTTAATATGATTTGTTAGAATTTTGAAATAATCTTAAGAAATATAAAGTCAAAATGTGGGGATATTATTAAAGATACAAGCTACTCATAGTGAAATATAAGGGATTCTTTTTGTGATAAAATAGTTTTGTCAGTACTGCTGTAACTTTAAAGATTATTAAGAAATGAAGGTTTTTTTGTTTTTTTTTTTTTTGTTTTGTTTTGGGTTTTTTGGTTTTTGCTGAGGCATTTGATATTAAGTGACTTGCCCAGGTCACATAGTTAGGAGAAATCAGTATTGTCTTATAGATTCTTATGTTCAGTTATAAAGTGAGAGGAAGTAGAATCTTATTAATCACAATTTTTCTTTTTCTGGCCAGATTTTGTTGTTGTTGTTGTTTTTTTTCAGTTGTGTCTAGAATTTTAGAACTATTTTCATAATCTTTTAATTTCTGATATGGTAAATATAAAATAAGTGGCATAAGGGGTAGAAGCTGGACCTGGATTCAGGAAAACTCTTTTTCCTGAGTTTTATTCTGGTCTCAGACATTTACTAGCTATGTCCCACTGGTTTATTTCAAAATCCCACCATAACTAAAATCCTTAACAAAGTGGATACACCCTAATCCCAGGTTGTTTAAAAATGACTATTATCAGGAGTGTCAAACCACAATGCTTGGGGCATCTAATTCCAAATGTAGCACATGGTTCATTACCTGTTTCATAGTAGGCACTTAATAAATCTTATTGTCTGACCAGCTGGCTTACCTAACATTTCTTGGGTGAACAAAACATTTTATCTTTTTCTTACCTTTGTATAAATTAGCTCTTTATTCTCTTCCCATTCTTTCTTCTTTTTTCCCTTCTTTCTTAGCTCCCACAAAAACTTATTTCAGTTTCTGGTTCTTTCTTTTTCCTCTTCACCTTTTTCTGCAAAGCATCCATCTGTTTATTTTGTCTGTATGTTGTATTTCCTTATTTATTTTATCTTACCTTTCTCCTTACCATGTAAGCTTTGCAAGGGCAGGAACTGTCTCATTTTCCTATTCGTGACCTTTGCCATCAATCACAGGGTTTTTGCACATAGTTTGGGTAATTAATTGTTGATTGATTAATTAAAATGGGGAGCTTGGTTTGAGTTGTGATTCTGGTAGAAGAATTTGCATTCTTTTTAAACAGTCAGCCATATTTATGGCATTGGTCTACAGATACTGACATTACATATTTATACCGAATATTCAGTTGAGAATGCTGCAAATTACATAGGCCAATTCCTTAATATATTCGTTTGGATCTGAACCTGTATTGACTGACTCATCTGCATAAAGAGAAAATTGTGGGTAACAGGGGAAGGACACATAGGAGAAGACCTTTAGCTGGTTCTGTCCTGATTTGCCATTGTTGAAGGACATCCTTTGAGCTAATTTCAGACCCATAAAAAAATCTATTTAGTGATTAGTAACCTGCAGATAAGAGCAGAAAGCCCAAGTGAATAAAGGCCATAAATACCAAAGTCCTTGGGATAACAGCCTGTAAAACTGTCAGAAAGCTTTGCTTAAGTGACAAAAGATAGCCTCTGGTAACAAGAAGTGTTAGCCCAGCAGGCACTATTCCATATTCATAGAGGTAAGGCCCAATTTAGTCTTCTGAAAGCTTAAACTTTTTTTTTTTTTTCTCAACTAGTACCTGTGTCCTTTATTTTTTACTGACTCTGAAAAAAATAATCCTTGAAGCTTTTTATACATCAGTATCTTCTCCTATATCTGATATCTATTTAAAAGTAGCTTTTCTTCCCAAAATTGTGGCTGATTAGCATTAGACTTTATCTTAACATAGATCTCCTTGTTGCCTGAGGTTTTAGAAATCATAATTACCTATAATATTTATACAGATAAAAGTACCTCATAAATGACTATTTATGCAGAAATATGCAGGTTTCTCCATGCAGACATCTATTATGTGTGTATATATGTGTCAGGAATTGGATGATTACAATAAAATACCTTTATTCAAAATCAAGGCATAAAGTTTGTAAATTTAATAATTTTTTCCAAAGGTTTTTTGAAGTACACAAAAGTGCTTGCTTCTGCAGTCTTTCTGCTACAATTGAAACAATATTGGGAAGATTAGCATAGTTCCTGCATAAAATTGGTATGCAAATTAATGAAGCGATCCACATTTTTGTGAAAGCTACAGGAAGAAATCTAGGATGTAAGAACAATATATTAATTAAGAAAAAAAGAATAAAAGCTTACCAGTTTTGATATAGACAGAACATTTTTTGTTGTTGCTACAGAAATCTGAAGAGAATAGAACTTGATAACCTTGATAACTTGATAAATAATTTAGACATATTTTCAGGATTAGGAAAATTCAAGATATTAGTGCCAAAGGTAGTTCTTGTTATATGCTCACATTACATAAATTAATTTTAATTTTGTAGAATTTATATTCTAATTATTTTCCTCAATAAAAATAGGTGGTTTTACTTGGGAATTTGGAACTTTAAGTAACAACCTTTGAATACTAAAAGTGAAAGCAAGGGTGCTATAGTATAGCACAGTCTTAACTCTTGCATTTGGAAAATTATATCTATTGATGGCTATTTGCTTTTCAATTTCTTAACTGTGAGAACTAGAGGTGTCATTCATTTGAAGAGAGCAGATGTTAAAGGCCCTTGCCCCCTACCACCTAATCCCAAACACTCTTGAAGAAGAGAAACATTCTGTTACCCAAATAGCCATTTTTTTGATTGTGAGAAAAAGGGGTAAAAGGCTATAAATCTGCCTTCTCATTCTGAAGGGCAACAATGGATTGATTTATGGAGAAAAGCAACTGTTGGGCTCATATAAGATTGAGTGCATGAAAATGAAGATTTAGAACCTTACAAGCATGACTTTTAAAAAACAAATTATTATTCTTAAGTATTTATTATGGAGATTTAAAAAAAATAGTATATCTTGTGGGTTAAAATTGAGGACAGATCACATTGTCATCCTCTGATATTTAAAAGCATGTTGGGTTTTAGACATTTTGCTCTTTCAGTTCTTGTTCACTTTTTCACTTCTAAATGCATGTGCTTGTTCCCTCCTTTTAAAAAAGAATTTTTTATGTTATATAGTCAGAATGGAGATAGATAAGTCTAGGAAGCTAATATTTTTAAGAGACATTTCTTACAGGATAGCTCATTTAAACCAGGCCTCTCATTTAGTGTGTGGTTTTCAATGATCCCAGATTAAAATGGGCACTGAAAAAAGAAGGGGAAATCTATCTAAAGAGCAACCAATGAAGAGAATTTTCTCTTTGGAAACACCAGCACCTTTCATTTGCTTTTAAATTAGGTTTGATTTGAATTCATTATTTCATGCTCAAATTCCGTTAAAAGGAATAACCTAGATATTAAACTCTTGATTGCAAGCACGAGGAGGTGAAATTGAAGTCCTTCTTCAAGCAATGTTTGCTGTAACAGGGCTAATCCTGTTTTCTAAATCAAACATCAGGATAGTAAAGACAGTCTTTTTATAATTATTATTTTAAAATACATTTCAATTTCTTAAAATCATGACTATAATAATTTTGACACCCATTTAAAGTTTTTCTCATTAAATTTGGCATTGATACGAATCTTTTCTTACCCATATTCATATCCACATCTATTGCTTACAGATCATCTTGGAAATTAATATCTTTATGATACAATGCTTGTGTAAGTAGAATGAGAGCAAGTTTGTCATTGATAATAATATTGATGGAAGAGGATAATATATGTTTAACTTAGATGCCTTATAAGATTTTTAGATTAATTAAGAAAATTGACTTGTGAAGAAATTATTTCCATTGATATAAATTTTTACTACAAATTACAGAAAACAAGCATTTATTAAACAATATGTGTACCTGACTCTGTATTAGGGATACCAATATAAGCAAAAAGAGAAGTATTTCCTGCCCTCAAGATACTTACATTCTAATCAGGGCTAAAATGTTGGTTGGGATCAGAGGGAGTGAAGAGATTACGGGAAAAGTTCTGAAGTTTGGAAATAAGGATCAGAACCAGGAGAAAACATGAAGACTGGCAGGCTTGCTAATTCTCCATCTCCCCATTCCCACAAAATAGATTGAAGAATAGAAAGCTGAATAAATTTTAATGTTAATTTTCTTGACATGTACTATATTCTGTCTAGGCAGTATATTTTTTAGGAAATTTTACTGATATATTATTGTGATTTCCCAAATCTAGCTTTATTATCTATAAACGAGAAACATAATTGTAGGTAATTTGCTTTTTAGTTGTCAATTTTAGAACTTTTAGAAAACTCTACTAGTAGTCCCTTTCTATCTTAGGAATGCAAATCATCTGGAGCTATTTCAGTCTTTACACTGTTATACCAGTAGATTATTTCACAAGTAACTGAATAATAGTCATCCTGACAACAGAATGCATTACTTCTGATAACTGGAGTGTTGTTTAGATGTGAGAGGAACAACTCTAGTGACAGATCATTCCTAGGGTGATAGAATCAAGGAACATATGGATTTTTTTCAGTTCTATTCCAGGAGGTGTTATGGTTAAAAATTCTCTGCTAGGAACCCCTCCTTTCCTACTACTTAAAAAAACATAATCAAAAGGAAAAGGTGTAAAGAAAAGAATTCTTTGGATGATAGAATCTGAAGGTCTAGAAGATATTAGAATCATAGATTTAGTTCTAGAGTAGACCTTACAGGTCATCTAGTTTATAATTCCTTCATTTTACACATGACGAAAATGAGGTCCAAAAAGATTAATTAAATAAAGTCATATTACTGTCAAGTGGAAAAATTGGGATTTGATCACAAGGTCTGATTCTTATTTTGATGTGTTCCAGAGCACCATGATTAGGAGAGCCAGTTCCCTATAGAATCAACATTATTCAAAATAAGAATGACAAACTTAACAACCATATGTAAGAATAGGCTAAATTACTACTATTAAGAGCATTATAATTAAATAACCTTTGAAGTTTCATCTAACAACTGTCAAATTTGCAAATGTGTCAAAAGACTGTGAAAATATATACACACAGATATTGATAAAGTTTGTGAATTGGTTCAATCATTCTGTAAGTCAATTTCAAATTATTCCCAGAGGCTAAGCTTATAATATAAATGACTTTTCCTCCCAGTACACAAAATCAGAGAACCAAATTGTCATGTGGTTATATAATGGAGTATTACTGCACTATAAGAAATGATGACTATGAAGCCTGTGAAGACTTATATAAACTGATTCAACTTGAAATACTGAATTTTTGAATATTGAAATTTGTATTTTGTCTTCTCCCTTTAGCTCCTTAAAAGCAGGGTCTGTCTTTGTTTCCCTGTGCTTATTAATTAGCACAGCATCCAACATAGTAGTTATTGTTTGTTTTTTGATCGATTCCTAATCAGAATTAGGAAAATTTTACATATAATGGCTATCAATATTGACTATATATAAATAAAAAGAATAAAACTAACTATGAATGCCGTGTAATTATAGTTTAATGACCAAAGTAAGTGTTAATATCTTTTAATCTTCTCTTGCCTTTATCTTGAATTGATTTGTATATTTAGTATGTTAGCATAATTAGGACTCTACCTTTTTATTGCATGATATCCATTTCCACATTCTTTATTGCTTAACCTTTGTCTGCCTCAGTTTCCTTATCTGTAAAATGGGAATAATAACACCTACCTTCCAGTGTTATTGTGAAGATCACATAAGATAATTCTAAAGAGTTTAGTATAATTCCTAGCACATCATAAGCACTATATAAATGTTAGTTGTTCTAAGATATCTTATTCATTTTGTAATTATTTTGAGTCTTTTTTAAAGCTTATTCTTTTGGTTAACTGAGTTGTTGTTTAAGATATCTCTCTTGTTTTGTTCATTTTGTTTTCTTATTATTTGTAGATACTCAATTTCCTTTTCAAGTCCATTTTGTCCTCATATAAATGTATAATTTGATCATTTTTATGCATTTACCTTATTTTAAAATTTTGCTAAGATACCAATATAATACTCTCAATCTTGATTAGATTCACAAGATTCAAAATTTTTGTTAATATTTTAATTTGGAAAACAGCAGTTAATCTAATTTGTGAGTTTTATATGTCATTATTTTTGAATTTTATAATTTTCAGGATTCATGTTATAGTGCCTAATAAAAACAGAAAAGAAAATTAAATCAAATGTACTAAAAATTAGGATATTTCATTCCTTGGCTCATTATTATCTCAAAACTAGACTAATTTGCTGTCCTTTATGCATGTGCTGTAAAGAAGTTAATAGATATAAGTATTAAATTTCTATCCATTTTCTTTATAAGAGATATGCTTCCAATGAAATAAGTGTAGCAGTTCATATTTATGTAGCTCTTTTCAAATATCAAACGGTCTCCTTTACAACTGTGTTATTGTTATAAGAATATAAATATTATTAGGAAATAGACATAAGGCATGAGATTTCATAGAAATATATAATTCCCAGATGAAGAGGCTCCTGGATGAATTACAGGTCAACACAAATTTCTGCAATGTAGAGCCTTAGCACATTTCCCTGAATAGCTGTTCTCCAGTTTTTTGGTCTTGGTACTCTTTTATACACTTGAAAATTGATCCCTTGACACTCTTAAAAATTGAAGATCCCAAAGATTTTGTTTAATTAAGTTGTTACCTATATTTACCATATTATAAAACAAACTGATATAATTTTAAAATATTTCATAAACAAGAAATCATTGCATGTTAGCATAATCACTGGTTTTGTCTAAAATAGTTGTATTTTTCAAAATTAAAGATTAATGAGATGAGTTACTGTAGTTTTACATATTTTCATAAAGTTTCTTTATTGTATAGCTTAATAGAGAATTATCTGCTTCTGAAATCAGTCTTTCACAACTACATGGAGAAAATTTGCCCTCACACAGATGTGTAGTTGGAAAAGGGAGGAGTATTTTAATTATAAATCATGTATTACTATTATGAAAGTGATTTTGATCTCATAGGGTCCTAGGAACTCCCAGTGTCTTCAGAACATATTTTGAGGACCACTGACCTAGAAAACTAAGGGATTAAGTTGTTAGCCTAATTTTATACTGCTAGCAGATACTAGAAGCAGGACTTTTTGGATTCAAGATCAGCTCACTATACTGCCTTACTATGAATATTTTCATTCCTGTTTTATTAATGAAGATTTACTTTGTATATAGTAGATGTTTAATAAATTGCTTGTTGATTTGAAATAAATTGAATGGAAGTTGATGCTTGAAGAGGGTAACTTTCCCTAAAACAAATCAACTTGTTATGCCAGCACCTTGACTTTCTTCCTAAGCATGTTTGAGGAATGCAAAGGATATGATTTTTATGTTTCTCATTTCAGGTTTTATTAAGTTATTTGTAACTCATTGTTTTTATTTTACACACCAAATCTGTTCCTGATTTTTTTTTTTTGGGGGGGTAGTTGAGCCACAGCTAGTGTTAAGTGTCTGAGGCTGGAAATGAACTCTGGTCCTCCTGATTTCAGAGCTGGTACTCTATCCACTGTGCCATCTAGCTGCTCCTGTTCCTGAGTTTTGTAAGGAATATCATGATATGTCTTGAATGCCTACAGAAACTTTCTGTTCAAAGAAAGTTAATGGTGAATACTTTACTAAAGGAAAAAACACTTCTGTGGAGGGAACAACTAGCCTTTTCAATAAGAATATGAATTTTTAGAACCCATTAGTTTTGCTTAAAATAGTTGTACATTTGTATTTGAATTGTGGAATCTAGAAAATTTCCAGTTGCATCTAATGGCAGAATTGCAATTTGTACAGTCTGCCCCAGTTACTATTGGTCATTATTCATTGTGGGCTTGGATTAACTGATTAATATTGTAAAAGCCCCAGCATGTCATCGATTGGGATTTGTTGAATAAATGTTTATTGATGATGGTGATAACAATTACCCTGGACTGTGGAGGTACATTCTCATAGACTATTGCTGGGAAGTAAGCAGTTAGTTGGACTGTAGCCTGAAGCTAAAATGTTTATGATTCCAGAACTACAATGTATCCTAATGCTTATAGCAGACTGTTGCTGGAAGTCAGTCACCAGTTCGGTCAGACTGTGGCTGGCAGCTAAATATTTGTGATTCCAGAACTACAATGCTACCCAGTATTCTCTTCACCCAAGTCAAGCACAGTGAAGAGATGGTATCTGGCTTGGGTTATGGATTAGGGGGTGAGATGTAGGGATGCTTACCAGACTCTAGTATGGGGGGAATGGGGAAAAGAACAGCCTAAGTTTGTGATTCTTGAGTATAATGATTTCAGAAGTGCTTTCAGGTTCTTAATATATCAGCTTTGACACCTTTTTTTTTTTTTTTTTTTTTTTTTCCCTTTACTGCAGTAGTGAGAAATTAAATGGCTTGCCCCAGGTTACATAGCCAGTAGGTCACAGGCAGAGCTTCCACACAGGTCCTTTTGGTCTCAAAGCCAACTCTATTAACTACATCCAGACTAGCATGTAACTATATCCAGACTAGGATTAATAAGACTTTGCTAAATTCATCCCAGTGTGTTATTTCCCCTTTACTAGCAATCTAATAAAATAGTGTTTTAATATAATTATAGCCTTTATTAACTTGCTTTGTCTTCCCAAAAAAAAAGGAACATTGAAAAAAAAAATGCTTTCTCCATATTACCAACCCAACTTTATATGGGAGGAAATCAAGGTTCTAAAAAGTTAAGTGATTTGCTTACTGTCAAAGCTGAGGTTAAGTTATGCTGGCAGCTAGGTGGTGCAATAGATAGAATGCCAAGCATGGAATTAGAAAGACATAAATTCAAAGTTGTCACCAGCTACTTAGTACCTGTGTGACCTGGGTAAGCCATTTTACCGCTTCCTCATTTGTAGGAAATGGCAAACCCCTTCAATTCTTTTGCCAAGAAAATTCCAAAAAGGGTCACAAAGATTCTGCTACAACTGCAAATGACTAAAGAACAGCAAATTAAGTTATTTCTTCCTGTGTTTTGTGGAGACAGCCAGGTATAATTGGCTTTTTAGTCACAAGAATTGACTTTGAATCCTAAGATTGCTACGTTATCAAGTCTCTTTATCTCTTTATGAGTCTCAGCTCTTCATAAAAAGGAGGAGGCTGAAATAGGTAATCTCTTTTCTAACTCAAAGTTCTATTATTAACTCCGGACTCTTTTCTGGCATTCCATTTAACTACCTTCTCAACATTACCTCTTACTTTCTTCATTTTCCAAACTTTATGAAATGGGAATAATAGCGCTTTGCCATCAAACCTACTGAGCTCTAACAGTATCCATGAGTTTTTTGTTTTTAACATTAATTATATGTGACCTTAATCTAACAATAGAAAAAAGGTATATAAATAAAACATTTTTTAATGCACAGAAGAATGAAGGGGCAGAAGCACAACAATTTGTTATAAAACCAACAGTTTTTAGGATTTTTATAAACTCATCAAAAATGAAGCAAGTTAGAAGCTGTACATTTTTTTTCCTCCTGAAGCAATTGAGGTCACACAGCTAGGAAGTGTTAAGTGTCTGAAGTCAGATTTCATCTCTGATCTTCCTGACTTCAGGCTGTGCTCTGTCCACTGTACCACCTAGTTGCCCTAGAAGATGAATATTTTATCCAATAATGGTGTAAAAACAGTTTTGAAAGCCATAAACTATGATCACTACATCACCATTCATGATTACAAATGCATCAGTAAAGAAGCATTCTATCACTAACAAAAAAATGATAGATTTAGGATGTATGTACAGCTATTTGGAGAATTAATTTTGTTTGGCTATGAATATTATATTAAAAACTAATTTCTTGTGTGCATGCTGTCCCTATTCTCCCTTCCCTTTATATATATATATAATTTATATTATATATATATATATATATATATATATATATATATATATATATATATAATTTTTTTTTTTTTTTTTTTTTTTTGCTAATGGGGTTGGGAGGAAGAAAGAATGAAGAGATTTCTAGCTAATTATTTTTTACTATAGATTTAAAATGGGTGAGATTTCAGATGAAGTTAATATATAATATTAATTTCACTTAACTTTTACTTTGTATTGCAAAAGCAAAGCACATCAGTGAAATTAAAAAAGAAAATTGAGTGCACATAAGAAAACAAGTTGAGAAGGATACATAAACAGCAATTTCTTTTAGTGCTTGATTTAATTTCATACATATTTATTCATAACATAATTATTTTAACATGTTTACATATATAATTATGTGAATTTAAGGATGCTCTGTAATTATATATATTCTTTAAAAAAACATTCAGTTTATAAAGTCCTTGTTCTTTATATATTAAAGTATTTGCATTTTTTGATGTTTGTAATCAGAATTTTTTTCACATTAAAAAACCCACACCCTAATAATAGATTAAATAATACATGTCTTAAAAGATAAGCATGATGAAGTGTTTAAATTCTTACTCTTTTGTTGGAGTATCTCATCTGCTTTGGAGCAGATCCATGATTTTTCTCATATTTATAGCTTCCTGCCAGGCGGTGAGATGGTGTAAGAGGTTTTGTGCTGACAGTAGGTGTGATAGAAGCCAATGAAACATCCCAGCTGGTGTGGCAAGCTACTATTGGCCAGAGTAGTATTTGGTAAGAAATCAGTTTTAAAAAAAAAATCACATTTCTTCCTGATTTTGGCCAACTCTGCCTGTAAGAACCCTAATAATTATATCCATGCCCACTGAAGAGGTTCCAGAGCTAGAAAAGGATATGGAGTCAAAAATGAATTGAGAAATTTAGAACTAAATAACCCAGGTGCTGTTTTCAAACAATATATATTCCTTTCCCACTTCTTTTTCCCTTTTCCTCCTGTCCTTCCCTGAAATGTTCAGTGATTTTTGTTCAATTTAGTCATTTCAGTCATGTCTGACTCTTCTGTGTCCTCATTTGGGGCTTTCTTGGCAAAGATCTTACAGTGGATTGCCATTTCTTTCTTCAGCTTATTTTGTAGAAGAGGAAAATGAGACAAACAGGATAAAGTGACTTCCCTAAAGTCACACAGCTACAAAGTGTATGGATTCAGATCTGAATCAGGAAGAGGTGTCTTCCTGACTTCAGGCTCAATATTCCATCCACTATATCAACTTAATTCTAACAAAAGTAAATTTATTTCTTCTTTCATATAAGGACCCATTTGAGAGTAGGAATATCCATCTCCTGGCCAGTTAAGTGTCATAAAATTTTTTGTTTGTTTTTAACATATTGAAAAGACCATGGAGCACTACTACAGAGTCATGATCTGAATTATGTAATTAATATTTGCCAACTAACAATTTATTTCCATTTAATAATCTCTAAGGGTCCCTGCTAGTTCCAAAATCATAACATTCTGTGTCCTAGCTGCTGACAGTGTTTGGATGCTGTTGCTCATCATTTGTATTTTCCCCCCTTATTACAGCATAGCATAATGATTATCCAAGCCACTAGCGTCTTAGTTGGGTTCTTGTGTGTTGACATTGGTGTTTGGATAGGGAGTCAGTGGTATCATATAGATTTCTTCTGTTGTTATTTGTCTGTCATTCTTGAAGAGGACCATGATATCAGATAGTTGATGCCATGACATGCAGGTGAGGTAAGATGGATTTAAGTGAGGGAGGGTTGGGCAAGTTCACCTGCCTCAGTTTCCCCTCCAGAGCCACCTGGGTCCAGTGGCCAGATATAGATCAGTAAGACTGAAGATGGCCCTGGATGCAAGGGGAAACCTTGGTCTTTGGTCTTCAACAGGTTTCAGTTTGATTAAGGCTGCACCGGTTCAGTGATTAAGGCTAGGTAGCCACTGGGGCAATGAATGTCCCCTTTAACCTTGTCCCCCCTCAGAAAACAAAACAAAACAAAACAAAAAAACTAACTAAATAAATAAATCTTACCAGGGGAAGGCCCTCAAGGGTTCTGGCTGTTCTGGCCAAACCTGAGATGATTGCTATTTACATTTATTCTGGGTCAGTCCAGACCAAACAATGACTGAATGGGGCTGGGCTTGGGACCTGTTGGTTGCCAATCAGTGAGAATCAGAGTAGCTTGGATTTTTTTTTTTTTTTTTTTCTGTTATTGTAAATGTTCTCAGCTTTGGAGTTGGACTATATTGGAATGGATTCTTTTGGAAAGACTTCTTTCTAAGACAGGTCAAATGGAACCTCTTGGTTCAGTAGCATGAGGAATAAAATCTCTGCTGCCAACAGAAACCTAGTATTTAGCTGCATGGGCTTTGGTTTGCAGGACTATCAAAATCACACCTTTCACAGACATTTTTCATGGAAGAAAATGACAACTTGGAGAGCAAAAGAAAAAAATGGGATTCAAGAATTGAGGGATTTGCATATAGTTCTTACTAATGTTATTCAGTTTAGTAAAGTATAGTCTGGCTGTACTATACTATACTATAAGCATATAATTTTTACAAGAACAAAGACATTGCAGTCATCTTTATTTAGAAACATTCTTCTTTTCTGAAAGATAGTAGAAATATCTAGATTTGCCTAGTGTAGATTACATTTTTTTTTTTTTAAAAGGAAAACCCACCTTTTACATGTTGGAGCTTGTGTGTTTTTTGGTTCCATTCTTGCAAAAGATTCTGGCACTTTTTTTTTTCCCTGTTGAACCTAAGGATGGATCAAGAACTAGAAAAAAAAATTTTTTTTGTTTATTTCTGATGCATAAAAAATAGTTCCTCAGCTTATATTTTTTTGGCAGGAGAGAGGATGGCAATATAGATTTAGATTTCTGTGGGATTTGACTTTATTTGTGAAGGATTGAAGAGGACTAAGAAATATTGCCTACCTTGTGAACCAATGATCATCTATGCCACAAGTGACCATTTTTATCAGGTTTCTTAGTAATGAACCCAGCTTAGTGGAAAATGAATGTGTCTTGTGCAATAGTATATCATCATTTCACAAACTGTTAGTACATATTTGTTGAATAAATGGAAGAATTACAGAACTAGAAGGACTTTGGGAGATTTAGTAGTCTGAATTAGGGGAAAAAACATACTGCAATAATAATAAGATTATTGGTGTGAAAGACCTTGCAATAATTATATTTAGGTGATGTAAATTTTTTTTTTGTATTTCTTGCAAAATTAGGAGGATCATAGTCCTTTTACTTTTTCAGATCATACATTTTCCCTAGCCCCAAAATATTTTCTGGTTCTATTCCTAAGTAAGGTGGGGTGGGAAGGAGGAAAAAGGCACAAAGACATACCAGACAGGATCCAAACTCTTAAGAGTGTTTGTCCTAATTAGGAAGAAAATAATCATGCAGGGCTATACATGTAAAGTTCAAAATTAATGTATCCAGGCAATATTAATACAAGTTTGAAAGAAAAAGAGATGATCAGGAAAATTTTCAAAACATGGACCTCCTTCTTCTTATATGTAAAATTTTCTAAGATTATACATTATAGAACTGATAAACCAGAGTTTTATAAAGCATGCTTGTGAAGGTTAAAGCTCAAAAGTAGGGCTATAGCTGATAGGGTAACCAGAAGTTCAACAATATTGTGAGCCCCTGGGGAGTAACACCAGGGAATAATCACCAGGCTGCTTTCCTCCAGAAATGGAACAGGTCACACAGTCTCAGTGATTGCAATTAGTGATTAGCCATTGCACTTCCTGCCTCACCAGGAATTCCTTCACTATACTGATGAAGTCACAGATACAGACTCCCTGCCTCTGAGTCTTTATCCCAAAGATATCATGAAGAGGGAAAAGGACCCACATCTGCAAAACCCTTTTTGTATTGGCAAGAAAATGAAAATTGAGTGGATGCTTAATTGGGGAATGGCTGAATAAGTTCTGGTGGAATATAATTGTTCTATATGGAAATGGTTTCAGAGAAGCCTGGAAAAAGTTACATAAATTGATGCTGAGTGAAATGAGCAGAACCAGGACAACGTTGTACACAGTAACTACAAGATTATGTTGTGATCAATGATAACTTTAGTTTTTTTCAACAATACAGAGATCCAAGACAATTCCAAAAAGCTTGTGGTGGAAAATGCCATCCATGTGATCCATTGAATCCATGGTCCATTGAATGTGGATCAATCAAGTATAATATATTCACTTTTTTTATTTTTTTCTTTCTCTGTTTTGTTGTGATTTTTCTTTCACAACTTGACTAATATGGAAATATGTGTAAAATGATAATTGTGCATGTATATGTATGTACATGTCTTGGAAAGTGGGCAGATAAGGGAGGAAAAATTTAGTACTCAAAATCTAATAAAAATGATTGTTGAAAACTATGTTTACGTGGAATTAAAAAAATAAAATATTAAATGGGTAGTATTTGGAAACAAAAGGAGTAGGTTTATTAATCATCTTCTACAGAAAGTCTTTTCCTACACTCTTTAGTGCCTTCCCTTCATATATATGGCTTCTTTTATATTTGTTTAATGTTGTCTCCTCATTAGAGTGTAAGCTTCTTGGAAGCAAAGATTGTCTTTTGTCTCTTTTTGTATTCCTGATACTTGGCACAGTGTCTAGCTTGCAGATAAATGTTTATTGATTGATAATACTCCTAACTCATTGTTAGTAGAGGATGGGCTTTGAGTTATTTTTCTAAGAGAAGTAAAGGATTTATGCTGCCAATCTGAACCCATTGTGACCAAAAGCTATACATTTGTGAGTCAAGATTACAGGTACTATTTTTGGTCTTAGAAGAGAGTGAAATCAACTGGGTCACATTAGAAACAACCCATGACTTTGCCCTAATTACCACCAGGCTTTAACCCACTGAGTAGAACTAGCTGTTGCAAATTGATAGAGATAATAGATATGATCTTCAGCAGAAGATCTGCTGTTAATATGGACAAGCAAGCCTTTGTCCTTGTTTTTCTAGAACTCATTAAAATAAGATCTTGTGCACCCCCCCAAAAAAAAATCAATCAAACAACCAAAAGAACAAAAACAAAAACACAGGAGCACAGAGAGGTATATGCCATTGCTAAACCTGGCAAAAATGATTAAAACAAACAAGCAAAAAGAACCTGTCATTTAAGATCTTGTGTCCTTTGAATTTACCCTTTTGTTGACTTATTTTTTCTTTTCTTTTTTTTTTTTTTAAAGTCTGAACAACCTAGTCCAGCCAGTTCAAGTTCAAGCTCAAGTTCCAGCTTTACTCCATCCCAGACCAGACAACAAGGTACCTGAACCATCTAAGAATTTTAAAACTTAAAAACAAGCACAAAAGAATGCTGTTAACCATTTGGTTTATGATATTTCTTCTATCATTTCGTAAGAATGTATAATTACTTGGCTTCTGTTGAATTTTCTGTTATTCCTTCATGGTTTATATTCTAATGTCTTAAGATGTAATTATATATAAAAGGAGTAGGAAGATTCCAGTGAGAATGACACCAAATAAAATAATAAACAGAATACTAAATTTGTAGTAGGACCATGAACTTTAGCTCTTAGAGAAATATATTTACCATACCTGCAGATATCTCTTAATTTTTTCTTTAAGGAATATGAATTCTAGTTGATTATTTTTCTTTTGTCATTATCAGATTTTAATTTAAACGGACTCAGATTCAAGAAACTTAATGTAAGGTTTTGAATAAACAAGAAGACATTTTTGAAAAAAACATATCAGATATCAGTGATATATCAGAGTGATTTGCTTTAATATTTCTTACATCCTTCTTTCAATCACAGTTAACATTACTGATGAATTTCTGTGTCCTGAAAAGAAAGTAATTGTTGATAATCCTCCTGGGGTAGATATAGGGGTAGGAAAGTAAGGGAAGGAAAAAACTCTCATTTTGGCTATTCAAGCTACTATTCCAATGAGCCTATGACAAAAGCAAAGTGATTTGGGTTTTGTATCGCAGACTGCAAAGTGATCAGACTTTTGTAATTGAGTTAATAAAATCCTCAATTGTGAAATTAGGCTTTAGGATTTATCTATTCCAGAATCAAAGTACCTTATACACATTTATATTCATGTAACTTTTAATTTATTCCCCATATTTATTGACTCAGAGTGGAAGATAAGCTTAGTATCCTACTGATTTTCTCTTTGTCCTTTCAGATATGATCTGCTCTAGAATCAAGTTGCTTTTCTTTGCTCATCATATAGTTGGATTCTAGCTTGAATTTTTTCACTAATGACATGTCCTCATTTTTGTAAATGTACTCTGCCCTTTTATCAGTGATCGCTTGAAAAGTGGAAAAACATTTTAATGAAATTATTTCAGAAAGGGTTATTCTACTAGCTCAGATGAATTTGAAGACCGAGGTCACCATTTGCAGCATGGAATTTGAAATACCTTAAAAATCTGAAGTTTACTAAAGTTCATGCTTGACCTGAAATTGGCCTTGAAATAAAGGAAAACAGTTAAAGAGATGAACCTAAAGAGATCAAAAACAGCCACACAAAGGCTGCATTGCCTAGAACAAGTTACAACCAGAGTGATTTATTAGTCTCTGTTTTTGAATGGGTGGATTAACCTAACAAAATAACTGCAGCTTACTAATAGGTCTCTACAGATCTTTTTAGGTGTAAATTGGGTTCAGGAAGGAAAAAGAAAAAGAACCCTGAATTCCTTTAATATAGACTTCTCAAAAAAACATATACTTAGCCAAATATATGTGATGCAAACAGTTAAATTAACATGGTCCCTTTCCAGAAGTACTACCAGTATTACTCAAATTTGATGATGCTTCTTAAAAGTAGATACTCTGTTTATAGTGAACTTCTTTTAAGCTCGCCTATGACCACTTCTGTCTAATAGTGCAAAGTGAATCCTAAATTGGCTCAATCTTGTGTCTGTGGTTTGTCATGACACAGGTCCGTTAAGGTCTATAATGAAAGATCTGCATTCTGACGACAATGAAGATGAATCAGAGGAAGCAGATGAAAATGATAATGACTCTGAAATGGAGAGACCTATAAATACCCGAGGAGGCAGTCGGAGTCGAAGGTGAGCATCTTTTCTTGGCTGGGAGGAGCTTGATGATAGCTTAGGAAAACCTACTAACGTCAAAAGAGTTTAAATAAGAATTTTATTTCAAAGAAAGCTGAAGCAGTGACACTTGATGTTCCCATTAAATTGGCACATGGATATCTCATGCATGTGTTAAATCTACAGGAAACCATTTATTTACTTTACTTTTCATTAAATGGGAAAACTCCAAAATGGGATGTCTTAGTGATTGACATTATAGCTTTGAAGGACCCATAGCTGAAAAATTCTGGTTTTTTTTTTGTTTTTGTTTTTGTTTTTCCAGGTAGAATTATTATCTCCTATTCCTCAGGATATTCACAAGGCCCAAGGAAGTTGTTTTGGCATTTGATGTTGGAAATACAGTAATCAATTTCATTGCATAATGTAGCAAATCTAGTCTGTGTGCATACACAGGACTTTCTTTCTTAGTGGATTAACACTTAAATTCTTAAGCAGATTTGACTTTACGAGATGTAATGCCACCTGCAAGATGGTAATCCATATCGTATATTTTCAGAGCTAACTTGAAATTACCTTTAGGAATTTTATTTATTGTAGATACCCCAACTTTTGTTTTCTTTCTACTGTTTTAAATGATAGTAATGTGGATCAACATAAGTTTGCTATGTAAAATTTTAGTTATGTTACATATACTATATAATATTTATATTATGCTCTTAGGTTTTTAAAGTTCTTTACTTCTATTACCTCATTTAGATACTATTATTATCCTTATTTTACACATGAGAAAACTGAAGCTAAGCTTAGAGTCACATAGCTAGCTAGAAAATGTCTGAGGCTTAATTCTGGTCTTCCTGATTCCAAAATTAGTACTGCTAGTTTCCTCATAAATTGCATTTCTAGTATTTATTGATATTTCCTATTTCTGGTGGTCCCATAATTCCTGAAGGAATACTATATTGAACATAATGTTTGCAGCTTGTTAAAAGGGAAAAGTTGACATGAACCTCCTAAACTGTCAACACCTTAGTATTATTACTTTAGGAGAACTGAAAGTAAAATACATGCACAGTAAGCCCAATCAATTATTGCTTGTCAGCCAGTCCACATATTCTCATACATACACTTGTTCCATGAAGTCTCCTAAACAGGAAAAAATAAGTTGAGGGGCAAGTAATCTTACTTATGATTACTTATCCATAAGCTATTTGAATGTATGGCCTTCTCTTCCCCCCACCAACATTTCCATCTATAATCTGCTAAAATGAGGAGGAAAGAAGAAGAAACCGCAAATGGTGGTATGTTTAAAAATCTATAAAAATGTCTAGGTTAAAATCCTGGCAGTGCAACACTACTTTGTTGATCTTGAGCACCACTATTTACATGCTAAGGAAGCAACATTCTGCAGTGGAAGATTGAATGAATTTCCTAAAATGGCATGTAATTCATTCTAATAGTATCATTGTTAATTCTCCTTAATTCAAGATTTTAGTTGCTTACTTTCCCTTTGCTTCTGTTATTTCTCATTTGCTGCCTTTGGGCCATTGTAGGTATATAATATCATCTTTACAAAAGGAAGGGTGGGAAGGGGGAATAAAAGGGGATTAAAATAGAAATGGGTCTCCCCTCATAGGAGCTAAAGTGAAAAGCTTATTGGGAAAGGTCTCATTGTTGAAAATAGGAGGTAAATCATCCTGTTCTGTTCTTGTTGTTTTTATTGATTTTTAAAATTGTATTTCATTTTTAAGGTCCTTATAACTTGCTTGGGTTGCTCATGCTTCTTGGGTGTGTGTGTGTGTGTGTATGTTTCCATCTTTTTTTCCTTTTGTCTTTTCAGAGTTAGCTTAAGCGATGGCAGTGACAGTGAGAGTAGTTCTGCCTCTTCTCCTCTACGGCATGAACCCCCACCGCCTTTATTAAAAACCAACAGCAACCAGGTAAATAAAGGGATAGCCTGTGCTCATCTATGCAGAATCAGGCTTCTGGGTCACCTTAGTTTTCCTGTTGCTTTAAGAAAGATTTCTGGTATTTGGTGATATTCCATCAATCAATAAACATTTAGTAAGCATCTACTCTGGGCTAAGAACTATGCTAAGTGCATGGATACAAAATCCATCTCTGCCCTCAAGGAGCTTACAGTCTGGTAGCAGAAGCAACATGCAACAAATTTATATGACGCAAGCTACATAAAGGATAAATGAATGATAAATAACTGAAAGAAAGTGCTTGGAATTAAGAGGGGCTTTGTGGAAGGCTTCCTGTAGAAGGTGGGATTTTAGTTAGGACTTAAAGGAAACCACTAGTATCATGGTATTCCCTAAAGAATCCATATAAATTGTCCCTTTGATACTCCTTTATCCTCTGGATAGGATAATAGATATAACAGTTATATGCACTTTTTCTGAGATGTGCTATGAGGAACAGTTGGGACCTTAAAAAAAAAAAAAGCAGGTGCTTATTTTTCCACCAATTTCTTGAATTGTAGTTCTAATCTCTCTTTTTTTTCCCCTTCTTTTTGGTCATTCCTTCAACAAATTTAATAAATTTTGTCAGTTTCCTACTATTTGCTCTTCACTAGGGTCTGGGAAGACACAAAATCAGATGACATAGGGTACTTACTCTTGTGGAATATATAATCTTAACAGAAGAACAAAGTATAAAATATTAGCTGAGAGATCAGTTGCAAAGCAAATTGCTATGTGTGGTATGAGGTAGTCAAGTTTCCTCTCTAATTGAATCATTGTCTCACTGAATAGTTCACCATTGTTAAAATTATGATGAAATGTATTCATCTTTGTTGAATTTTTTATTCCTTAATATAAGAGCTGTTCCATTTTGCCTCTTTCTCTCCACTCACAACCACCAGCCTGTTTTAGCCCCTACATGTTCTTCATTTGGATTTTTATAAAATATTTTCTAGTTCTTTTCCTTTAGTCTGTGACCCTCAAAAATCCATTTACAATTCATTTACATTCTTCACACAGCTACCATTATAACCTTCTTAAAGCTCAGATTTGATGATGAGAACCATGTCATGGTTAGGAGGGAGGGGTTCACAAGCACTGAATTTGGTATCAAAAGACATGTTCAAATTTGAGCTCTGCTACTTGCAACATTTGTGACCTTGGGAAAGTTAGTTGAGTACCTTTCTAGCTCTAAATACTGTAATCTTTGGATATTTTCTTGCTTAAAAAAAAACAAAAAACAAAAAACTGAAAACCAAAAAACCTCTTTTGGATAAAATAGAAATTTTTTTAGCCTGGCTTTTCAAATGTTAAGCTCTTTATAATCTATCTGACTTATAGCTACCTGTCTAGTCTTAAACTGTTGATTTTCCCCATTTGGTAGAATGTAAATTAATTGAAGTCTGTAGATTATGTCATTTTTATCTTTGCATCAGGTCTTGAGGTACTCATAAACACGTGTTGAGTTGAATAAACATGTAAATCAAATATTCATTTTCTTAATTTGTTAATTCAGAATCCAGTAGTTTAGAATTTGTAATATGTTGACTCCAAATTGACTACCTATCCTAAAGGGGATTGTTAAATAAAGTAGAAGGGCAAATTGTAATGAAGAGGTATTTAAATCACTGTTTTTTGACTGCTGTCAGTAAAAATTTTTATTAGAATTCCAAATTTAGATTTTTCTGAAATTGTGATATTCCATCATTTGTAGGTATAGCATCATTGACAGAATAATAGAATTAAAAAGATAAACTTTGTGGTAAGAAATATTTTGAATGTATTTTAATATAATTTAGCCCAATTTCTTCTTCATCCTCTTTAATTTGGGGCCCAATTTATTGTATACTTGTAGCATTTGTTTAAGCTATACATACTGTTGCAACTTTTCTATTCCCTGCCCCTCCTAGGTCCATTTCAGAGTCTGGGCAATCTGTAATTTTTCCATCCATTTTGTGGATGTTAAGATTGATCTCCCTTTTTAATATAATTCCAAAACTGAAAGCATTAGTCAATTCAGTTTAAGACTTTTTCATTTACAAATTCTTTCAGGTTATCTGTGGAATCTAGAATGCTTAGTAGATTGCATACAAAGAATAAGATTAGTTTTCTTATGCATCATTCTTGTCAAAGAAAGATGTTTTCTGTCTCAAGCAACAAAAGAAAATTTCTTTGATTAAATTTTTCTGATAAGATATCTCTGGTCCCAGGACAAATAACAGATGTAAACACTTGGCGCACTGCATGTGTGAACCTCCAATAAGTATCTCAGGAGATCTTGAGCTTTACATCCCTAACTTGAAGGCAGAAAAGTAGTAAAAGATTGCTTTAAGATTAATTCTTCCTGAGAAGTTCCACCTTCATTTTTTTTTAAGGACATGATTTATATCTTTAGCCTGACATTTAAGATTTTCAACAATCTGCCTGTAACCTATCTTTTAAGCCTTATTTTGTCTATAACCTTCATCTTGATCCTGGAAATTCATTCTTTCCACATCTTTTATTTCAAGATCCGGCTTAGGCTCTTCTTTCTCTATGACATTTTCTTTCCCTAACACTCCAGAGTTAAAGTGGAATCCAGCTTCACAAATTTTCTCAAAACCCTTTGTCTGGATTTCTCTTTTGCCATTAATATATTCTACTTTGTGTCATTATTATTTAGGTATATGCCTTTTCCTCTGTTAAATTGTAATCCCTTTTTGAGAAAGTTGCTGTTGTTTAATCTTTATATCTCCAGCACCTTTAATAAATGTTTGTTGAACTGAATTGAATTATTTCTTTGTTCTTTGGATACAAGCAGCTGAGCTTGGCTGTTTCTCTTGTCATGATTCTTCATTTGAATGACATGAAGAATTAAAAGAGATTGCTACACAATGCAGAAATCAAATCTCTAATCATTGTCACCACCACCTTTAATGGATGCTTCATCTTGTTATTCAATTTGAACAAGGTTGTCTTGAAGAAAGTACTTTGTAAACTGTCAAGGAAGAGATAAGTGTGATCTTTTTATTGTCATCATTGTGACTTATAATCTGCCACTAAATTAAGTGTCATTATGAGTATTATATTCTCAAGATGATCCACATTAATGAGAATGATGGAGAAGGAAAGCATTTAAGCAATACAAAATACATTTAATATAGGTAAATTAAAAAATTAATATTTGTTGCTCATACACCATTAAATGTATTATAGTCACTAAATAAATAAGATTTAATGAATGGTTATTGAAAATTTTCATTTTATCTTGAAATGAATTTTTGCATTTATATTTGAATATAAAACGGGTTGTATGGTGCCCTGGGAATTCACATTAAACAAAATAGCTGAAGACCTACCATGAAGATGACCCAGGAGACTTTGAAAGCTGTTCAATTTCCTTTTCCTGTCCCTTTGAATAAATTCTTTTCACCCTTTACTAGTTTTTCCTCTTGTGTTATCTAAAGCATCAGACTAACTGGATTTGCCTTTTCTCAAGCCTTTCTTATGAGGAGGGAGGTTGTTGATTTGTGTCTCAAAGCTTTTTCCTTGCTATAGGAAAAAGAGTAAATGACGAAGATTATTTTTCAAATGGCAAATTTTTATAGTCAAAAATAATAAATGAGATGTCATACCTCAACCTATAAATACTCAATAATTGACTTACAAAGTTAGAGAACATCAAAAAAAGATTAAATGTAGAAGTTCTGTTTATTATTTCACATGTACCTAAATAACATTATTTTCAAGCTTATTTGAACATACATCTTTGTGATTGTCAATAGGCAAACTTTTTCTTTTTGAATGTTACTACTGAATTTGAAATAAACAGGAAAGGCATTATTTCACCCAAAATTCTAATGCCATTACTTGAATCACTTTTATGTGTGAACAGAAAACAAGCTGCTAAAAGACTCTTTAGTGAAAGAGTTCAGGGGATTCATTGCACCAGGCTTAATATTCAGAATATAATAAATCACTCTCCAGGCTGGAAGACTGCAAAGGCCAGCTGAGTGAAATCAGAGCTTCTATCCAGTTAAACTGGTTTGAAACAGTGGAGAATGTGGGGTACACTTTTGTATTCTGGAACCATTTCCCTAAAGATAAGAACAGATACTAAATAAAGCAATTGTCTCTAGAATGATATAGCTCTGTCATTCTGTGAGGTTTTCAACAAAGCTGTTTACTTTGCAGCAGTAAGAGATCAAAGGGAAAAGATTAACTGGGCCTTTTTCTGGGCAGCTACTCTGTAACTTGAGGCTGGTCATCAACACCAAAAGGACCTTCTTGTTCTCTGCCCTTGCAACTTCTAAAGAAAGAACTTGAATTTTCCCTATATCTTGATTTTTCGTCCCCAGGCACATTTAAAACTTTCTTAGGCTATGGCACTTAGGAAATGGGAGGAATGGGAAACTTCAATCTTTGGGGACCAGGGTGCTCTACCAACTATACTACTGAATGGAAGGTCAAGTGATCTAACATTAGGTAGCAGTTTTTTACACACTAATATCAAGTAAGATTTACAATCACTATATACTATGGAATGAAGTTAAATTTTAAAGGAAAAAGTAAGCCAAATAAAAATCACTTTTCTACCATGGGAGGAACAATTGTTTTTCTCTTGCCCCAATGCTTTGAGGGACCTTGTACTCTGCCCACCCAGAATGTTCAGTTTCTACCTCCCAATAGCTTCTGAATTAGGGAGGAGTGCCATCTACTGACCTACCCATTCC